>NC_134585.1:7702500-8007045 GCF_037038515.1 Microtus pennsylvanicus | reverse complement strand
CTCTTCTATATCTACATATAAAACATATTACAAAGAAAACTGTGTAAAATGTTTGCTGTGCAAACAATAAAGAGTCAGGTGCTCCAGCTCCGCGCTGGCCCTGCTGGCGCAGGTCCTACTGCAGGGAGTCACTGTTCTCCAGCACCAGCCCACTGATGTGTGTGGGCGCCAGCGCACCCCCGTCATCTTCTGTGCTGTCCACCGACTCATCTTCACTCTGCCCCGCCATCATGACCTGCTGTACGGCCAAGGTGGCCCCATCTGAGGACAGGGACTGAAGGCTGTCCACATTCATGTTTACAGGTGTGGTGATGGTCACAACGGCACCTAAAGTGGAGCACAAGGGTGTCACTGCCTTCACCAGCCAGAGAGAAGCACAGACAGAAACTGCATGCTTGTTCAGTCTACATTTAAGACAGCCGTGTGGATGCCAGTCACTGCACCAAAGGGTACAAACTACTCCCGCCCTACTTCTGGAAAGGTGAAGTCCATATCGTCTAAGACAAACTCACACTGTACAGAATCAACACTGCAAAGGAAGGGCAGCGACATGGCGACAAGAGCAGCAGAAACAGCTCAGCATGAAATGGATGGAAAGGAGAGGCATGCCAGTGACATGGACAGACTGCAAACACGCGCAACAGAAGGCTTGAGAAGAGGCAGGGCGGGGGCTGGGCTCAGCAGTAGAGTACACGGGTGAGGCCAGGGGATCCATACCCAGCACTCCAATAACAATGTTAAAGAAATAAAACGCCGGGGCTGGAGAGATGGCTCAGTGGTTAAGAGCATTGCCTGCTCTTCCAAAGGTCCTGAGTTCAGTTCCCAGCAACCACATGGTGGCTCACAACCATCTGTAATGAGATCTGGCACCCTCTTCTGGTCTGTAGGCATACAGACAGAACATTGTATACTAAATAAATAAATATTAAAAAAAAAAAAGAAAGAAATAAAACGCCATGATCATGCTCCTACACTGTAAGGGGCAAGGAAGCTACTTCTGCAGTGTTGTCAATGACTGAGACTCACAGTTGAGAAGAGGGACAAAGGCTTCTGTGACAGTCCACCATACCCATCCAAAAAAACAGTAACAGCCTAGACAGAAAGCCATTGAAGAGAACTCTTTTTTTTTTTTTTTCGAGACAGGGTTTCTCTGTGGCTTTGGAGCCTGTCCTGGAACTAGCTCTTGTAGACCAGGCTAGTCTCGAACTCACAGAGATCCGCCTGCCTCTGCCTCCCAAGTGCTGGGATTAAAGGCATGTGCCACCACCACCCGGCTAAGAGAACTCTTAAAAACTGTGATAAGGACGCTGAAGTGTAGCTCTCCACAGTTGATAGTTTCAGAGGGCGGGGAGGTAGGGGTGAGGAAGGGATTGGCCACCAGGAGTTTGACCATGCTTCAGTGAGCATATGGGTAACACGAATTGGACTTTTTTCTTTTTCTTTTGGGGGGCTATAGGCCTGGGAGGACTGAGAAGTGTGATCAGGGTTCATGATGTAAAATTCCCAAATAATCAATAAAAATACTATGAGAAAAAGAAATGAAAAACTGTGCCCAAAGCTTCCTAACCACATAGCAGAGTATTGTCAAGGGAAAAAAGAAAGAATAAGGAGACATGGCTATGCCTGCACATTCAAACACACACACCTAGTTGGAGGCAGTGGCACACACCTCAGTCAGAACTGCTGAGGGGAAAGTGCTTAAGCCTGGACTTCAAGGCCATCCTGAATAGCTGCAGGAGGCCTTGCTTAAAGCAAAACTAATTCTGTGCAAAACAAGGCAGACCTTGAAGAGCTTACTGCACACAGTCACACAGTTGATAGGACACACTTCAGGATGATGGCTTGGGACAGAGAGAGTAGGAAAAGGTCAAAAGCAAGAGACAGGCACATGCCCTAAAGAAAGAGGCCAGGTGTGAGGAGGACCAATTCCACTGTCTGCTGAAGGCTGGAAGGGAAAGGAAGCAAGCTGGAAGTAAAAGAGAGTGCCTCACTAAGGACACCTCAAGACCGGTAAGCATTCTCTCGGGCAGCATGCACAAATTAACTCCCCACCACTGGAGAGCCTGAACAGCCATCCATGGACACCTCCTCCCGTTATTTACTTTGAAACGTATTTGTTTAGTATCTGTGGAGTATGATGTAATGTGGGCATGATGTGACGGTCACAGGACAACTTGCAGGAGTTGGTTCTCTCCTGGGAACCAAACTCGGGTTCTTAGGCTTGGTGGCAAGAGCCTTTACCCGATGAGCCATCTTGCCAGGCTTGAGTCTTAAGAGGCAAAGAAAGGGCATCTCAGGTACACAGCTCTGCACAGGATACAGCTACAGCAGTGGGCCAGGCCCATCACTCCCTATGCCCATCTGAAGGGACACACCTTCTGACATGGCGAGCTCACTGGGTGCCGCTTGTGCCACTCCTGATGCAAGAGAATCCGGCCAAAACCTCTGAACTGGCCTGTTCTGAGCAGGCTTTTTCTTTGTTTTTGGAGTCTCTGAACAGCTGGAATCCAACATTGGCTGGAGAATTCGTCTTCGGGCATTAATGAACCTATGAGTAGACAGAGATACTCAGGCCAAAAGAACTTGTAAAGATTTGGCATGGGGTACCACCCTTTAGGAACCATGTTGGCAAGAGGAACACGTGACAAGCTCACAGACTAACTGATCTCCAGACGAGCAGACCCAGCTCTTTTTTAAAAAATGAACTTAATGGGGCATGGTGGTGCACACCTTTAATCCTAGCACTTAGGAGGCAAAGGCAGGTAGATTTCTATGAGTTCAAGGCCAGTCAAGTCTACATAGACTTGTGATACTAACATGTCATAATTAGATGAAAATAACCATGGAGACTCTCAGGAGACTGTCACAGGAGTTGCCTAGTCTTAGCTACACCACATGAAACTATCTCACCAATCACCAAAGAGAGAGCAGAGAGAGAGTTAGAATCAGCCAGCAAGAATATTTCATTGTCGGGGCTGGAGAGATGGCTCAGTGGTTAAGAGCATTGCCTGCTCTTCCAAAGGTCCTGAGTTCAATTCCCGGCAACCACATGGTGGCTCACAACCATCTGTAACGAAGTCTGGTGCCCTCTTCTGGCCTGCAGACATGCACACAGACAGAATATTGCATACTAAGTAAATAAATAAATATTTTTAAAAAAGGGAAAGTCTGCCATCTGAGACCACATGAAGGAGCCTGGAGGAAAACCTAACACTGAAATATGCCAAACACATAAAGATAAATAGGCCATTAGTTCAAAAAAAAAAAGATTATTTCATTGTATTCATAGCAACAAGAGAGAGAGAGACAGAGAGAGAGAGAGAAAAAGAGAGAGAGCCAGTCAGCTAAGAATGGTTCACTGTATTGACAGCAACATGCTTGAACCCTTTATATTTTTGCCGGCACTATATTTAACAGGAAATAACTCAAGCAGCATGGTCTACTATTTCTACTTAAATATTAAATACTGGCCCAAATGCAAGAAAGTAGGCATGCTTATGCACCCCTGAAGGATAGCTCCTGCATCTCTGGTAGAATAAACAGGCCAACTGCACAGCGTACTCTAGAACTGCAGCAGGCATGGATGATGGCGATAGCACAGCCCCACTATGAAGCTATAATGCTTCTGAGTGGTAGTGTGTGTTTCCCTTTCTGAGCGCTAATTCTACGAAGCTAATATTGTCTTCCATCTGAACACAGTGAAATGGAGACAGTGACTGCCCAGTGGAAGAGAACAGCACCCTGATGAACACCAGTTCTCACCATGGGAGCACATGCCTAGGGCTCAACTATTTCCAACAATGTAACCCAAACCTAGCAGAGAATGTTTCACTTGTAAACATGGTGGTCTTCTCCGGGCAGGTCTATCTGGGGAATGGCTCTAAGTCCCATCATGCAGCAGAATGAATGCAGGGACACATGCAAGACTGTCCCTAAGCTGTAAGTCTGAAGTGATGGCATGGGTTTTTGTTTTTTGAGACGGGGTCTCTCAACAGCCCTGGCCATCTTGGAACTTATGTAGACGAGGCTGACCTCAAACCCGCAGAGATCCACCTGCCTCTGCCTCCTGAGTGCTGAGTTAAAGGCATCACACCTGGCCGTGGCCTATTTCTAAAGGAGAGCAAGAGGGGCCACTGTGTTAGCATACCCGTGAGGCGGAAACACGTCCAATATACCCTGACACATGTTGTCTCTGGCTGCAGCACTCTGATGGCAGCAGAGAGCATATCGGGAGGCCAGGCTCTGCCAGAGTAACAGGTGTGGTGTCAGCACGCGGTCATCTTACCAGTTGTTAACTTGAAGCAGTGTCAAATTTGTCTGAGCAGCAATCTGCTTTTTTTCATCCTCTGTTGGGTAGGGATGCTAAAAATAAAGAGGGTTACTGTCACAACGGGGTTTGAATTGAAAAGGGAAACCCAAGACTATCTAGGTAAATAAGATGCATACAAATAAAGAAGAGAAAAAGCCGATACAGTAGAGCTTTCAGCACAACTAGACTACTTCGCAAATCCTTATCTTGGAAATGTTCAGATAAGAAAGAAGGGGGCTGAAGACATGGTTCAGCAGGTAAGAGCTCTTCCAGAGGACTGGGGTTGACATGGCAGTTGACAACTGTCTGTAACTCCAGTTCCAAGTGATCTGATGCCCTCACACAGACATACATGCAGGCAAAACATCAGTGCACATAAAATAAGAATAAATAAATCCTTTAAAAAAAAAACAGGTAAGAATGAAACATCTCTCCTCCCTGACCAAGAATGTCCAACACTAGCAGCTGTCAGTGTGTGGTGAGAATGTGCTCAGCCAGTGTCCCAAGATGCACAGGTAATAGTAGTGGGAGCTGCAGCCCTGTTGTGGGGCATCCTCTGTGCCCAGACATTTGAGCCTTGACACAGCACATCTATATCAACTTTGTTGAGGTTTCTTGCATGAGCAACACAACACGTGGCATCTTCTTCAGCCCTGAGAATAAACGGACACTAGGACAGACCAGTATCACTCATAGCTTTCTTAGGATCAGACACTGACTGCCCCTCAAAGGTCTGGGTGTTGAAGGCTTGGTTCTTATTGTGAGGTGGTGGAAACTTAGAAGGTGGAGCCAAGAGGGGGAGACCTTATGCCACTAAACAATAAATAAAAAGTGAGGTCAAAAACACAAGCACAGAGAGAGAAATCAGACAGCAGTCACTGCTACCCCACTGCTTGGAAAATTAGGTGTTGCAAAGAAATGACGACAAGAAGGCACAGGAAAGAAGGAAATATGTCCTCACTGGTCCTTATAACCAGGGTTTATGTTTGAGGAATATTAACTCATTAAAGGGAAGTGTGATAAGACACTGACGCCCGAAAAGGAAAGAGGTGAACCCAAGGCAGCACTTCCGTGGGGAACTGTGACCACTGCATCACAGCCATTGCACTGGCCATCACTTCTTGTCCTTTACCTGACACACCTGTGTGGCAGCCCTCACCATCAAGTACACTTGTGTGCCTCTCTTCCTGCCTGGGCTGCTCATCTTAAACTAAGCAAACCATGCACTGGCGCTCCTCATTGTGCCCAGCTTCACGATGTGCCTTAACTTACTGCATCTCCCTCTTAAACCCACTGCACAAGCAATGCTGTTTGCTCTTTTCCTTTGCCGCCTCCTCCCGTCAGCCCCACACAGAGTAGGCTTTTCTGATCTAAACGGGCATGATAAGTAGTAGCTCAGTTGCTCCCTTTCCAGCCATAGGGGTACCCTTGCTGCATTTTAAGTTTCTTGAAGTCATTATTAGGGACCTATGCTCAAGCCCCACTATAGACACAGTATAATACCAAACTTAGACCTGGGTTAAATAAACACAAAAGTCAGTTTCCCGGGGACACAAGCCAGGAGGGTACCTTGGTCACTCAGGGTGTACCCAATGCACTCTTACCCCTATGTGCTGAAAGAGCCAGGACCGCATCACATTGGTGGCATGTTTCGGCAGGACGCCCCTCTTGTTCTTGGAGGAGCCGTCTTCTTGATGCAAGATGCTGAGATCTTGATTCAACTGCAGCTGAAGCTTTCACACAGTGGACAAATAATGTCAGCAAGGCTTTGAAATGACAACACATCAAGCAGCTTCAGATAGAGGAAGCTAACTTACTCTAAGGTTCTCAGGCTTACTTACAGCCAACAGGCATGTGTGGGAACCCTATACAGATTTTATATATATATATCTTTTGAGGATGCTGCAACACAGACAACATGTTTGGTCTTCATTCCCATCTTTGCAGCATGTAAGTCCTACAATTTGTAGACTCTCCAAACTGCTAAGGGATGCTTCCATATTCTGAACTGTGTCAACTGTTGACTTCAGCCCCCAGGAAAGGACTGTTCACAGGTAGACTGAGGCAGAATCACAGATATCAACTTCTGTCGTGCACCAACGGGCTAAAGTTTAGGGTGATCACCAACAGGCAGTGGGGTTCAACAATCCTACTTGTGTTGTGAAGTTTCCAAGCTCTTGGAAGGTGGCATACTAGAGAGAAACCAGGGAGTTCTGTGCCCGCCCTCTACACTATTCCTGCCTCTATCTGCATCCTCTGCAGAATGGGCCCAGGCCTGGAAGACAGTCCTGAAACAGCTGGCTCTGACAAGACACGCAGCACCGATGTGTCACCTGGCACTGTGGACACAGACCAAGGGCCAACTGGACACTTACATAATAAAAACATGGTACACACAAAAAATAAGCACGCTGCAAGCCAGAGCATCGTGGAGCTACTGCTGAGAGCACAAGAGGAGCTGGGGCTGGTGTCACAATAGGTGCTGACTTGATGCAACTGGAGGAGGTGGGCAGGGTGTGAGAATGGAGCCCCGTGCAGTGGAAGGCAGGCAAGGAAGTTCCAAGGGCATTCATCAGAGGCATGCTTCCCTTTAGAATCATGTGTGGATAGAATAATTGGCTCAAAGGCTTGGAGGGGACCTGGGGGCAGTGGAGAAGTATTCAGATCTGCAGCCTGCCTAGGGTGCTCTGTGAAGGCTGAGCCATGACACACCCCAACCTGACAGAAGCAGTCCAAGTAATGCTGAGAGGTGAGGGAGTCAAAACCCAATACTCTTCTGAGTAGCAGTGGTACAATACGTGGTCAGGCAGCTGGGCTGCAGCTATGCGAGTAACCTTAGGTTCCACCCGCAGCACCACATAAGTCAGGGGTGGTGATACAAGCCTGTGTCCTAACACTCAGAAGGCGGAAGCAGAGAATGAGAAGTCCAGGGTTATTCTTGGTTAGATACAGAGTTTAAGGACAGCTTGTGAAACATAAAAACCTACCTCCTGCCTAGTCCTCCCTCTCAAAACCATTTTTATGTGTGTGCTAGCAGTATGGTTAAAGACTTCTCAGTGGTCATCTCTCAGGAAGTCAGAGTCAACTCCAGCCTACTATCATCCTCATGACCAGGCCATGCACGGCCAGGTCAGAGCGTCCCGACCAAGGCTGACACCCTCTTCAGGGAGCAGCAGCACGCAGCACTTTTTGACCTGAGTCTGCCATGTGCCCCTAGGCAGGGAGCCCTGTGTCACAGTGGAAAATAGTGTGGGAATGAGGGTCATGGGGTTTTTACAACAGGTCAGGAAATACTGTCCTGAAGGACTCAGGCTTAATAGGTTTGCTACTTAAATGAGTTAACCTTTATCCCTAAGAAAATGCAGTTACAAAGAAGCGAAACCTTGTCCCAATCCCCTCCAAAAAACAAACAACAACAAAACCAATCCCACAACTTTCTTTTTTAACAAGACAAATGGAGTATCTTCTACAGTACTAGTAGGTTATTTGACTTAAAATGTCTTCCCCTAAATAAAAGCATAATTTGCTGGGCGGTGGTGGTACATACCTTTAATCCCAGCACTTGGGAACAGAGGTAGATGAATCTCTGTGAGTTCAAGACCAGCCAGGTCTATTACACAGAGCAACCCTGTCTCAAAGCCAAGGATTGCTACTGCAGACACCCAGAGCCTGATCTCAATAAAATACCCCAATCATGTCAAGGATACAAAGCAGAGGCCTGGGATGATTCCAGAGCTTGGGGTGTAGTTTCAGGCTAGGGGTACAGTATGGGCTTTGTGGTTCTGAAAACTGAGCCTGGCTGTTCTGCATCATAGGACTGTGAGTCATGATGTGTATACACAGTGGACATCATTGCCATGGCTGCACCTGGGGTTGTCAACAGCTTCCCTGGTGCTTCAGACTGTTCTGAATTTTGTAAACTTCCACAACAAGGGAGACGAAGCATGAAAGGAAATAAACCGACTATAGGCTGCTTGACAACAAATGACAATCACAAAAAAGGGACGGCTTAGCTTGCTTCACCTACCCCCACCTAGGCAGCACTCATTACAAGTCCTAGAGGACATCACACACCTGGGAGTTCTGGATCCTAATTGTCCCAGGAGACAACGCCTGTGTGACCACTTGACCTTGTGGAGTGACGACGGTGACAGGCTGGTACACTGTGCCACCTCAAAAAGAAAAAGAGAATTTAAATATTAAACTACTCTTAAGTCTTAATGATTTAAAGCCATTCTTCCTGATATGCTTATGGAAGAAATGAAAAGCCTATTGAATGAGCCTTTTAACCATTTCAAATGGTCAACAAGACTTAACAAAGTATGTGGTGAGACAAATTATCACATCAATTCTGGCCCGCATGGCACCTGCCCTTGTCACTGGGGACCAATTCATAATACTAGGTAGTTTCCAGGTCCTGTAGATAGCACAATTAAAAACTATGTTATTTGAGAAGTTAGCAGATGACTCAGCAGGTAAAGGTGCTTGCTACCAAGCCTAGATAACGCGAGTTTGATCCCTAGAACCGATTCCTACAAGTTGTCCTCTGACCACACCCACGCAGTGACACATGTGCATGAATTTGTGTATGTGGGTGCACCAACTAAGTATTTTTAAACCTATGTTGTTTGAAACCATAATTAATTTTTGCTGTATCTTTTCTTTTTCTCTTTCTTTTTCTTTCTTTCTTTCTTTTCTTTTTTTTCCAACACAGAGTTTCTGTGTAACAGCTTTGGCTGTTATGGTACTCTTTGCAGACCAGGCTGGCCTCGAGCTCATAGAGATCCACCTTCTTCTTCCTCCCGAGTGCTCAGATTAAAGGTATGTGTCACCAACTTCTTTTCTTTTTTTACTTTATTATTTTAAATGTGTGTGTGTGTGTGTGAGAGAGAGAGAGAGAGAGAGAGAGAGAGAGAGAGAAGGAGAGAGAGAGAGAGAGAGAGCAGTATATGCACATGAATACAGGTGCCCTCTCCTGGAGGTGGAGTTACAGATAGTTGTGAGCAACCTGACACAGATGCTGGGAATCAAACTTGGATCTTCTGGAAGAGCAGTAAGTGCTCTTAACAGCTCAGCCACCTCTCCAGCCCCTTGCTACATACAGTCAATTCCTATATAAAACCTTTCCCCCAAATGCTTTTTGTAGAAAGCTACAATCTGTACAATATACTTGTTGAAAAATCAACAAGATGCAGATATTCAAACTGCTCTGGTCTCTAGCACTATTACATTAGTAACTGGCATTGAGTAAAATACAATGAAATTAAGAAGAAAAAAACCCAGAAGTTAAAAGGCATTTATATATGTGCTTGCTCTAATATAATGGATGTTTTCTGCAAAAGCTCACAGAAAAGGTGCCCATTTTTAGGTGGTCCTACCTGCCACTGTTGCCATGGTTACATTTCCCTGTTGCAGGGCTGATGCTGGCACCACGATTCCCTGGGGGCTGAGAGTGCCTGTGATGGCGCTTTGAATCTGCTGAATGTCAGAACACACACATGTGGGAATTATTAAAACACAGAGAAAGCATGTTCAAACGTCAAAGGAAGCAAGATTATAATGTTGCAATAAGGAAGGTGAGGGAGGCCAGGGACACTGAGCAGATTCAGTGGACTGGCTTTCAGAAAGCAAGCATCCTATATGGTAACTAGAGATGCAAAAGCAGTCAGACTAGCTGTGATCCACACCGTGGTGTGTGTGCAGTGTGTGGCTTTTCTCTTGCTGCTCAGGCCCAGGAGGTGAGCAGAAAGACCCTGTCTTCACATTACCACTTTCTCCTACATTAGGCTCAGGTACCAGTTCTCCATAACCAGACCCTTCAGGACAGAACAACACGTGCAAAGCTGACACCACTAGCTCAGAGGCACCAGAAGTGACCAGGACAATAGAAGGAAGTGAGCCCTTAATGAGCACTGGATATTTCAGCCAATGCAATGAGGCAAGAAAAGGGAACAAATGCACAGCGGTCAGAAAGCGAGCAGACAGAGTTGTTCCTATTTGTACAGGACACCAGTGAAAGAAAAGAACTAGGGAATGAAGCTTAATCCCAGCACTCAGGAAGCAGAGGCAGGTGGATCTCTGTGAGTTCAAGGCCAGCCTGGTCTACAAGAGCTAGCTCCAGGACAGGCTCCAAAGCAACACAGAGAAACCCTGCCTCAAAAAACAAAAAATAAAATAAAAAGAACTAGGAAATAGACCAATAAACACTTTACTTAGAACAGAGAAATGAACTCATCAAGTCATAGGATATGAGAACGAACACCAAATGTCAGAGGGGCTCTGAGGGGCAGGAAAGAAGGATGAAGAAGTAACAGGGGTGAGGGGCACCAAAGCACCACACACACGTGGAGTGTCAAAATGCAATTCACTATTTTCTACAGCTGACATCTTCTCACAGAAACACATGGCTTTATCTGATTTTCTTATGAATGCTTTTACAGCACATTAAAATATAACTGCTTTTCTTCAGGTTAGCAATGAACACAAAACCCAAAAAGTACAATCCAGGGGCTGGAGAGACAGCTACCTCAGACACCAGACAAAGTACACATACATTCATGCAGATAACACTCAAATATCTAAAAACAAATCTTAAAAACAATTTATTTACAGTCATTCAAAGATATACTTGTGTGTAATTCTGTTTGTTTGAGATAGGGTCTCATTGAGTAGCTCTAGCTGTCTTAGAACTCTCTAAGTAAACTAGACTGACCTGACCTTGAACTCACAGAGATCTGCTGGCCTCTGCTTCTGGAATGCCGGGATGAAAGGTGTGCTTAAATACAGTTGGCTACTTGTATGTACTTCTAAAAGTGCGTGGATCACTTTGGTGAAAGCTACAAAACACTGATGAAAAAGTCCTAAGAGATGTAAATAAATGCAGAGATGGGGCACATTCTGGACTGAAGAGTCACACAGTAGAGATGTCGGCTCCCCTATACTGATACAGAGTTAATGCAATGCTATCAATGCCCACAGTGGGATTTGTCTTGTAGATCTACACGATATCACCGACAATTTATATGGAAAGGCAAAGAAAGCAACTAGAAGAGAGCTAAAAACAACTCTGAGAAGTGCTGAGCTGGAGGACAGCATCCCTTCAGTGCTGAGACTGCCAGGCGGCTGTAGTAATCACGGCCTGGTGGTACATTCACGCAGCACAAGAGAACACCAGACTCCTGAAACATGCCCACCTGGCTTTTGACAAAAAGGGGGAAAGCAGTTCAGTAGAACAGCTGCTAACAACAGGTGCTGAAGCACGTGAACATCTGCAAACAATGAGAACTTTCAAAACTCAGAAACTTAAGGAAAATAAAAGTTTAAAAATGAGCAAAAGAGCCAGGCGGTGGTGGCGCATGCCTTTAATCCCAGCACTTGGGAGGCAGAGGCAGGCGGATCTCTGTGAGTTCGAAACCAGCCTGGTCTACTAGAGCTAGTTCCAGGACAGGCTCCAAAACCACAGAGAAACCCTGTCTCGAAAAAAAAAAAAGAGCAAAAGACATAAGCAAACTTTTCCAGCAAAGACGACACACAGGGGCTGGAGAGATGGCTCAGTGGTTAAGAGCATTGCCTGCTCTTCCAAAGGTCCTGAGTTCAATTCCCAGCAACCACATGGTGGCTCACAACCATCTGTAATGGAGTCTGGTGCCCTCTTCTGGCCTGCAGACATACACACAGACAGGATATTGTATGCATAATAAATAAATAAAAAAAAAAGAC
This sequence comes from Microtus pennsylvanicus, assembly GCF_037038515.1. Taxonomy (NCBI): domain Eukaryota; kingdom Metazoa; phylum Chordata; class Mammalia; order Rodentia; family Cricetidae; genus Microtus; species Microtus pennsylvanicus. Next base: position 7,995,017 of record NC_134585.1, on the reverse strand, counting down.
GACACACAGAAGGCAGATCAGCACATAAAAGTATCATTTGCTATCGGGAAAATGCAAGTCCTTGATGAAATACCACCACATATCAGAATAGTTAAAACACAATGATGCTTCATTCCTGCCTAGGCTTAAGAAAGTTCTGAGAAGTGAAATTAGTCAGATATTGTATGATTCTACGTCTGTGAGGAACTCAGAGTAGTCAATTCACAGAGATGGAAACAGAATGCAGGGCCAGGGCAGGGGAGGGCAGTACGAGTTAGCAGTCAACTGGGACAGGACTTCATGGCAGCCAATGATTCTGAAGGAGCTGGCAGTCTCAGAAGTAATGATGCATGGTCAATACTACAGTGACCAAGAAGCACAGTGGGCCCCAAAGACAAGTACCTGGGACTGCACAGGAGAGTATGGGCTCCCAGGCTCCCCACTCAACAGGGTCTCGCTGTTCATTTTTGTCTTCAGACAAGCAATGTACCGACTACAAAAATCTTTACAGAGTTCATTAACCTTTTCCAGTTCAAGAAGATGAATGCGCAGAACCTGGATTGCTTTCACCATCTAGAGGTACAAAAAATAAAGACTGTTAAGTGAGAAATAATGTGCTGTTATCAGAAGTCACCGTTATCACACATACTGCTTAGTTATCAAATGGGAACGACATCAGTGCCAGTAGCAGAAATGGAGCAGCACTGGCAATTGCACACAGTGTTCCAGCACTCCAGGGTCCCTGCACCAGCCCAGCTGCACCTGTGCCAGACACGGGAACAAGGTGCCTCCTTCAGCATGGCCATGCTGGGAATGTGGCTCAATGCATGCAGATGACAGGGCTACAGCTCGCTCTGCTCCACCTCAATGTCCACACCTATCCTAGGGGTGGTTCCAAAAGTTTAACCCACCAGCTCTGCCTTTTCTGGATCATACTTCTGGTGTCAAGTTTAAGAACTCTTTCCTAGCTCTAGATCCCCCCAAGTTCTCCTCCTATTATTTCTCTTTTGTTTACTATGAAGTCACCACGGTTGAGCATACTTGCTCTCTAGCAATGGGTCACTAAGGCCAACAGTGCCATGTCACTGGCAGCCCTTGCTATGAGCAAGGCCCAGCCCTTCAGCCACAGACTCAGGTATGAAGTCACCTACATTCTTGATGCTGTGAGAGACCAATCAGTAACAGAGCATGAGCTCTGTTAGATCCTGTGCTTAGATGAGGAGGTGCTCGCAGGGTGTAGAGGACATCTGTCTCCTTGACTGAGCCAGGCCAGGGATGGGCCAGGACCAAAAGGGCTTCTGCTCCTTACTCAAACGACATGCATTTATTTCAGAGACCAAAAAAAGTCAAACAGAGCGTATCTGCGAAAGCTCTCAGGTAGTAAACACTGAACACACAACGAGAAATCAGGAGCAGCAGAGCTAAGGCCAATACGATTTATCCACAGATGATGAAGACCTGCTGAGGGCCAGAGTCTTTCAGATACAAAACCCAGAGAACGCACCTTGCTGTGGGGCTCTGAGTTAATCTGAATTTGGGAGAAACTCAGGCTGGAAGGGCAGACAGTGTGGGTGCCCTGACAAAGAATGCTGGCACTGCCTGTGTCCTCAAAGACCTTGCCACTAGGTAGGACAGGAAGAAGGCACAGCAACTGGTGTCAGAACTGGGAGGGAGGCTGCTCTGCAGATGACGGCTCGAGCCTGTTTCTAAGATTAGACTTGTACTCACAACACAAGTGCAACAGACACCCCGTAGGAGCAGCCTGCCCCAGGAAGTTTTTACAGACACCCAGGAGAGGACTAAGTCCCACCTGGGAGGAAGTACAAATCAGTTAGATTGTTAGAGGGAAAACTAGCTAGAAACTAGAAGACTAGGAAGGAGGAAGGGAGGAAGGAAGGAAGAAAGGAAGGAAGGAAGGAAGGAAGGAAGGAAGGAAGGAAGGAAGGAAGGAAGGAAGGAAGGACTTTACTCACTAAGTTGTCAGTTTCTGGATCTTCACAGAAGAAGGGCTTCCCATCCTTCTCTTGCTTCCTGACAAAGTTCTCAATGTCCACATCGAAGCTGGCAGAGGTTGTGCCTTCTGAGCCCTGTGTGGACTGCTCACATTTCTCAAACAACAAAGCTAGTAATGGAAATAGCGGGTGCCTGCAGGGAAAGACAGCAAAGGTGTGCCACCTCTCTCCACAAGTCTTTGCACCAATGACCCTCCACCCCTTTTTAGACAGGGATCCATTATATGAGCCAGGTTGGCTTCTAACTTGAGGCTCCCCTGCCTCAGCCTCCAAGTACTAAGTTACAGGGATGTGTTGTCTGGCCTGTATGAATGATTTTAAACAGTCTGTTACTTCTTTGTGTTTACTCTTTTACATTTTTATTAAATATATGTGTGTTCCGCACCCACTGAGGTCAGAAGAAGGCATCGGATCTCTTGGAAACTGAAGCGGGGTCCTCTGGAAGAGTCTGTGCTCTTCCACCCTGAGCCATCTCTCTTAACCCGTCTGTGACTTGCTTTTTAGTTTATATGGCATGGATATTCTGAATGGAAGTGTTTCGTAAAAAAAAAAAAAAATTTTTTTCTGGTTTGTTGAGATAGGGTTTCTTTGTGTAGCTCTGTCTGTCCTGGAACTCACTCTGTAGACCAGTCCGGCCTCAAATTCAGAGATGTGCCTGCTTCTACCACCAACACCCAGCAAAATACTTTTAATTGAGTTAGTTTTAAGTTACATTAAGATAATTTTTCAAAGCTCCTGATCTATTTGTTTTATGATGGAGCATCTCACTACACAGTCCTTGCTGGCTTTGATTCACACTTCTCTTACCCCAGCCTCCCAAGGCGTGGATTGCAGCATGGACCACCATGCATGTATTTAAATTATTATTTGTGAACTATCCAAAAATAAGTGGACTATTCTTGGTGTTTAGACCCTTATATGTGTATCTAGTCACATCAGAACCCTCAAACCCTCCTTTTTTTCTCCCTTTGCTATACCATGCTGGAATCCCTAGCCCCAGCAGGGGGTCACCATTAAATTTTCTCTTGGTGTTATGAAAAGGCATTTATACAAAATGCAAGCCTTCTGAGAAGGGCTTCCTTCATCAGAATAAGACAGCTGGGATTCACGTATGAAGTTGCATGCAGCCACATTCCTTCCTTTTAATGTTGAGTAGCATATACTGTATGGACCCACTACTATCTGAGAAACATATAGGCTGTTCTAGTCTGTCAGTCATGAGGGGAGCTTCTAATACACTGTGGACAGCTAGATCTGCACACCAGCTCATAGTGCACTAACTGTCAAAAGGAGAAAGCACAAACCACGGGTGGTGCACGCCTTTGATCCTAGCACTTGGGAGGTAGAGGCAGGTGGATCTCTATGAATTCAAGGCCAGCTTGATCTACCAGTGAGTTCCAGGCCAGGCTAGGCCTATAAAGAGAGAGCCTGTCTCAAGGGGAAAAAAAAAAGGAAGAAAAAGAAAGGATGAAGCAACACAAATAGATAAATGTGGTATATACACAATGAACACAGTGAAATATTATTCAGCCTCAAAAAGTCCCAGCAGATTCTAATATAACAGATTCATGTTTAAAACATTGTCTGTGAAAGAAGCCAGTCAAGAAAAGAAAATCAAGAAGATACAATACTATGTAACGGAAATGAACCCTCACTATAGAACATGACCTCACTCAGGAGATACTGTCGGAAGCTGAGGTCTACAGAGCAAAATGACAATTTCTTTATTTCTTTCTTTATTTCTTTTTCTTTTTTTTTTTTTTGGTTTTTCAAGACAAGGTTTCTCTGTAGCTTTGGAGCTTGTCCTGGAACTAGCTCTTGTAGACCAGGCTGGCCTAGAACTCACAGAGATCCGCCTGCTTCTGCCTCCCAAGTACTGGAATTAAAGGCGTGTGACACCACTGCCTAGTTGCAAAATGTCAATTTCTAAAGCAGCATATGTGGAGGTCAGAGTCAGCTCTGTAGACTTCTCTCTACTTTCTGTGGGTTTTAGAAATCAAACTCAGGTCATGTTTTAGATGGCAAGAGCTTTCCTTGCTGACCCATCTCAAGGCCCCCTTTCTCTTTTAGAGTCTATAAAGTAGCCCAGACTGGCCTGGAACTGACTTTGAGTTCTCTGTCCCCAGTGCTGATATTCCAAGTGTGCACCGCCATGCCTGACTGAAGCTTTTCTGAAAGGCTACCCAACACAAAGATCTGTAGTATAAAACCTGTTTTACTATTAGAAGTAACACCTCAGTCTGAAAGGTGTCCCCAGTAGTCACAGTATCCCAGTGGTCCCTCCCAGCTCAGTCTAGAGCCCAGCCCTGGTTCCACTTCACATATCTGCACTCCTCCTGGTCCTCTGAAAACCACACAGTCCACACCTGGGCACTACCTATAAATTGCCTGCTTGTCGGCATCCATTGGGGTCTGAGACTCCATGGGAGGAGGACTCACTCCTTCTGCATCTGGGTCAGAGCAGTTGGGATCTTGCTCTGTTTTTAACTCGGTTACCACCTGCATCTGTAAAAGGAGAAATTTTGTTACAAAATACAAAATATAAAGTGCTATTCACTCTGCAATTGGAAGATTATATAACTGCCAATAACACACAGAACATTAGCAGAAAAAACTCCTTTGACTATCTCATGCTCTACCAGTAGACAACATAAAGGCCAAATTTCCAACACATCAAGAATTGAGATGAGCCAGGCAGTGGTGGTGCACACTTTTAAACCCAGTACTCAAGAGGCAGAGGCAAGCAGATCTCTGTGAGTTCAAGGCCAGCCTGGTCTACAAAGCAGATACCATGACAGCCAGGACTGTTACACAGAGAAACCTTGTCTCAAAAAACCACACAGACACACATACATACAACAAAAACTGAAAGAATTTTGAAGCCATCATGATGAATTGCAGACAGGAACAGTGCAGTGCTCCCAACTAGAAACTTAGGAGACTGAACAGAAGGTTTGTGTTCTTATACTCGCACACAAACAATTCAAATGCAACAGTACAACTTTGTGGCAGGGTTCAAGTTCTCCCACACCTGCCCTACACCATTATGCAAATAAGAACACGGGCTGGGGGCATAGCTCATGTGCAACATCCTGCCTGGATCTGATCCCCAGCACACACTCACATGCATATAATATTTCTGTAAGACTTTTACGTGTGTGTGTGGTGTGTATGGGGTGGTGGGTATATACATGCATGAGTATGGGTGCTCTTGAGGTCTAAATGAGGATACTGGATACCCTGGAGCTGGAGTTACAGGTAGTTGTAAGCTGCCAGGGGTTCTGGGAACTGAACTCAGATGCTCTGTAAGAGAAGTCGTCAATCTTAATGCTCTGCCATCTCTCCAGACCCAGGATTCCCTTCTTGCAATCTATACTCACAAGGCTGAGGCAGGTCTGCCACAAGTTCAAGGCTAGACTGGATTATAGCATGAGACCCTGTCTCACAAAACAAAATGCAGGGGCTACTAGATGGCTCAGTAGGTAAAGGCCCTCACTGCCAAGGTTGATTCCACACAGTGGAAGGAGAGAACTGAGTCTAGACAGTTGTCCTCTGACCTCACAGTGCACTATGTACATGTGCCCTGTGTACAATAAACAAACATTAAAAAAAAAACAGAACTAGGCACATGGTATACTTTGTGTCCTAGCACTTAGGACACCAAGACAGGTGGGTTGTGAGTTCAAGGCCAGTCTAGGTTATGCAGAAAGCCTCTGTCTCAAAACCAAACAACAAAACCTCTAGAACACCCAGCTTATGGGGCATAGCAGTAAAGTGCTTGTCAAGCACTAAAGTTGCAAACAGACAAACATCCATCCAGCTTTTCTTTCCTTTTTTTCTTCCCTGTGCTGGAATCAATCCAAATGCTTCACAAAAGCTAGGCAAGCGTCCAGTTTTAGTTTTTGCTTGTTTGTTTTGTTTTTTGAGACAGGGTTTCTCTGTATAGCAATGGCTGTCCCGGAACTCTGTAGAGCAGGCTGGCCCCTAACTCTGAGGTCCTCCTGCCTCTGCCTTGTCTCCTGAGTGCTGGAATTAAAGACATGCCCCCACCATCACTCCAAAAGTACCCAGTTTTGCCGGGCGGTGGTGGCGCACGCCTTTAATCCCAGCACTCGGGAGGCAGAGGCAGGCGGAACTCTATGAGTTCGAGGCCAGCCTGGTCTACAAGAGCTAGTGCCAGGACAGGCTTCAAAGCTACAGAGAAACCCTGTCTCGAAAAACTAAAAAAAAAAAAAAGTACCCAGTTTTTAATCCCCAGCACCACATGCTTGCATGCACCCATGCATCCGTGCACAATAAAATACTCTAAAAATGGTTTAGTGGCTAGGCAGGAATTGGTGTCACTTAAGGAACAAGCATGAGCAATTGATAGCTCTGATGTGCAATGGATGCCTAATATATTTGTAAGGTGGATGTGTGAGCTCATGGAGCTGAACATTCACATTGAGTGCTGTCCACATTTAGTGTTGGGTCGCCTGGCAGTGATCAGGATGCAAAATAAAGGTCAGGCCCTTACTTGCTGTCCATCTTGATAGCTGTCTATACTTAACGTCTGTGTAGCCATCATGGTTGATGAAGATTCACTTCAGACATCAGATCATCTTGAGTCAGAAGAGAATGGTGTCTAGAAAAATAAAGCAAAAGAGTACCGGTTAACATGTGCTCAGCATTTCTTGTCTTTTATCCCAGAGCATCATGTAATTTCTAAATACTATGTATTTTATGCAGAGGACAATCCCTTCTTAACTCCAAGCTAGACCCTCCTCGGCAACACCACATTTGCTTAGCGGTCACTCGCCTTACTGTGCTGGGTCCCAACCTGCTATGAGACGGCTGAGCAAACCCCTTTATCCCCTAACAAGGAGCCAGTAAATACTGCACACACAGGGCACTGGGGGCTGGGACACCAGAAGCACAGGGGTTACCCTAGAGAGACCCCCACGTTCCTTGAGAACAGGACAGTGGCAGCAGAATAGGAGACTAGTAGAAGAGACACCAAGGGCACAAGGAGAAAAGGAGAGTATGGAGGGATTCCTAGGATGTGTGGGCAGAATAGGCCTCCTCAGGAAAGGCCATCTAAGAAAGGCTTGAGAACCCGCAAGACTGGAGAGAAAAGGACTAATGTGCCCCACAGGAGCAGATGGCACTCTGACGTATCTGTGTGTGTGGCACAAATAAGTAAGCAATGTCATTTGCTTAATGATGACAGAAACCCTCAAAATAATGTTGCTGAGCTGGAATGATAAGCAGGGATCTGACAAGCATGGGAGGTGAAGGGGGATGGGCAGCACTGGTCAGCCCCAGCTGGCATACACCAGCATGCAGGAGCTTGCCTACATAGTCACTTTAAGACCAAGGGCAGGGACATCACTTGTCTGTACTGGCAGAATCAACTAAGGGGCACCAAGGGAAGTACAATTATACTCTAGACTGTACAAAACAGAAGCACATACAGTCGGAGCAGGGCAAGCCAAGGACAGGAATGAGCAGCAAGCATGTCTTGAGACAGCTCAAAGAAGGGTGTCTATCCCACAAACAGTGTAGTGTAGCGGTAGCTGGGCTACCTCCTGTGCACATGATAGCTCCTCAGGGTTCTCAGATGAGGCCCACTTTATATCTTAAAAGTCAGAATAATGGGGCGAAGGCCACAGGGCTGACCAAAAGGTGAGCTAGACTCACCTCAGCATCATCATACTGAGTCTGTCCCCAGGTATCAGAGTTTCCATAGGCCCAGGAGCTAGCACATGGGATGGAGTTAATACATAAATTCATTAGATGCTATGGGGACAAATGGCTTGGTGTAGATGCAAACTACTGACAAACACTGGCAAGCCAATGCAGGAGTGATGACAGAGGATGACGAGGGATAAGAAAGGCACCTTAGAGGAGAGGTCTGACTAGGGAAGTAATAATAGGCCGCCTACCACCCCTGTGCAGAAGGAAGACAAGAGACAAGACGGCTGAACAGAGCGGTAAGGATGTGTCTGATCAGGAGAGTCTGTGGCTACAGTGAGGACAGCAAGATGCTGGACAGAACCCACAACGAGTGAGCAGTGGGTGACACATGTATAGACCAGACTGCATGCCTAAGGGGCACAAGAGCCAAGAAGGAGCTATAGGCACAAGAATCAGAGGAAGTGAGCCAGGGACCTTCAGGTGGACTAAGGGAGCAGGGATGGGTCCAAGCTTCCCACCTGAACACCTGGAAGAATAGAGCCGCAGGTCCCGAGATGAGCAAACAGCTAAGGTCAGCTCCATGGCTTGGGAGGGAAACAAGGCAGGACATCTCAGGCAGCAGGCGAGTCTCAGATACCTTCTCGGAAACTGAGCACAGGAGGCTGGGCTGGAATCACTTGGTCATCATCAAGGTACCGTGGGTACACATGGAGATGAGCTGAGTCCTCCATAAGACACGTCCCACTCTAACCCAGCACCTGAACATGGACCAGATTTAGAAACAGGGTCTTAAAAAGCCGGGCAGTGGTGGCACACACCTTTAATCCCAGCACTCGGGAGGCAGAGGCAGGCGGATCTCTGTGAGTTCGAGACCAGTCTGATCTACAAGAGCTAGTTTCAGGACAGGCTCCAAAACCATAGAGAAACCCCGTCTCAAAAAACCAAAAAAAAAAGAAAGAAAGAAACAGGGTCTTACAGAGGGAATGACACTAAGGACTTGGGAGGGAGTATCTGGTTGTCTATCTAAGAGGAGAGGGGAAGCTCTGAGACACACAAAGAGGTTCACCATGGAAAGACAGAGGCACACACTGCAGTAATATATATACCCCTCAGTCCAGGAAGTCTAAGCAGGGTCACAGAAGCTAGAAGAGGCAAGGACAGACCCCTAGAGCCTTCAGAGAGAGTACAGCCCTATCTATAACTTGATCATGGATTTCCAGAACCATGAGAGAATCCATTTCTGAGGGTGGTAGGGATTAAATTGGGAGCTGTACACATGCCAGAGAGCAGTCTACTGTTTAATATACCCAGTTTGCAGTAAACTGGCACAGCAGCCCTAGTTTAAAAAATATATACACATAAATACATGATGCAAAGCCAAGAGAGCAGAGGAGAACAGAAGGAAGACTAAGAGATGTGTGTGCTAAGAAATGGCCTGGAGGCCAGGGGACAAGAGGACACAGCACGATGTGATAAGCATGAAGAGGGAGCCACGATGGGGGAGTGCCAACCATGTGAAGGACTTCCTCGGGACCAGGAAGAGGAGGACTGAATCAGCAGCTGGTGAACAGAAGGTCTGTGGGGGAGCAAAACTAGAACCATGGCCCCAAACTCTACCACCAGAAGTGATAATACCTGCACGGCACATTCCTGAGAACTGTCAGTACTAGGAAGGGTGGAAAAATAATAGAAGCAGCTTACAGACTCAGAAGATGGGAGCTGAGTGCAGTGAAAAACTAAGTTAAAGACTTTTTTTTCTTTTTTTAGAGACAGGATCTCACTATGTAGCTTTGGTTATACTAGAATTCACTTTGAAGACCAGGGTGGTCTCGAACTCACAAAGACCTGCCTCTGCCTCCCAAGTGCTAGGAAGTCATGCCACCCACTATGCCCAGCTTCTGAATTAACATCTTTAAAACCCTGTTTTAAGTCTGCTACATCTGTATGCTCTGCCTCCCCCAGGACCCTCCTCTGGACAGAGAGCCACACACCTACACCTTGTCGAGCATCTCCTAAAGGCCTTTGTACTGATTAAAGTCTGACTCTCCCAAATTCTGACTTCCACCTGCCCCTCCACCTTCAGAGGCAGCACAGCACATTTCATTTCCCTGTGGCTGTCATAGCCCAACTCTGGCCTTGCTCCAAACTACTCGCCAGGCTTTCTAAAATGCAAATCTGGTCATGTGACTAGCCTCATAAGGTTGCTTCTACCCAAGCCCATCCCCGGTATCAGCCCACCTCCACCCAACTTCCCTACCACCAAGAGTATACCCCTATCTCCCTTCTGCAGTCACTCTCTCCCACCACAGACCCTAGAAGGTCTGTCTGCCTCCCACCCCTTCTGTATGTATGGCTAGCTATGAGTATGAACACCTTCCTCCTGGGTCTTGCCTAGGAAACAAGAACCCCACAGAGTCTAGGAACTGATGATCTTCAACCATTAGTAAACTGGAGGTATATGTCTCTAAAGGTCTGAGATGCTTAAGATATAAACGTTTTTTGTTTGTTTTTGTTTTTTTATTTTATTTTATTTTATTTTTTGGAGACAGGGCTTCTCTGTAGCTTTTGGAGCCTGCCCTGGAACTAGCTCTTATAAACCAGGCTGGCCTCGAACTCACAGAGATCCGCCTGCTTCTGCCTCCCAAGTGCTGGGATTAAAGGCCTGAGCCACCACTGACTGGCTACAAGCTTTACTTGTCATAGCAAAATCAAAATATTATAACAACAACAAAAAGGTTAATTATTTTAGTGTATGTATGCATGCCTGTGTGAGTTTATGTGCACCATGTAGAGGCCAAAGGCTGCTGAATCTCCAGGAACTAGAGTTCCAGGAAGCTGTAAGAAGCTGAGTATGGGGATCTGAATTTGGGTCCTCTGCAAAAACAGCAAGTGTTCTCAACTACTGAACAATGTCTCCAGTCTTATAGAAAGTTGTTCTTATTGTTTTATTTTTGTTTTTTTAAGACAGGGTTTTGAAGCATAATTAATAAAAACTTAGAAAAATTGGGGTTCAACCTAAAGGTCTGAAAAAGCAAAGTGGCCAGCCACTGGCTCTTACCTCTACCTCAGTTCAAAGTGGCAATCCTGACTCCAGGAATCTCAGAATGAGAGTAAGACTGTGAGCTGTCTCCTCCCATTTTATATTCCTCTCTAGGGCTGGGATTAAAGGTATACACCGCCTATACTAGTGTGGCTACTGGGATTAAAGGTGTGTGTCACCACTGCCTGGCTGTAAGGCTGCCCAGTGGGGCTGTTTTACTCTCTGACCTTCAGGCAAGCTTTAGTTATTAAAATACAAATGAAATGCCACTACAGGGTTTCTCTGTGTAGCCCTGGCTGTCCTGGAACTCACTTTGTAGACCAGGGTGGTCTCGAACTCACTGAGATTCATCTGCCTCTGCCTACCAAGTGCTACCACTTGGTATCATTTTGTTTTTTTGAGATGGGATCTCTCTACAAATCCCTAGCAGTCCTAGACCAGGTTGGCCTAGAACTCAGAGATCTGCCCGACTCTATCTCTGAATACTGAAGGATTAAGGGTGTTCACCACCACACCCAGTCTCTTATAAAAGTTTTTTAAACAATTAGCATTAAAAAAAAAAGCCACTAGACTACCTCACACAGGTAACTACTTCCCTGGCCACTCTGGGTAGAGAGGCATATCTTCCAGTGTAGCCAGACCTCAAATCTAACAGGCAGGTCAGTCTGGAAGTGACTGCAGCACTGGAAGTGAGGCTTCCAGACAGCTCTCCAGAGCACTTCCCATGCTAGGGAGAGTGGTTTAGAGCAAAGGTGCCGCCCTGCTGTGCTGGGAGACACTTTTCCCAGTCTCACTGACAAGGCTTCTTGGGTAAATCTGGCTAAAAGATGATGGCCGATGAACACACCTGGGAAGCCAGGGCAGTGTAACAACCCAAAGATTTAGTGTCTCCATGTCTGTGTTCCAGAACAGAGTACTGGGAACCTCCCAAAACACACCTGTCCACAGTCCCCAAGTACAGCACATGGGCTTCTGACTGCCAGCCAGAGGGTAGGACACAATGAATTCTTTTTTCAAAAGAAAAAAAAAACCTAGAAAGAACATCAAAAAAAAAAAAAAAAAAAAAAAAAAACAAGAATAGGGATGGCGGTGGTGGCTCACACATTTAATCCGGCACTCGCAGGCAGGCAGATCTCTGTAAATTCGAGGACAGCCTGGATGGACTACAAGAGCTAGTTCCAGGACAGGCTACAAGAAAAACCCTGTCTCAAAAACAAACAAAAAGAATAAGCTGTGGGCATTATAAGCTGTGCTATGATTTGAATGTGTTCTTCAAAAGTTCACGTTAAATTAGGGAGCTGGAGAGATGGTTAAATGGCTAAGGACACTCACTGGATGTTCTTCCAAAGGACCGGGGTTTACCTCCCAGCACCCACATGGAGGTTCACAGTCAACTGGAACTCCAGCTCCAGGATTCAATATACTCTTCTGCCCTCCACAGGCACCAGGTATATAAGTGATGCACATTCAGGCAAAATACCCATACACATAAAATAAAACAAATAAGGGCTAGGTAAGAGCCCTGGCTGCTCTTCCAGAGGACCCAGGTTCAATTCCCAGCACCCACATGGCAGCTCACAACCATCCATAACTCTAATTCCAGGGGATCCAATGCATATAATCTCCTTGAGCACTGCAGGTATTTAGTACACATGTGAACATGTAAGGAGACACTCATACACATAAAATAACCTTTAATGTGTTTTTAAAAAATAAATAAATTGGGGGAAGAACGAGGAGGGCGACGGATAGCGGGGATGTGCACCTCTGCATGCATGCTGAAGCCCAGGATTCAGTCCCGAGAATAAAAAACAAACTAAACCCAAAAGCAGTGAGAATGAGTATACAGCAGTGAGTGGGGAAGGCAAAGGTGCAGCCAGCATGCACTTCACTGCACCTTTCATTCACTCTGCATATATACTGGGGAGAGGGAAAGTCCTTCTCCTCGCTGGGATCTATCCCAAGTGCAGGGATGGATCAGTAAACAAAGTTGCTTCCATACAGAAATCACTTTATTAACAATTGCTGTAACAGACCATGGGTGATTTAGGGAGGGACAAGGGTCTTTAACTTCCAAGTCAACCACCCAAAGAGCACAGGACCCTCGTTTCCTCATCTTTACACATTACCAAGTTCGAGGACTTCTGGGTTCCTCACTGGATGCCTCCCCTACGCAGCCAGCCCATGGTCTTTCCTACAGCTGCTGCATATATTTCACTGCACTTGGCTCTTGTTGGTGGATGCTCATGGATGGAGCAGCACTGCGCAGTCTGACCTTGGATCTGCTATGTTAGTGGACTCCTTTAATCTATGGTTTATGCAGATTCCACGGTTTTTTCCATAAATGTCATTGCAAGCCATGCAGATACAATCCTGTGGAAAAATCTGTTTTAAGATCTCCAACTACTCTCAAATGTAAATGAAGAGTAACAACAAACTCCAGGTGGTGGTGGCTCACACCTTTAATCCCAGCACTCAAGAGGCAGAGGCAGGTGGATCTCTGTGAGTTCGAGACCAGCATGGTCTACAAGAGCTGGTTCCAGGATAGGCTCCAAAGCTACAGAGAAACCCTGTCTTGAAAAACAAAACAAAACAAAACAAAAACAATAAAAGTAAATCTTTAAGTGCTTGGATATCAATTGACAAGGATGAATTTGTGATGGCTTTGTCAACTGGATTAAAGAAAGAAATGCTTAGGGATTCAGCGAGTAAGGGTATTCCCAGAGAGAGGTAATGAGGGTAAGACACACCTGTACAGCAGTGGTGCCATTTCACAAGCTGGGTCTAAGAAGGAATCAAATAGGAAAAAAAGAGAAGGGGAACTGAGCACAAATACTTCCCCACATAGTTTTTTGAGACAGGATCTTTCTATGTAGTCCTGGCTGTTCTAGAACTCAGTATGTAGACCAGGCTGTCCTCAAATTCACAGAAATCCACCTGCCTCTGCCTCCCGAGTGCTGGAATTAAAAGCATGAGCCACTACCACTCATCTCTGTTTCCTGATCCTCCTAGAGATGAGCAAGCAGCCTCCATGTTCTCCCCACCATGATGGATTAATTGTACCCTCAAACTGTGAGTCAAAATGAACTCCTCCCTTACATTACTTCTTGTCAAGTATTGATCGAGCTAGTAAGAAGAGTCCTGCAGCCCCTTAGGGTAGAAGCCATCAAACCTGTGACAGCCCTTAGGTCTGGAAGCAAACATCACAAGATTATGAAGAACTCCTCTTAGGCTATAAGGATGACTCCTTGATTTTAGGAGCAACCTTCCTAAGGCTATGAGGAAATTTCTGATTCTGCGCAACCCATTAGTTCTGTGAGTTATTCCTTTCAAGACTGTAAGAAAGCCCCATAAGGCTATAAGCAAGCCCCTGGTCACATGAAACCTCTGCAAACTAAGTGTTCTGGCCAACATTCCCTCCTTATATTAGAACTGACAGCTACATCTATAAGATTTAAGAAAATGTCCCCACTGCTTGGGAGGCAGAGACCAAAGGATCTCTGTGAGACCACTCTGGTCTACATGCTGAGTTCCAGGACAGTCAGAACTACATACAGAGACCCTGGAAGAAGAAGGGGAAAGAAAGATGATGACAAAGGAGGAGGAGGAGAAATGATGTCCCTAACAGACTGCATCTCTTTATCATCAAGCTACCCTAGTCTCTAAGTTAAGGACCCAAACATCATGGACATGCAAGCTGTTTCCTATGATGTTTTTTCCAACTCTAGCCTACAGAAAGCACGCATATGATAAGATGGTTGTTTTATGCCACTAAAAGTTACTAGATTTATACCAGAAATATCCATGTACTTTTTTTTAAAATATTTATTTATTATGTATACAATATTCTTTCTTGTGTGTATGTCTGAAGGCCAGAAGAGAGCACCAGACCCTATTACAGATGGTTGTGAGCCACCATGTGGTTGCTGGGAATTGAACTCAGGACCTTTGGAAGAGCAGGCAATGCTCTTAACCGCTGAGCCATCTCTCCAGCCCCATCCATGTACTTTTGAAATAAACTTCACGATCTAGGAAACATACACCAAGTTAAACCAGTTTCCTGAGGTTGCTTTGCCCAGCTAAAAGGTCCTTTAGTTTCTTCTTCTATATAATAATACAGACTTCACAAGGAAATCAGGAAGCATTCTGTAACTCGATAAGCTCTGGTGCCTGTTAAGTTTCATCAACTCAATTCATGTATCATGGTGTTTTTCAAACTCTGAGTCACCTAGACAGTTGACTAAACAGAGAAACACGGGGAATCTGTGTGGGGTTTGGACATGAAGTGTCCTTCTCTAAAAAACCATGTGTTCGATCCTTGACTGGTGATACTATTGAGAAGCAGTTGGGTAATAGGGGCACTAAGTTCGTCAATGGTTAGGGTACTGAATTCATAATGAATGGGCTATAAAAAGGTGGGGCTTTGCTGGAGGAGTAGGGCCTTGTTGCAGCAGGTGCCTAGAGGTGTGCCTTTAAATGGGTTAGCTAGCCTGATCCTTTCCTGCTTATCTCTCTGTTTACTGGTTGCCATGTAATGAGCAAGTATCCTCTGCCATGCCCGTCCATGGTGCTTGTCTTGCCATTGGCATAGAAGCAACGGGCAGCTAACCATGGACTGAAACCGCTTGAGTCTGTGAGTCAATATTACATCCTTCCTCCTCTAAGTTGTGTATGGTGGGCTATCTTGCTACAGTAATGAAATCCTGACAGAAATAACTAGAACCAAGAAGCTGGTGCACAGCCAAGCGATGGTGGCACATGCCTTTAATTCCAGCACTAGGGAGGCAGAGGCAGGTGTATCTCTGTGAGTTTGAGACCAGCCTGATCTACAAGGCTCCAAAGCAACAGAGAAATCCTGTTTCCAAACCGCCCCCAACAAAGAAGACAACAAAGGAGGAGGAAGAAAGAAGAAGCAGGTGCATTGCTGTGACTGTCTCACCATGTGGTTCATAAGCCTATGGAACTTGTTTGTAGGAGGAATGTGGAAAAGCTTGTAAGAGAGTTAAAAACTCTTGACTGCTTCTGCCTTTCAGAGTGAACTTGGAAGGCCAGAGGTTGACAAGAAAGTGGAGAGAAAATATTGTGCGTGCTTTCAAGGTTTCTAACAGGAGTGAGGATTCCATTGAGAACGGGATTAGAGGCCATTTGTGTACATTCTGGCAAAGACATATGCCTATATCTTGTCTATAATGAATTATGTGGGGCTGAATTGAAAGCAGATGGGCTAATTAAGCTTGTGGAAGAAATTCCCAGCCAGCCTGTGATGTGCTTATCGGTGGGTACTTTTGGACAGGTTTACAATAAAAACTGTGAGCAAAAAGCAGAAGAGAAAGATTTAGAAAAACAGTTTAGACACAAAAGGAGCTCACTTAGAATTACAGGCAAGAGCTGGGCGGTGGCAGTGTAGGTCTTTAACCCCAGCACTCAGAAGGCAGAGGCCGGTGGATCTCTGTGAGCTGGAGGCCAGCCTGCTCTACAGACAGCCAGGACTGTTATATAGAGAACAAGAACATAACTGCAGAAAAGACTAGACACTAAAGAGAAGCCAAGTACTTTGCATCAGGACAATAACAAAGCTGCTGTGAGGACACCTCAGGATTTGCCAGGCCCCATGCTCCCCCCCCCCCCCCCCCCCCCGTTTAAGGATGTAAAGGCAAATATTCATTTGACTTTCTGCTAAGAGAGTGCTTCCGGGAGTGTGCTGTTCTCCATAGGAATCAAGTTTTGTAACTTGAAAAATGCAAGAATTAGTGTCTTGCTGAGTCTTATACCCAGTTGTCAAAGGAAGGTGAAGTGTGATGGGGGTGGACTCCCTGCAGGTAGACTTGAGTGATGTGTGAAACTCTGAGCATTTTCTGACATTGGGAGGGAGACCCTATGATGTGGGAGACACTGACAATGGATTATTTCTGTCAGGAAAAGCTACAAACATGGAGCAGAGCCAGATTAAGGATGCGGACATGAAGACTGCGAACAGCAAGATTGCAGTGGTGGGGTTGGCTACATAGGACACCAGGTACCTAAATATGGCAAATGCCCTACAAAGTTTAGTGTTTGCTCTTCAGCTTTCAGTCTTGCTTGATCCCAAGTCTTTAAAGAGAGACTTCAGTCTGATACTAACATACCTAAGCCTATCAGAGATAACCTTTCAGGGATTTTTCTACTAGCCATGAGATAAGGGCCATAACTCTGAGCATATCCAATGATGGCTGGGCTTTGGTTTTCTCTTCCTCCCTGGCCCCCACCAGTCACTTCAGGTTTCTTGCAGGCTCTTTAGTATCTTCTCCAAGCTGCCTTCAAACACATAACTTCTGTCTAGAATGGCTTGGCTCCCGTTCTCCTCTGCATGGCAGTCATCTCATTACATGAGTCACCCGGACCCCTCCCTTCCAGTCCTTACCCAGGTTGTAATAGACCACTTCTTTTGATGAGTCACTGATAAACTCATTTCCTTCCAGGCACAAACTTCTGTACATTCCAGATAGGAACTTCAGTTGTTTCTATTCATCCCCACATTCCCAGTCATTATCACAATGCTGGGTACACAGCGGAGTTCCATTATTTAGTAAGAGATTCCTAAAGTCTGGACAACATAGGAATTACCTGTTCTATGAAAATTCCATAGATCTCACCCATCTGTGCCTGGAGCCTATTCAAGATGCTCTACCTAGAAGGTCAACTCAGACTCTGCCTTCATACCCGATCCACAGCTCCTCAAAAGGCATTGCCATCAGGTATCATATGGTATTCCTTTTTGTTATTAGACCTTTATGAATGCTTTGCACCGTGTGTGCCTGATGCCTTCAGAAGCCAGTAGAAATCACTAGTTCACAGAACTCAAGTTACAGTTGTGAGTTGCCAGGTGAGTGCTGGAAATAGAACTCAGGTCCTCTGGAAGAGCAGCCAGCAACCCTGAATCTCTGGGCCATCTCTGCAGCCCCAATGTAATGTGTCCTTATTTTTGTCACCATCAATCTATCTTTCTGTCTCTTTTTTTAACTATTTTTCTCTAATTTCTTCTTAATCAAATTTAACAAGCTCAAAATCAGATTTGCCCTCTTTGGGTCAATTTTACTTTTCTTTTGTCTTAAGGTGAAAGCTCAGTCTGCTTCCTTTCCTATGTCCTAGAACAAGCACTTGTGGATTTAGTTTCTCCTGAGCCCTATTCTGGCTCTATCCTGGAGGTGAGCATGTGTAATACAGTTATTCATTTGTAAGTCAGAAAATAGTTGTGGTCATTCTTTTATTCAGAGGCAGAAAACAGTTTGGTTCTTTGAGACAGGGTCTCACATGCAACCCTAACTGACCTCGAACTCACTATGTGTCTAGGCCTCAAACTCAGAGAGATCCTCTTGCTCTTGCCTGTTGAGTGCTAAGAATAAAGGCATGTCCCATCTCCCTGGGATAGTTTTGGAATATCCTCTTTCTTTCAAGAAATATACAGAAGAATGAGATCCACCTGCCTCTGCCTCCAAGTGCTGAACAGAATTAAAGGTGAGCACCACCACACCCGGCTCAAAATTTCTTTCTAGGAATCTTTGGCTTCCCTTCTAAAGTTCAAACTAAGCTCTGGTCTCAGATTCCCATTTGCAGAACTCCTTGTTCAGCTTTACTTGTCTTTGAGAAGTGGAAGACAACGTTGAACCCCTGATGCAGCCTCCACTTCCTAGGGCTGGAATTACAGGAAGATGCTACCAGACCTTTTAGGAGAGGGGTCTGTTTTCTAAGACAAGATTTCACTGTAGAGCCCAGACTAGCCTTGAACTCACAGCAATTCTCCTGTTCTGTTGTTTAATGCTGGAGTTAAAGTGGTACACCACACCCAGGTAGAATTTACTTTTCTGAAATCTAAGATTTTCTTTACCCTTAACACACAGCTAATTTTGTTAAGTGTTTATGTGACGAAGACAATCTACATTTTCTTTAATAGGCACGAATTTCTGCCCATGTTTATTGGTTCCTCTGCATCAGCAGTTCTCTACTGGACAATGTTGGCACCCAGGGAACATCTGAAAATGCCCAGAGACATTTCTCATTATTGAAGCATGAAAGATCCTGACCGAGTGATCTGGCTCATGTCCTGCCTACCCTCCTTTGATAACTTCTTGGTCACTGAGCTGCTAGGATCACAAGGAGATCTCTCAGAGAGATCTGTTTGTCTGCGTGTATGAGTGTGTGTGCACACGCATGCTTGTTAGTTTACCTGCTATAATCTATCTCAGTAAGGCATATTAAGTTTACATTAGTAACTGATCCTTTGTGTGACATGCAGTGGCTCTCACTGCTTTTCTCCTCTATCTAGTACTGCCACCAGGAGTTTGTCTTGCCTGGCAGCTGCTCCTGATAGACTGTTTTCTACCCCTTGTTCGCCATCTACTTGCCAGTCTTAGATGCCCTATATAGTCACATTATTTAGTTAGAAGTCACTTTCCTGCTTAATCTGGAGCTTTATCAGATGAAAGACGGAGCCCTTTCAAACTAGCTGTGGTTCCTGATATTCTGGGCTTATGTTTCTTGCTTTTCCTTTGTTAAAGCTTTTCTGTTCAGTCATCCTGCATGTTTGGTATGTTCCCTGTCCTCACCTGTCCTCAGTTAGCAACTGGTTATTTTCAAACTAAGAATCCTAAAGTCAACAGTAACATTCTATCCCTGTTGGCTTCCATAACAACCCTGTATTATCTGTTACACATAAACAGGTTTATAAGCCAGGTGTGCAGGTGCTCACCTGCAGTTCAACTGCCCAAGAAGATGCTTCAGGAAGATCCTTGTGAGTGGTTCAAGGGGAGCCTGGGCAACATGGAAGAACAGACTGCTTTTCCAGAGGACAGAGGTTTGCTACCCAGAACCTACATGGCAGTTCACAATCACGTGACTCCATTTTCAAGAGATTCAATGCCCTCTTCTGGCCTCTATAGACACACATGTGCACAGATGTACATGCAGGCAAAAACACTCATACACATAAAAAAAATAAATCTTTAAAAATATCTACCGGGTGGTAGTAACGAATGTCTTTAATCCCAGCAATCAGGAGACAGAGGCAGGCACATTTCTGCAAGTTCAAGGCCAGCTTGGGCTACAGGGCAAGTTCCAGGACAGGCTCTACAGCAACAGAGAAACCTGGTCTCAAAAAAAAAAAAAAAAAAGAAAGAAAGAAAGAAAGAAAAGAAAAAGAAAAAACCCCAATAAAAGCCAGGTGGTGGCACACACCTTTAATCCCAGCACTAAGGAGGCAGGTGGATTTCTAAATTCAAGGCCAGTCTGGTCTACAGAGTGAGTTCCAGGACAGCCAGGGCTATACAGAAAAACAAAACAAACAAACAAATAATCGCTAAAATGTAGAAAAAAAAGAACACATTTAAAAAAGGAAAAAGCCTGAATCAGATTGGGTAGACAGTCCAATGGGCAAAGCAACTACTATACAAATTTGAGACCCCAAGTTCAGATCCTCAGCACCCATCTAAGGGCCAGGCACAGTAACATGCACTTGTAACCTCTGCACTGGGGAAACATGGACAGACGGATAGACCCCTAAAGCTCATTGATCAGCCATTCTAGCAAAATCCATGAGCTCTAGGTTTGGTGAGAGACCCTGCCTGCCTTCAAAAAGAGGGGGGGGGAGAGAGAGAGAGAGAATAGAGAGAGAGAGAGAATAGAGAGAGAGAGAGAGAGAGAGAGAGAGAGAGAGAGAGAGAGAGAGAGAGAGAGAGAGAGGAGAGAAACACCTTACCTTGACTTTTGGTCTTCACCACACGTGCATGTGTGTATTATCTCACATGCGTTCTCTCTCTCTCTCTCTCTCTCTCTCTCTCTCTCTCTCTCTCTCTCTCACACACACACACACACACACACACACACACACACTCCCCCCCCCCCTTTCCGCCATGAACTAATCTTTGGCTCTAGGGCCATACAAATGCAGGCCACCGTGGGATTTTGTAGTTTGCTAACTCCTGGTCTAAATAAAGTAGAGCTAAACAAAGAAAAATGTCTCTCTTTTTCTTTCCTTTTTTCCCTCATTTTTTTTTTTTGGAAGAGAGTTTCTGTATAACCCTGGCTGTCCCAAAATACTCTTAACCCACCTAAAATGTTTACCAACTCAGTTGGTGATGTTTTATGCCATTGGGTAGGCCCTAGCATCCTATGTTCCTTTCCAGTTGCCACACCAACACAGGACAACTTTCTCAGTCCTACCTGCTTCAGAGTGAGCCTTAGTAACCCCGATCCAAAAAAACCTGGGCATTCTGTGCAAGTTCAGTGCTAGTATCTGCAGAGAGCAAACCAGCACTAAAAGACAGACATGACAGCAGAACGCTGAAGACAGCACTCGGGAGTTTCTGCATTTTCCTTGTTACTAGTCCTCCTAAGAACTGATGGTCTTTGTCCAAATTAAACCTGCTTTTTAAAAAATTTTATATACAATGGTGTTTTGCCTCCATGTATGTCTGGGTGAGGGTGTTGGATCTCCTGGAACTGAAGTTACAGACAACTGTGAGCTGCCATGTGGGTGCTGGAAACTGAACCCAGTTAACTGCTGAGCCATCTCTCTAGCCCTAAATCTGCTTTTTAATAAACCTGCAAAGCCAGAGCATTCTAACAACACTAGCGAAGGTCTATCTTCAAAAGTACACTTTCTCCAGGAGCTCTTTTGGAATTAAGCACCTAGCATAAAGTCCAGGGAGTTCCACTGTGTAAGAAGTCTCAGGTGACGGGGCTTACAACTCATCAACAGCCCCAGTTCCCCTTCCCCAGCAGACAATCAGTCAATAAGTAACTCAGTAGAAGGAAACATCTGCCAAGAAACCACTTTAGTCTTCAGACAAAGTTTGAGAGGGTGCCATTTAAAACTCAATATCCAAATAAAATCAGATATTAAATCTTATTAAAACAAAACCTGTGCCAAGCTCAGTGGTACACTTACAACCCAAAACAACTCAGCTACATGGGAGGCTCAAACAGAAGAATGGTTTGAGGCAAGCTTGGGATACAAAGCAAAAAACACACTAAAAATCTACAGAATAAAAGACATAGCAAATTTCTAATAACAAAGACACATGTGTGTTAGTGTAAGGGTGTGATTGCTGGCATAGTGCTATAGCATGAGTGTGCAGAGGTCAGGGGACAGACTTGAGACAGTCCTCACCTTCCACTTTTCTTGTTTGCTACTGCATTTGCCAGGCAAGCTGGCCCATGAGCTTCCAGGGATTCTCATGTCTCTCTGCCTTCCGTCTCACAGGAGTACTAGGATTTGCAGATGTGCTACCACATGAGGCTTTGTGTGGGATCTGGGGATCTGAGCTTGGTTCACACTTGTGTAGCAAGCACTTTACCTGTTATCTCCTTAGCCCTAATAAAAGACATTTTACAGGTTTTAGAAATTTTTTTTGTTTGTTTGGTTTTTTTTTTTTGGTTTTTCAAGACAGGGTTTCTCTGTAGCTTTGGTGCCTGTCCCGGAACTAGCTCTTGTAGACCAGGCTGGCCTCGAACTCACAGAGATCCGCCTGCCTCTGCCTCCTGAGTGCGGGGATTAAAGGCGTGTGCCACCACCGCCCAGCTAGAATGTTTTGATAGACAGAATTAGACGATCTATTATAGCTATGAAACTCATTATCAAAGTTTTAAGACTTTATGACTATCACTGGTATCAATACAAATGACACACAAAACTTACATAATGTCATGTAGACAGTAAAACTGTCCTGTGAGAGATGGGTGCTAGGCTATAGCATAATGGTAATATGTGCTTACCATGTACAATGTCCCATATTCATGTGCTTACCATGTACAGCATCCCAGGGTCAATTCCTAGCACAAGGAAAGCAAAGGAAGGAAGTAGAAACAGGGACTGTAACTCCTGCACGCTGAGCACCCTTTCCCTAGGACAGTCTCTCTCCCTCGGGCACTGCCAGTGTTGCTGAGAGCCACCGATGGTGCACTACAGAAAGAGGCCCCAGAGAGCCCTTCTGCCTGCAGCTGCTGCCTTTCCACAGCAGAGTCCTTGTCAACCTGGCTAGTACTGCGGTGAGCAGATGAGAGGAAAGTCAGACAACGTCAAAAGCTAAGTGTTCAAAGGCACTGACACACTAGGCATAACCATCAGATATTTTTAAAAAAAGAAAAAACTGTGACACATTTTTAAATTAAATTTATTTCTTTATTGTGTGTTTGTACAATGCCACAGCTAATGTGGAGATTAAAGAGCAACTTGTAGAAGTCAATTCTCTTCTTCTACCATGTGGGATCTGGGAATGAACGCAGGATGTCAGGCTTGGTGGCAAGTGCCCTTCTTTACCTGCTGAGCCATCTCTCTGGCCAGACTTTAAAATTTTAAAATAAGAAACAGTTATGTTAACATGCATAAAATTATATGATAACGCCAGATACAGAAGCACTTTAACAATTGATACATAAAATATATGTTTATAAACTAGATTCAGAAGTGGGCAAAGAACTTAAAAAAAGAAGTGTCTCCAAAGAAAACACACAACTGGCAAATAAACTCAGAAAAAGATGCTGAGCATCACTAATCACCAGAGAAATTAATTAAAATTATAAAATGCTACCTCACACCCAGCAGGATAGCTATTAACAACTACATAGAAAACGGGTGCTAGGAGAGCGCTTGCCCACTGTTCAAAAAGCTCTCGGTTCTTGCCCCAAAACAACAAAACACTAAGAGCCAGGATGGCAAGAAGCTGGAAACCGTGAGCATTTCACTGCCATTGTAGAGAAGCGGGATAGGGGTTAAGACATAACTAACATGATATCACAATCTACTTCTGAGACCACCAAAGCACTACAGGCATAGCCTCGGATACTGACAACTCATGTTCATGGCCATGTTATTCACAATAGCCAAAAGGTGGAAGGAACCAAGTGTTCAGCAAAGGGTGGGTGAACAAAATGCAGGACAGATATAGAATGGGACTGTATTAGGCTTAAAAATATGGAAATGCTGGCACAAACTAAAGTATGAAAAAAAATTACTAAGTGAAATGAGCCAATCATAAAAAGGCAAATGTATTATCCCACTTGTATGGGATACCTAAAATTGGCACCTTCATACACACAGAAAGTCAAATGTGGTTGTTGGGAAGAAAAAGTAGTTAATGTGGAAAAAGGCAGCCCCCAGCTCCGAGGCAGTGTGTGAATGGTGATGTGTGGGGAAAGAACTCAGAAATCTCAGGTTCGTGGCTAACAAAGGGAAGAGGATGAAGAATGTATAAGTGGGCACTGAGAGAATGTGAGATGGACTGGGTGAGGACCAGGCAACATGGTGGTTACAGAGGGAACCCTGGACTCCTGCTGTCTCATCCCACTGAGCACACATATACACTGTCACCTGAGAAGGCTTTACTCAATTAGAGGGTGGGCCAAATAAGTGACACAGGAATTTAGGATGACAGGATTCCCCTGAGCAGAAATGACCTCACACACAACAAGCATGGACAACCCACACTAATCTCTCCTCAAAAGGGAAGAAGGCCTGTGGTTTGACACATCAGGCTGATCACACTCTATCATTCCAGAGACTGGCCCAAGACAATAAAGCCACCTGGGGTAGGGATGTTCAGAATCAGCTTCAGGGGTCTGTAAAGCAAAGTTCTGTCTGTGAGCTACAACCCTACCTAGTGGTTTTCAACATTATAAAGACACTCCAGATGTTTTCCTCCCTGAAAATACTTGGAATAAGAAGCTGCTCCATCCTCTTTCCATGCTCCTGAGAACCACAGAACAGCAGAGAAACAGGAGTTTTCAACCACAGGCCAGGCACCACACTGACTGACTGCCTTCTGCAGAAAATTTCCATTAATAACAGCAGAACAGCAGGGGCTGCAGCAGGCTGGGTACCCCGCATCCTCTCAGCAAAGGAACACTCAGCAGCTTTTGTGGCCAGGCCTCTGGACGCTTGACTTTGTTCATCCTACCAATCTCTGCCACCAACTTCTATACACAACATACTTCACTTTATACAGGCTCTAAACAGAACTGAAGACACATGGATTCAACACGGCTAGTTGTAAGCCACCTTAATCACCAAAGACTCTTACCCTCAGCCACTCTGAGGCCACACCATTACATCAGGATATTCAAGTCCCCCAACTGTTGTATTACTTGAATTCCTTGTCACCTCTGCCATCAACTGTGTCAGGAAGGCTGGGGAGGGGCACATCCCCCCATATTCCTGCCAAAGATCGCTGAATGTACATGGGTTTCTAATGAGGGCCTTTAAAACTAAGTAGCTGAAACTGACAAAATCAAAAGTATCTGCAGCAGCTTCCAACTGCTGGAGGTGTCCTCCAAGTCTTGGAGGAAGAGCAGGAGATCTAGCAGGGCCAGTGTGAGGCATGTCCGCAAAGCATCCGGGTTGTCACAGAAACCTCACCACACTCCCGAAGGACGCGGAGGGCTCTGTTCAGCCTGGTTGCACCGTGAGCTAATCCAGGGCTCAGATGAGACTCTCTCCACTTTGGTCCCATACTTTTGATAGCTATTTTAATACGGCCGGTTCTGTTTGACCCTGAGAAAGTTACGGCTCCTGGATCCACACTTGGAACTTTGGCAAATTTCTTTTCTTCTCAGCCGTTCTAGTTTTAACAATACCCGACCAAAAACAAGCTTGTAACCGAATGTTACTACTCCCGTAGTGACTTTGTTTCCACAATTCACAGGGCTTTCCTAAAGTTAGGCCACAAAAGCCAAAGAAACGGAACTAAACATCCACCTGCTTGCAACATGAATCGGAGACCGTGGGGGAAAGAGCTATCGTTCCAGCCACGATTGCTCGATTCTAAAGCACAGGGAACTCTCTTAAGGTGCCTCCACTCCTGGTACCCCGGTAACAAAGTTTGCCAGGAGAAACCGTGAGCTTCAGCGATATCTCACACAATGGTGGGTCTAGACTCAACACGCTATTGCAGCGGGATGCTCGACAGGCACAGACCCCGGACTGAAAGGGTCCCCCGACTCCTGCATCACCTGGACACCGTCTGAGCAACAAAACGTGCAGGCAACGCGATCCTGCCTCGGTCAAATCCTTCCTCGGAGTGTTTAAAGAAAGCTCATTTTTCTAATGCCATGACAGGAGGCCTGCTTAGGGGCGGGTTCTTCCATCCTTAGTGGAAAGCACCTACATCTAAAAAAATAAAAAAATCAAACCAGTCACTTCTGGAAGAAGCTTCCGTGTCGAGGCTGACACCTATGTCTCAGTTATCCAGAATCCCAGGCGCGCGCTCAAACTTGGGCCTCCCGGCCCGCGCTCCCGGGTGGCGTGGCGGGACAGATCGCGCAAGCCGTAGCCTCAGGAGCCCGGAGCCCCGAGATCGGCGGGCTCCGATCTCCTCATCTGTACCGCTTCCCTTTACAGGAACACACGGAGCAGGAGCAGCGGGCCAATCGCTCCCTAAGAAGCTATCCCTGATGGGCCGCGGACACGCGCGACACGCTGTCACCGTCCGCAGACTCCCGCGGGAAGCCCCACGCTGGCTCGGGCCGCCCCTCTGGGCCGCGGACCCCGCCGCCATCTTCCTGCCTCGCAGCCCCCCGGACCTCGGCCCGCGCGCCCCCGCCAGCCCGCGCGCCCCCGCCAGCCCGCGCGCCGCGCTCCGTGAGCGACGGTTAGGCGCGCGCCTCGAGCGGGCCCAGCGTGGAGGCCCTGCCGCCTTCCAGAAATTTCCGCGCCCCTGAACCCGCAGAGGAAAACAAGCCGGGCGCGCCCCCGTGCCGCGGCCGCAGCGCCCCCTCCCCCATCGGCGCTCCCCTCCCCCGCCCCCCGCCCCCGCCCCGGGCGCGGGTCAAGTGCGGCTCCGGGGCACCGCCCGCCCGACCGCCCGTCCGACCACCCGCCCGGCCCGCGGCGGAAGAGGCAGCGGCGGAGGCGGCGGCAGCGGCGGCCTCGGCCGGTGTGATTGATAGGGACGGCGGCGGCGAGAGCGGTGGCGGCGGCGGCGGAGCGGTTGAGTGACAGCTTACCTGGGTGCCAATCTTCATCACACTGACAAGCGGCTGCAGCAATCGGGACCCGCAGTGCCGCGCCCGCGTCCAACCGTCACGCCGACGCTAGGCCACGCGACACAGCCTCGCTCAATGGGAGGAGGGCGACGCCGACGCGCGCCGCATCAATATTCACCGCGGGGGCGGGGCCTGCCGGGCTCCGGCCCCGCCCCCGCCCAGCGCGGCGGCGGGCACAGGGCGGGGCGGCGGGAGGCGGGGGCGAGGCAGGGGGCGGGGCGGGACCCGAAGGGGCGGGGCAGAGACCGGTCCCGCCCCTCCGCGCTCCCTCAACCAGGCCCCACCCAGCGGCCGGGCCCCGCCGCCTGTAGTTTCCTGCCCCGCCCCAGAGGCAGAGCTTACCATCTCATGATTATGCGATGAAGGCGTGGCCCGGATTGCAATAGGTCACGCCCCCTATGCGCCCGCCTCCGCTTTGGAGAGACGGTTTCCGAGCCGGGTGGAACCATCTGTAGCTCTGGCGGGGAGTACAGGCTGTACCATCTGAAGACCTGCGACTCTGGGCCAGTTCCAGACCTTCTGCCTGTGCAGCGGCTAGCAGTTCAGATTCTGGAGCTGGGGTAGGCGCGGGGGTCGGCGGGTGGTGCGCCTTTGAGGACTGAGCGCCTGAGGTGTCTACCCTGAGAATTGACCCTGGATGCTGTCTCCCGAGCGCTCGGCTACACACTGACCATGGTGTCTGGGAAGTGGTTACGGTCTGGCCTCTGGTCCGCTTAGCTTCACTCCCAAGGTTCTCAAGTGCACCCGGACTCCAGGCAAATAACTTGCCCTTCCTTAGGAGAACTGGAAAATGTTGTCTCTAGTTGGAGCTCTGCCTAGCCAGGTCACCTGCAGCAGCGTACCGACGGGTTCCGTGGCATCACAGAAAGATGGAAAGACAGAGATGGAAGCCCTGGGTTTGCCTGGCTTGTCTAGGTTCACTCGTTTTATGCAGTGGCCACCTGTGTGTGCGGTCAGTGCTTTGCATCCACGCACAGATTAAAGAAAGCGGTTCTGGTGACCCACACTCCTCAGGAGGAACGGGGTACACCAGGACTGGTGGCTGGAAGGGGCCTGAGGTAAATCCACCACGCACAGCTCAGAAAACTTGCTCCTGTGTCCTCAGAGCTCCACAGACAGAGGAAGCCAGTGCAAGGCAGCCTTTGTAGCTACCGTTCAGTTCGTAGAACCCATGTGGAAGGAGGGAACAACTACCAACACATATGCATACTCATTTACACACACACACACACAATAGCAACAATAATAATATCTGAAAAAAATGAGTTAAGAGACAGAAGATGTATTTTTCATTTGATAGAGTGCTTACCTAGCATACACAAAGGGGACATGCCTGTCATCCCAGCTCTTGGGAAGTAGAAGCAGGGGGCCAGAAGTTCAAAGTCATCTTTGGCTACATACTGGACTCCTGGCTGGTATGGAATACATGGCACCGTGTCTCAAAAACAAAAAGATACTAAGAATTTCAAGGGATCAACAAGGGGTCAAGGGAAGGTGTCCTGCTTCGTTTTCTGCCGCTATGGCAGAACACCTGGGAAAGCAAAGGGCTTATTTGGCTCACACTTCCACATTATGGTCTGAAATTTGTAGTGATATTTCATTTGTATTTTAATAAATAAAGCTTGCCTGAATTTCAGAGAGTAAGACAGCCCCACTGGTCTCCTCACAGACCAGGCAGTGGTGGCAAACACCTTTAATCCCAGCAGCCACACTAGTTTGCCATAGAAACCAGGCAGTGGTGGTGCATGCCTTTAATCCCGGCACTAGACAGGAATATAATACATAAAATGGGAGGAGGCAGCTCTCACAGTCTCATCCTGAGCTCCCTGGAGTCAGGATCGCCATTTTGGACTAAGGCAGAGCTAAGAGTCAATGACTGGTTGTTTTGCTTTTCTGACCTTCAGGTTAAACCCCAATTTCTGTCTCTGGGTTTTTATTTATTCTACTGCAGTCATTGAGGGAAGTCAAGGCAGGAACTGAGGCAGAGACCACAAAGGACCTCTGCTTACTGACTTGCTCTCCATGACTTGCTTGATCAGCTCGCTTTCTTATACAACCCAGGACCACCTGCCCAAGGTAGGCACTACCCACAACGATCTGTGCCCTCCCACACCAACCAGCAATTAAGAAAATGTCCCACATAGGTGGATCTCTGTGAGTTTGAGGCCAGCCTGGTCTACAAGAGCTAGTGCCAGGACAGGCTCCAAAGCTACAGAGAAACCCTGTCTCTAAAAACAAAACAAAACAAAAAACAAGAAAATGTCCCACAGATATGCCCAAAGCAAATCCGATGAAGGCAATTCTTCATTTGAGGTGCTGGCTTCCCAGGTGACTTTAGTTTGTGAAGTTGACGAAAATGAGCCAGTGCAGAAGGTGAAAGCCCTGGTAAACAGGGTGCTACGCAATGGCCCAAAGGCCATGGCTGGTGTCAAGGAAGAGGCATAGGGGTTCGCCTCATCCCGGCTTTGCCTGAAGGTTTCTGTTCTCTTCCATCCAGCCCATTGAAGCACCTGAGTTTGTCATGAGGATCCAGGTGCATGGTCACCCAAAAACAAGCTGCTGTCCCAGAACCCAGAGCCAGCCAAGTCCTCTTTCCCCGGTCTGGCTTCAGAGTGCAGGAATCTAGTCTTCTTTCCTTATTCTTTTCTGCCATTCATTTCCTTGTTCACACAAGTCATCTGTGGGAAAAGGAAAGCTCTCCTGTTTATTCTGCAAGTGTGACCCATCCATCAGGGGAGCAGAGCCCTTGCTTCTCTCATAACTGTTCACACAGGACCTCTTCCTAGAGCCGAGATCCAGGGTGACTTCTAAGGAAAGGGGTATTATACATTTAACTTTTTACCATTTACTCTGCGTCTTTGCAAAGCCTTTTATAGCTTCGTTATTAGAGGCTGGAAAGAAGGCTCCGTGGTTAAAAGCATGTATTGCTCTTCCAGAGGCAGACCACCTGTGTCGCCTTCTCTAAGGGATCCTACATCCTCTCTAGCATCTGTAGGCACATACCCATAGAAACACATGCACACATAAATAAAAATAAATTATTTTTAAAAGCTTTGTCACTGTTTCCCTAAGAACCAGGTTTCAGGGCACGAAATGGAAAACCACACAGTAACTGTATGAGGAAATCAAGAATGGAATTCTTTCCCATTTTTACAATACTGGCTGAAACTTGTGGGGTTAAGGGTATGATCTTGGGACTTAAGTTTGCACCCTGCTTTTCCCGCTCAAGAAGCACCTGGCCACGACCTCCCTCTGACTTGCACACACTCATCGTTGCTCTCCTAAAAATGTATCACTTCTGTTTGTCTTCATTCTGTTTCTGATTTTACCTCATTCACAGGAAGGAGGATTTTAGTGCTCTGAGTATAGGTGCTCTAGGTGTACACAAGTCTGCAGCTGTAACAGGGGAAGGGAGGGACCAGAGAGCCACCTGCACTGGGTGGAGAGTGGGCACACTGGGCAGTAAAGAAGAGGATTAACTGGGATGGAGCCAGACAGGTGTTCCATGCAAAATCACAGGAAGGGCAGAATCGATAAAGGCAGCAACTTGAGGAATCGAGCTCTCCCTCTGGCCCAGCCAGGGCTCAGGACTGCAGGGGACTTCACAGAAAAAGGATATGGCTCCTGACCCCTGACCCCTGACTTCAGTATGCCTATCAGCCCAGTGTGTGGGATCATCAGCCGTCAGAGGGACACAGAGCCCTGCTCGTCCATGTGAACTAGGGAAGCTAGGGGAGGACTTTAGATGTCCTTTTTTTTTTTTTTTTTTTTTTGGTTTTGGTTTTTCTAGACAGGGTTTCTCTGTAGCTTTAAAGGCTGTCCTGGAACTAGCTTTTGTAGACCAGGCTGGTCTTGAACTCACAGAGCCTGCCGCTGCCTCCCAAGTGCTGGGATTAAAGGTGTGTGCCACCACTGCCCGGCTTGGATGTCCTTAAGGAGTGTCAGGCAGAGTTTTTTGTGCTACAGGGCACCTGTAATCCCAGCTATGCAGGAGGCTGAGTCTGGAAGATTGAGAGCTCAGAGCCAGCCTGAATGATTTATCAATTACACACACCCATCTCGAAATCAACCATCTCGGCTTGGGGTTTTGTATCTGTAATCCTAGCACTTGTGGAGGTGGAGGCAGGAGGACCAGAGTTCAAGAACATCCTTGGCTACACAGAGAGTTCCAGGCCAGCCAGCCAGGCCTATGTGAGGCCCTATCTTTAAAAAAATGAAAAACAAAGACAAAACTCAGATTAGTCACTTAGGATGTGTAGATTCCATTGGAGTTATTTATTTTTCAGTTTTAATTTTATCTTCGTGTGTGTAATGTGTAGTATATGAGTGTATGTGTTTGTGTGCACATGTATGCATGTACGTGTGTGTGTGTGTGTGTGTGTGTGTGTGTGTAGACCAGGCGCCAACATTGAATGTCTTTCTCAGTCGCTCTCCACCTTATCTTTTGAGACAAAGCCTCTCACTGAACCTAAAGTTACCTGCCAATTCAGCTAGATGGACTGGCCAGTAAGTCTCAGGGATATCTTGTCTCTACCTCCCCAGCTGGCTCTGGGATTATAAGTGTGTAAAAGCCTCTCCAGACTTTTTGTTTTGCTTTGTTTTTCGAGACAGGGTTTCTCTGTGTAACAACCCTGGCTGTCCTGGAACTTGCTTTGTCGACCTCGAACACACAGAGATCTGCCTGCCTCTGCCTCCTGAGTGCTGGGATTTTAAGTGTGCACCACCACCACTGCCCGGCTTCTCCTGACTTTTCACATGATCAAAAGCAGACCCTCACACCGGTGTTGCTAGCACTTACCCATCTCTCCAGGTCCTGAATGTGTCTTTAATTCCAAGTCTCTTTATACAGGTATACAAGTTTCCTAGGGACACCATAACTACCAAGCGAT
The DNA here is from genome assembly GCF_037038515.1 of Microtus pennsylvanicus. NCBI lineage: Eukaryota > Metazoa > Chordata > Mammalia > Rodentia > Cricetidae > Microtus > Microtus pennsylvanicus. The sequence goes on along the minus strand of NC_134585.1, from coordinate 7,963,410 downwards.
TTACTATCTGAGAAGGCCAGAAGAGCCTCAAGGTTCAGGTAGGGCTATCACACACACACACACACACACACACACACACACACACACACACACACACACGGCTCTATGGGAAGGTCTGCTGGCCTCACCATAGCTTCCCTCAGGGTTTCCACAGTGGGAGGTGAAGATCCCCAGGGGCTTCGCCTTGTCCTCCTCTTTGCTTCCACATTTCCTGTACAGTGTTCAGCCTCTGAGCTCCTCCTCTTTTGTGAGGACACAGGCCAGACTGGACCAGTGCCCACCTAAGGATTTCACTTTAACCTGGTGATGGGTGCTGTTGAGAATTACCCTGACCTTGTCTTCCTTATCACTAACAGCCAGTTGTTAAGTACTTTCATATCTGGCCTGAAGCACCGCGGCCGTGGCTGTTGGGGAAGCTGTGGGAAGACATAGTTGAAAATGGCAGACCACTACCTGTGTCAGCCCTAAAGCTAAAAATGTCATCAGAATGCACCCAAGGCCTATAGAAGAGATCCCTCGGTCGGCTAACCTACCCACTCAAGTCCTCACCGGTGTAAGCCATTGGTAAATGCACTGACTTATGACTGTCCTGTGCTCATGTAACCTCTTCCACAGTGGGCCGCATCATTCACTGTGGTCTGAATCTGTGTCCAGGGGCCACTGTTCTCAGATTTGACTCTGAACGATCTCTTATTCCTTTTAGAATGATAAGTACGTTTCTCATCAACCGTAACCGAGTACATTTTGGCTTCACCCGGTTCCTAGCACCTTTGCTGTTTCCTGGGTTGTTATCTAAGTTAGGGTTGCTATTGTGATGCAACACCACGACCTAAACAAACAGGGGAGAAAGGGTTTATTTGGCTTGCATTTCCATATTACTGTTCCTCAACAAAGGAAATTAGGACAGGAATTCAAGCAGGGAAGGGCAGCAGTTGCCTTAGGCCAAGCAGGGGGCTGCTTACTGCCTTGCTCCCTGCAGCTTGCTCAGCCTGCTTTCTTGTAGAGCCCAGGACCACCAGCCCAGAGGTAGCACCACCTACCGTGGGCTGGGCCCTCTCTCACCAATAACTAAAGTAAACGCCCTACAGGCTTGCCTGCGGCCCATCTTATGGAGACATTTTCTTTTCTTTTTTTTTTTTTTTGGTTTTTCGAGACAGGGTTTCTCTGTGGCTTTGGAGCCTGTCCTGGAACTCGCTCTGTAGACCAGGCTGGTCTCGAACTCACAGAGATCCGCCTGCCTCTGCCTCCCGAGTGCTGGGATTAAAGGCGTGCGCCACCACCGCCCGGCTGGAGACATTTTCTTAACTGAGGCTCCTTCTTTAGCCTGTGTCAAGTTAATTTAAAACTAGCCAGCAGGTTTGTTCTGGTCCTTGGTATCTGGCCCTGGTTTCTGACACAGAGCCCCCCCCCCCCATCTGCCTGAACAAAGGAGGCAACTTTGGGTGGCTCCTAAATGTCGGAAGACCACCAAAAAGACCAGCTCTAACTAGAAGCCTAGAGCTTGCTGCCCCCTCTTCCTCTGAGAAGGAAATGTAGTTGAACAAGATGTCCCTCACAGTCTCAGGCATTTGAATACTTGGTCCCCAGTATGGTATGTGTGGTGTGATTCTGTGTGTGGAGTTTAAAGAGGTATGGCCTTGCTGGAGGAAGTACATCACTGGGGGTGGGGGTGGGGGTAAAAAAAGCCTCTTATGGGTTCCTCCTACCCCCTCTAGACAATGTGTTTGTGGTTTAAGATGTGAGCCCTAAGCTGTGGCCGCCATGCCTGCTGCTCACTGCCCTGCTCTTCCCACTACGATGGACTCTTTTTACTCCTCTGGGACTGTAATCCCAAATAAAGTCTTCTTTCTATTAACCGCCTTGCTCGTGGTTTTTCATCTGAGCGCAGAAAAGTAACAAACAGAGAGGAACTGTGGGCTCCAGAGAACCTCCAGGTATGGGAGCAGCTGTGAAGGGCAGTGCCCCCCAGGACATGGCAGCCCCTTGCCCCTTGCCTCTACCTCAGAACCTCTGCCGCCTGGTTGGTTCTAAGTTGTCCTCCTTAAAATAAAAAGGATAAATATAAGTCAAATGTCTTTCTGAGTTCTGTGAACAATTCTAGCAGATGGCAAAATAGGCTCAGAGGAATTCAAATTCGAGGCCTAAATACCTCCAGTTTGTAGGGAATCTATCCAAAGTACCCATACCAGCCGGGACCTGAAGCTATTGTCTGAAGTGGGGTCCAGCCTGTGGGGGTCGGATCTTGGCCTGTGGGATCTGATGTTCCAGGTGGAGCCAGGGTTGAGTGAATCTCCCACCTAGGAATTAGTGTGTGGGGAGAAGCCCACCAGATTCGGACCACAGAGGTCGGCGTGAAGGAGAAAGCAGTCAGGTTGTTGCTCTCTCCCAGCCATGCGCAATTCAACCCACACAATTGCAAAGGCCCAATGTATGAGGGAACCAGGCCCTTGCTGCATGAGGAGTCTCTCTCCTGTCCATTTCCCCACGTCCCCCACTTCATTCAGCATGACTGGGCCCCATGGTGGGCTCAGACGCTGGCACCAGAGTGGTATGGTTTACCATGGCATCTCTCAGCCGGTAGCTGCTATGGTTTGGAGAACAGTCCTCAGAAGGCTTGTGCATCGAAGGCTTATGATGTTATTGGGAGTCCTGGGGCCTTTAATAGACAGAGTCTAGAGGGAGGGGTTGGCTCACTGGAGGCCTGCCCTTAAGGAGTACATTGAGAACCCAGTCCTATTCCTGTTTTGTTTCCTGGATGCTTGTGTGAGGGGCTTCCTATAGCACAGGCTCTTGCATTGATGTGCCTCCTCCCCACAGGCCCAATGCAACAGAGCCAATAGACCGTTCTTCTTTTTTATTTTTGTTGTTGTTGTTGTTTTTTGAGGCAGGGTTTCTCTGTGTAACAGTCCTAGCTGTCCTGGAACTAGCCGACCTCTAACTCACCGAGATCTGCCTGCCTCCAAGTGCTGGGATTAGAGGTGTGCGCCACCACCACCTGGCCCCTTCCTTCTTCTTAAATTGATAATCTCAGGGATCTTGTGATGGTAGTAACTGACCCACACAGAAACTTAAAACTTGCTTCTCTGTAAGGTGTTTGCTGAGGGGTCACCCTGGAGGTGGTGTACAGCTGTCAGGCCTCGTCTGCTGGCCAGGCATGTTCCCTGAGGGTGTAAGCAGCGACACAGAGCTCCAAGGTTCTGGCTTCCATGATTCCTGGTTTTACTCTGACAGCTTCAAGCTTTAGATGAGTTCCAGATCCAAAGCCATTGTCCCACTGCCTGTCCCCAAACAGCTTGCAGCATCTTACAGACCTAGGGTCACACAGGCCCCTGAGGTGCAGGGCCAGAAGCTGGCTAGTGATACCCATACAGCTCAGGGTGGCGACAGGGTGGTTAGACTGTGGGTCAGATCCAGTCCCCCAGGCCACAGGGGACCATGCTGTACTGTGTCTGTGGCTCACCCACCCTGCTTTCTTGCAAGCAGCCGCAACTTGTGTAGCCAGTTGCAGCTGGGTTTCTTTTCCGAGTGGGTCAGCTTCCAGATTAGATCCACAGACTCAGGTATGGCAACATTTTGTAAAGTGTTGTTTTGTGCTGAGTCAGGGTCTTGCTATGTGGCTAGCCTTCAACTTGGCAGTCTTTCTGCTCCAATCCCACTAATGTTGGGATTACAGAGCTGACCCTCCAGGCCCAGCACTGTGAAATATGTTTTACAAAGAAACTAGGGAAGTGAGCGCAAATGTCTTCCTTCAGGAACAAGCCCTTCTTCATCCTCCTGTTCAGTGTGGGGCTGGGGACAGGTCAGCTTGGTTGTTGTGCCCAGCTCAGTCTGACAAAGGAGCTGATCTGCTGAGTCAAGATTCTTCCTGTTGTTTGCTATGAAGATTGATCTATTTTAAACAGTTCTCAAAGCCCTCTGTCTTCTTTCCCACGATGTAGCAAGTGCAGGATTCCCTTCCTTTTGAAGGCTGAAGGCTAGCCCATTGAAGGCTGAAGGCTACCCCATTGTGTGGGTGGATTCCAATGTGTTACTCCACCCATCAGCCACGGAGTACTGGGGTTGCGTCCAAAGTTCTGCATTGGGAAGAGAATGTGGCTTCTCTGAACACAGGTATGCAGGGAGCTCTTGGAAATCCTGCTTTCAGGTTTTTGTTCAGTTGGTTGGTTGGTTGGTTTTCTGGTATCGACCCCCAAACTGGAAGTGTGAAATTACTGTGGAATCATTTTTAAGTGCTTTTTAAAAAAGGTTTTGTTTTGAATTATGTATAAGTGTATGGGGGTTGTGCACATGAGAGCAGGGACCCAACGGAGTTCTCCCTGGAGCTGGAGTTCCTGGGACATTGTGAGCTACTTGATATGGGTTTGGGGAACCAAACTCAGGTCTTGGAGAAGAGCAGGAGATGTTAACTCTTCAACCCTTTCATGTTTGTTTGTTTGCCTTTTAAACAAAGTGTAACCCAGGCTGGTGTTGAACTCATTGTGTAGCTGAGATTGACCCTGCTCCAGCTCCAGGACGTCGGGATGACAGGTGTGTGTCACCACGCCCTGTTTCGTAAATCCATGTTTAATCTCTGGAGCAGCCGCCACCCTGTTTTCCACAGCAGCTGTGCAGTTTTTTGTGTCCCCACCAGCTGCACACAAGGGCTCTAGTCTCTCCACTTCCTCCCAGCATTTATCTCTCTCTCCGCCATTCTCTCTCTTCCTTTCTCTCCTCTCTCTCTCACTCCTCCCTCTCTCGTCTCTCTCATATCTGACTCTCTCTCTCTCTCTGTCTCTCTCTCAATATGACCATGCTGATGGGTATGAAGTAGTATCACTGATTTCTAAGATCAATTTGAGTCTAGCTTGCTGCTACACTTTTTCTCCCCCTTCACCTCCTGGGATTTTTAAGACATCCGGTTCATGATATGGAATTTCCTAAACATAAAGAGTTAAGAAGACTAAACTCCCCAGAGTTGGGGATGGGACTGTTTGTTTACATTACTGAACACTCCCAGCTGAAGCCTGAGCTCTCTCTTTCCAGCTAGCTGGCTTCCAGCTTATGCAAGCATACAGTCCCCCAAAACTGAAACAGACCTAAAAACAAAAACAAAAATTAAAAAACCTAGTCTGTGCCACTTTCGATAACCTAAACATTTAAGAAAAGATTTCCCCAAACAAAGAACAGACAATGAGGAGGATGACGTTGTTTAACATTTCTGCAAATCCCTTCAACATCTGGCTTCACCAAGGACAGCCAGATTGCCCCTATCCGCTTCTGCATTCAGCGAGTCGTGATTTATAACTCTGGCTGATGTATGTGAGGAATGAGTCCTTGCAGACAGGTCTGTAGCTGGGATGCAAAGGAGGATTTAGGTGGCCTTTGCAGATAACATGACACTCTGCCAAACTCCATGTGGCTGTTTCTGGCAGGGCTGCGCCATTGGCAGCAGGCTTAGATATAGTCAGGGTTGCCACATTGATGAACTAAAAGCCACTGCTGCCTGGGGCTTGACTGATAGACACATCACCCCTGTGGAATTGTGCAATGGGGCCATTTGGAAAGCATCATTTCACTGATTGTGCAGACACACCAAATGTCGGTCATTTTCACTAAATTAAACAAAACCCTGGTTGTTAGTGCCCCTACCTCGTTCCTAAGAGTCAGCACCAGAAAGTGATCAAGTTCACGTCACAGATGTAAGTTCTCCAGAATTTTAACTTTTGCTTGAAATTTCAGGTTTTATTCCTCACAACCAACGAGCCCGAAGTCACAGGCCCACTGTGTGCTCAGTCTGGCTGTGAACTTCAGGGCTCACTGAGTAGCTGGGCCCCCAAGTGTGTACACTGGGTCTGATTTTAGTGCTTATTTTAAAGAAATCATCTGCCCAGGGGTCTGGGTAGCAAGGACTGGCTGCACAAGCACAAGGACCTGAGTCCGGCTCCCCAGCATTCGCGAACAAAGCCAGGAACGACGGCAAGTGCCTGGGACCCCGGCATTGGGTGTCGGGGTGTGTGTGGGAGTGACGGGATACTGGGGGCTAGCTGGTCAGCCAGCCTAGCCAAAATGGGAGCTCCAGGTTAAGTGAGACACACTGTCTCAACAAAGTAGCAAAAACCAGGTGGAAAGCAAAAGAAAAAAGCATCCGAGATCAACCTCTGGACTCTCCAGACACCCACATGGGTAGTACATCTAGACAGACAGACAGACACACACACATACAGGCAGGATGAATAAATTAAAAATAACAACAAAGAAATTGTCTGCTTAGTGTTCAAGTGTTTTCTGCTTGTCTGTGCTCCGGAGGCTTGAAGTCAATGTCCGCATTTTTGTCCTCTTCTTCCATTCTCTCCCTTAGTTTTTGGGACAAGGTCCCCTCTCTCTCACTGACCCTGGAGCTTATAGATCTGGCTAGATGTCTAGCCAGGGGCTCCAGGGTGCGCATGTGTCCACCCCCCAGCACTGGGGTGGCAGATGTGCACTGTCAAACCTGGCTTTCACATGAGTGCTTGGGACCTAGACTCAGGTCCTTGGACTTGCTCAACAAACTCTATACTCACTGGTCTTTCTCCCTAGCTCCCAATACTCACGTCTTGAGTAACCAAAGTGTGTCAGTCAGCTATCCTTTCAAATAAAGAGGATTCCAGTGGTGGCGCATGCCTTGAATCCCAGCACTCGGGAGCCAGAGATAGGTAGAACTCTCAGTTTAAGGCCAGCCTGGTCTGCAGAGTGAGTTCCAGGACAGCCAAGGTTACATAGAGAAACCTGTCTCAAACAAAACAAAACAAAAGAGTATTCCATAAAAATAAATCCAGCAGACCTCAGGCTGTGGCTCATTGTCTGGCAGGCACAGGAGTCCTGGGTTCTACTTCTGGCACTGAAAAAAATCTGGGAGGGATGAAGGAAAATGGGAGGGAGAGAGGAAAAAAAGGGGAGAGAGGGGGAACAAGGAGGGAAAGAAATGAGGAAGAAAGGGAAGGAGGGGGAGGAAGAGGGAGAAGAAATAAGAAAGGGAAGAATGGAGAAAAAGAAAAAAAAGAGCCTGAAAAAGGAGAATAAACTGGCAGTAATCTGATTCTCCTGCCTCAGCCTCCTGCCTGGGATCACAGGTGTGTGTCATGACAGCTTTAACAGCAAACAAACAACCAGCAAGGGTTTGGGGGTAACAGGCAGTGCCTGTCTGGCAGGGTTCTCCTGCTGTCTCATTGGTAAGCAGTCAGGAAGGAGGTGAACTGTTTCGGTGAGAGAAATTCAGGAGACAGCAACCTGGTTGTCAGACTTGGGTAAAGCAGCTAACTTTCTATGACGTGGCTGGGTTTCTGTCCCTCGGCTTAAGGCTTTAAGAAATGACTGGGCAGGGCTGGAGAGATGGCTCAGAGGTTAAGAGAATTGACTGCTCTTCCAGAGGTCCTGAGTTCAATTCCCAACAACCATATGGTGGCTCACAGCCATCTATAATGAGATCTGGTGCCCTCTTCTGGCATGCAGGCAGACATGGAAGGAATGTTGTATACATAGTAAATAAATAAATATTTTTAAAAAAGAAAAGAAATGACAGGGCCCAGCAAGGAAGGAATTCCTCCAGGTAACCAGACTTTGGCCAGGCAGCTGCCTACTCTGGTGTTCATTGTTGCAAAACAAACTTTCAAAGCGCATTGCTTGGCTTCCACAGCACTCAGAGCTAAAGGAAATCAGATCTGAGAAGCTGCCTTGGGGTGATTGGCTCCTGTGCATAATCCTACCTCCAAGAACGGGCAGGGCTCTCTCTAGGTTCTCTTGCTTGATTGAGAAGTTTCTTCCAAGAGCAGCACAACTGGCTTGGACCCCACCCCCCATGAACCCTACTAGCAGGGAAGATAAGTTGACAGCAAGAAAGGCAAGAGGCTGGAGCAGAGTTGCAGAGGTAGGAACTAGGTTCCCAACGTCCCGAGATGGTCAGTCTTCACTTCAACACAATTAGGACAGCCAGGAAAGAGGGGCTGACTAGGGAAAGGCTCCAGCATGCATTTACATGGTGCCTGCCTTCTATTCCAAGGCTACACCCATGTTGTAAGAAGGCCTTTGTTCCGGCACAGCCTGCCACCTGTCACCACCTTCCCCAGAGCCTGGAGCACTTCGTGCCAAGCCTCGGTGTATCCTTCGGACCAATCCATTTCTCTCCAAATCATGGGGCCTGCCCTCTCCCTGCCTGAAGGGCTCTCCAGCCTTTCCCTCCTCCCTCACCCCTGCAAGGGAAAGTACTTAAGCTCCAACCATCTGGCCCTTCTCTGGCCTTCATATTTCGTATGGCTTCTGTGCAGATGTGCGTGTTAATAAATCTGCCCACTCTTCTCCCCTTGTGCTGTCCGCTGTTGGTTTCAGCGCGCTCAGTTTGCAAAACTGTAAGGGCTTGAGCTTCGCTGCACCTGCAGACCTCACACTTCACAGCCTCCAAGCTCCTTAAAATAAACCTGAGAAAGAAGAAAGGAAGGAAGGGCAGATGGATGGGTGGGCAGATGTATGGATGGGTAGATGGATGAATGGATAGGTGTGTGTGTGTGTGTGTGTGTGTGTGTGTGTGTGTGTGTGTGTAGATGGAAGGATGTCTCCAGCCCACACATTATGCTTCTCAGGAGCGTATTGCCGTTTTAACCCCCTCCTATCTCTGTTTGGGCTTTGACATGCTTCTCTGATACATCACACCACTGTCTTGTCCCCCACTGTGGAGAGTCAGGACAGTCCTGGATAACTGTGGTCCTGGCTGGCCACTTAGCGCGGGTTCTTCCTAGAGGTAGGGTGTAGAAAGGACCAGTCACAGGAAGAGGAGTGCTTTTGAACGCCTGCTGTCCTGCTTGCCATGTGCAGACAGCAGTATCACCAAGGCTCTTTCCCTTCTGCCAGCATGCATGGGCAGCAGGGGGTCACACACTGTCTCCTGGAGAGGACCTTGTCCCTCTCAGCCTGGTTGAGGATTGAAGAGGATGAAAGGAGAGGGGAAGTGGGAGGGGCAGTGACTGGGCTCGTCCCTGCCCCCCAGCTGGTCACAAAGGCCTTTGCAGACTCAAGTGGCCTACTTCAGCTATCTGAAGAAACTTAACATGAAAGACTGGGGCAGGTGGAGCTAGACAAGACTAGAGCTCTGCCTTCCTATTCCCTGGACCTGCAGAGTTAATCCACAAAAGAACTGTCAAACTCAAAGAAAATCCTTCCTTTGTTGGCAATGTTTTCCTAGCTAGCGGTCCTTCTCATCAGGCCAAAGTGAAGACTTGCCATCTGATACCAAGAGGCATCCGAGTACAGGTTTCTGCTTCCCCAACACAGCCAGTGAAGACAAAGAGGGTGGCCTTGTGGGTGGGGCCCCTCAGGACGCACAGGGCTGCTTCTCTGGCTTCCTGTCTAGGAGAGTAGGCTGCCCTCACCCTTGACCCCCTTCCATATGTATTATCCATCTACACATTGGGGCCTTTGTGTGAGTGTGTGTGTGTGTGCGCGTGCGCGCATGTACAAGATCAGACAGCATCCTTGAAAGCCTAACGAATGGAATGAACTCGACGCAGAATGTACTCGGAAGTTTAAAGCAGAAGCGTCAGGATGCAGCCTGCTCTACAGAGAACAAGTTCAAGACCAGCTCCTAGGCACCCTCATCCCTAGCCCCACATATATTCTTTGTGATCAACTGTGTGGGAAGGGAAAAGCAGTCTCCTTCCTCCTCCTTTCAGGTATTTGCCCGGGTCCCTATCAGAAAAGGCAAATCAGCAAAAGAAAAACATGCAAAAGTATAATATGTATGGCTCCTAATGTATGAAGAAGGAATTAATTCAGGGGTGAAGGAGCCCAGAGGTGGCTTAAATAGATTCTCTAAAGCCAAGGGAAGGCAGACAATGATAAGGTGGCCCTGTACGGGAAAAGCAAGTGACCAACTCAAGAAGTGTTGTGCAGACTTAAATCTCTGGAGAGATATTTGGTGAAAGAAGGAAACTTCTGTACAAAATGACTCCACACTCCTCCCACCCCACCCCAAGAATGTCTCTGGTGTCTCAGGATGATCGTCTTATGTTATTGAGGTGTATTTACGGTGACATATACTGGTGTCCTATAAGTGACTGTCTTCTCACACTGTTCCATATGAACAAGGGCGCCGGGCGGTGGTGGTGCACGCCTTTAATCCCAGCACTCGGGAGGCAGAGGCAGGCGGATCTCTGTGAGTTCGAGACCAGCCTGGTCTACAAGAGCTAGTTCCAGGACAGGCTCCAAAACCACAGAGAAACCCTGTCTCGAAAAACAAAACAAACAAACAAAAAAAAAGACCATATGAACAAGGACGACAAAGTCTTTTTGTTTGTTTGGAGACAGGGTCTCACTATATATCCCTGGCTGTCCTGGAACTCGCCTTGTAGACCAGGCTGGCCCCAGACTCATAGATCCACTTCTTTTTGCCTCCTAAGTATTGGGATTAAAGGCATGTGCCACCATGCCTAGCTTTAGGACCACAAAGTCTTAATCGATAAAGATCTTTTGAAGACTTAACAGTAACAGCTTGATGGAAACAATACATAATTAGTTAGGCAGCTGGTAAACATTTGTAAACATTTTCAAAGTCCTTCAAGTAGCATTTGTTACTTAGTGAAAATTCTCCCAAGGCATCGCCTTGCCCTTATTATCCCAATAGGAAGGGTTTGTAAACAAAACAAGTTCCAACCCTTCATCCTGATCACTGGCGGTCCTGACTGACCAAAGACTCCTATGTATCAATTTAAGGTGTTGACTTGCTTGCTTATTTTTGTGATTAATGTGGGAGGCATTTTATAGTTTTCTTTTTAATTGGAAAGCTGGCTATGATGTTGCACACTTGGGACCCCAGCTCTTTGGAGGCTGAAGCAGGAGGATTGAGAATTGAAGGCTAGCCTGGGCTACTTAGTGAGATGTTGCCTGGAAACAAAACAAAATGAAATGTGGTTGTTGGCACTTTTAGGCCAGACTCCTATACTTGTGGGAAAGCTGCTGCCCTTTTGAAGCCTGTAATGGGGCCTTTGTCAGTTTAACTAAGGCTTTTTGGGAGAACTTGGAGGGACTGAACTTTACCTCTGGGTGCCATATTTTTGAACATATCCTTGTGATCTTGAATTCTTACACTGGAGGATGCCCCTCTGCAAGTGATGGTGAGTCTCCCCTGTGCAAATGCACACAAGCTCCCTCTTCTCTGCCACACACACTGTCCTCCAGGTTCATAAAAGGGGGTTGGATCCACTGGAGCTGGAGTTATGAGTGATTGGGAGCCACCACACGGGTTCTGGCACCTGAACCCAGGTCCTCTGTAACCGTAGCAAGTGCTTTTAACTGTTGAGCCAGCTCTCCAGCACCAGTCCTTGATTTCTGAATGGTGGCCACACAGTTTCAAAATGCATAGCAATCCCCTCCCAGTCTAGACCACTCACAGCCCTTATCACAAGGCTGGTGCTCTGATAGCCACCGTGTCCTATGCATACTGGATCCTCTCACTGGCACCTGAATCCCTGCACTCAGCGAATCAGTCCCCTCATTCAAGATGGTAGGAATTAGCCAGCTTCCTTGGGAGCCTCTCTGTATTCAGTGTGTGTACCTGCCTGGGAGCCAGTGATATATAAATAAAAAGATATTATTTATCATTTACTGAGCTAGAAATGTTACATGGAACTCCAGAGATAAATTGTCAGCTAGGAGGCAGCATATCTTTGATATATTTTGAGTTTATATCCTTCATCACCAGTGAGCCCAGATGGGGTTCCCATCGCATGTTAAAAGCAAGTCCCCTGCATAGCGGCCCCTGTTTGAAAGCTTTATTTTTGTCCTTTGCAGCCTCTCCTCCCCAGGGTTCTAATCTATTTTCTGTCTCCTTGTCAACAGCGCCTCAAGGTGTGATGCAATCATTTTAGGGCCACGGAATAATAATGCAAAGTCTTATTTATGATGCTGCCTTCTCCAAGGAGCGAAAGATACCCTGAGAGGACTGTTGGAAGTTAGTATGGCTTTTACTTAATGTGTTAGGCAGGGCCGGGTGTTATTAAAGCTATTTTTTTTTACTCATTATTTTGGACATTTCTGTATGCATAAAGGTAGAGAAGAACATATAATGAACATATGTGATGAGCATTCAGCTGCAAAATTAAGGGCTGGGGGAACAGTTTAACCGTAGGATACATGCTTAACATCCATGAGGCCCCCCATCTAATCCCCTTTGATCCCATCACACAAGTACCCCCCCACACACAGACAGAGAGAGAGTAAAAACAGAAGAGTAATGGTGTGTCAATCTTGTTTTTTCTATTTCCTGTCCATCTCCTTTTCTCCTTAGATTGCTTTAGTATTTGTTTGTTTCTTGTCATACATGTAAAGCAAGTATCTGCCATTAAGCCCTTTCCCCTTGGAGGCAAATCCTAGACATTATGTTGTTTCACTACAATCTGGGCAAGTATTATTAACTCAATTTTATGGGGAATTAAAGGCATTGACATGTTCAGAATCTCACCTAAAATGATACACAGAATCTGGGAAAAGCCGGGTGGTGGTGGCGCACGCCTTTAATCCCAGCACTCGGGAGGCAGAGGCAGGAGGATCTCTGTGAGTTCAAGGCCAGCCTGGTCTGCAAGAGCTAGTTCCAGGACAGGCTCCAAAGGCACAGAGAAACCGTGTCTCGAAAAACTAAAAAAAAAAAAAAAATAGAATCTGGGAAAGATGGTCAAGCTGAATTCCCCCCAGAGACCCCCAGAAGGTAAAGAAAACTATCCTACAAATTATCTTAGTAGTATATGTTACTTAGTTGCCTAGTTACCTTTCAAACCCTACTACAAACTGCAATCGTAGTGACAAAGTTCAAACAGATTAGTTACATGGATTTGTCCAGTGCATGGTGTTTAAAGACGTGAAGAGTTTACTCCCTGAATCAAAAGCAGAGTTTCTTTAAAGGGGAAACAGGGACTGGGGGTGGTGATGGTCACCTTTTCTTTTTTTTCTTTTTGGTTTTTCGAGTCAGGGTTTCTCTGTGACTTTGGAGCCTGTCCTGGAACTAGCTCTTGTAGACCAGGCTGGTCTCAAACTCACAGAGATCTGCCTGTCTCTGTCTCCCAAGTGCTGGAATTAAAGGTGTGTGCCACCACCACCCAGCTGGTGATGCTCACCTTTAATCCCAACACTCAAGAGATTGAGGCAGGAGCATTCCTGAGTTTGAAACTACAAGGGCTACATAGTGAGACCTTGTTGTGTTTTGTTTTCTAAAGACTAATAGGAAATCTAAATCCAAAGTCACATTTACTTATAAGGTTGTTGCTTAAAATCTTCGTGTGAGCATGTGATTGGCTGGGCACCTGAGACTCGGCACGTGTGTCTTGTTTTTGCTGTTGCACACGGCCTACAGTAATTTGTACCCCTATGGGGAAGTGTTCCTGAAAACTGCCCCACTGAGAGATCTCAGCTGTGAGTTTCCCCCTGACAGGTCTTTGAGTTCTGAGGATCTTGACTGACAGCTCTCTGTACGTTGGTTTCCCATGAGGTGTGGTTATCAGGATGGGTCCCAGAGAAGTCTCACAGGGAATTGCCTTTGGTCCTCCACTGTCCCTGGAAATACAAAATATACGGCCTTGTCCCTGGCTCCTCGCTGGAGTGTCTGAATGCATGAATAATCTGAGTGGCTTGTGACGGCCCACAGACTACACATGATAGACGCCCACTTTCAGGAGGGTCCCTTCCTGTTGGAAAGAGCAGCCATGACATTGGATGGTTGGGAGTTTTTAACCTTACTGGGGTAGCCTTGGGTCACTGTGACCCAATATAGGCAAGAACAACACCAGGGAAGAGCATTGGCTCCTGGCTTTAGAGGCTCTGCTGATCCTGGCCCCATGCTGGGGTGGAATGGTCTGGTGGACAGGAAGCAGAGAGAGGACATATAGGAAGGGACACTAAGAAGATACAGTTCCCAAGGCCCCTCCCCCAGGGACCTGTCTTCTAGTAGGTGTCACTTCCCAATAGTGGCATCATACATTGAGAGACAATCAACTCATCAGGTCAGGACCCTCAGGACCCAGCTTCATCCCCGCCCCCCGCCACCACCCCGAAACCATCAGCTGGCAACCAAGCCCCTAGTTCACAAGACTGTGGGAGACAGTTCCAGTTCAAACCATCCTCTGGGATTACTAGGCTGTCCTTGAGTGGAGAGAAGGGTTGCAGACTGAGTTAGGTCAGGTGGCCTGTGATCTAGTCCATCTCCTTAAGGACAGATGGAGATCAGAACTGCCACACACAGATGAGCTTCCTAGTGGGTGGCCACATTCTATGGTTACCTGGTCACTTGGTTCTACTAACCCCGAACTCAGAGATCCACCTGCCTCTGCCTCCCAAGAGCTGGGACTAAAGGTGTGTGCCACCACTAGCCAGCTGACTTAATGCTTTTTAGTGTTTGGATTTTCTTTGGTGGGAGCGCTGATGGAATTCAGGGCCCTGAACATGCTCAGTTCTTGCTGGCTCTACAAAAATCTGTCTCTCTGTCTAGGTCTCTGTCTCTTTCTCGGTCTCTCTCTCTCTCTCTGTGTGTACGGGTATGTGGTGTGTGTATATGTGTGTATATATGTATGGGTATGTGGTGTGTATGTGTGTATGGGTATGTGGTTTATGTGTGTGTGCATGGGTAGGTGGTGTGTGTGTGTAAGGATATGTGGTGTGTGTGTTTGTATATGTATGTGATGTGTGTGTATGTTTGTATGGGTATGTGATATGTGTGTATGGGTATGTGGGGTGTGTGTTTTTATGAGTATGTGGTGTGTGTGTGTGCATGGGTATGTGTGTATGTGTGTATGGGTATATGGTGTGTGTGTGTGTGTGTATCTGTGTGGGTATGTGGTATGTGTGTATGGGTATGTGGTGTGTGTGTGTCTGTGTGTGCATGGGTATGTGTATATGGGTATGTGGTGTGTGTGTGTGCATGGGTATGTGTGTATGGGTATGTGGTGTGTGTGTGTCTGTGTGTGCATGGGTATGTGTGTATGTGTGTATGGGTATGTGGTGTGTGTGTGTCTGTGTGGGTATGTGGTATGTGGGTATGGGTATGTGGTGTGTGTGTGTGTGTGTGTATCTGTGTGAATGCATGTGAGCACATGGGTCTATAAAAGCCAAAGGTCAGTCTCTGATATTGTGCCTCAGGTGCTGTCCACCTTGGGGTTTTGTTGTTGTTGTTGTTGTTGTTGTTTTGAGACAGAATCTCTCAGGGGCCTAGAGCTCATCAAGTAGGCCAGGATGGCTACCAAACCCAGGAAATCACCTGTCTTTGCTTCCCTACCTTTGTCTGCTGGAGCGACAGGCAAATGCCACTATGTTTTGTCAGGGCCAGAGAGACAACTCGGCAGTTAAGAGCACTGTCGCTCTTGCAGAGGACCTGGACTTAACTCCCAGCACCCACACGGTAGATCACAACCGGCTGCAACTCCAGTTCTAGGATACCTGACACACTTTTCTGGCCTTTGTGGGCCTCAGGCAAATGCGTTGCACACATACATGTGCAGGTAAAACATACACACAAAACCAAATAAATTTAAAACTAACAGCAACAGTGACCATGCCTTCTGGGGACTGAACTCAGGTTCCCCAAGTCTGCAAGGCAAGTGCTTTACCAGCTGAGTCTTCTCTCCCCAGCCCTCAGCTACTCTGGGGCTCCTGGGGCTCTACCCTTGCTGCTAAACTATTGGCAACTGATGGTTCTAGGGTGGTTCCCAGAAACCACCACAACTCACAACCACCTGTAACTCTAGCTGCAGGGCATGTGACATGATACTTTCTTCTGGCCTTCGCAATATATATAATTAAAAATAAAACAAGTGGACTCGGGAGATGGCTCAGCAGTTAAGAGCACTGGCTGCTCTTCCAGAGGTCCTGAGTTCAATTCCCAGCACCCACATGGTGACTCACAGCCATCAATAGTGGGATCTGATGTTCTTTTCTGGTGTGCAGTTGTACATGCAGAGAGAGCACCGTACACATAAAATAAATAAGTCTTTAAAAAATTAGTAAAACAACATCTTTAGCCAGCATGGTGGTACACATTTCTGATCCAGGAGGCAGAGACAGAGGCAAAAAAGACTTTATCAATAAAACAGCCTGAATTGGGCAGGGGTGAGAATTCTGCAGCTGAGGCTTCCCTTCAGAAAGCAGGGGACACAGCTTTCCTGGCCTGTTGGCTGGCCTCTCCCCGGGTCCATTAGTGGTTTGTCATTGTAGTCTTTGCTGACAGTGAATCTCCTCTCGATGGGACTGTCACAAGAACTGCTGCCGCTGCCAGACTCCTTTGGTACAAAACTCCTCTGAGTGGAAGCCAGCGCCATTAGCTGGGGAGGAACAGCTGCGAGGGCCACACATCTGTGAGTCATTTGAGCATTTTATGACCAACGAAAAGTATCCATTACCCAGACTTATGCATTATATATGAGCCCAGTGCCTCCTCTTTCAACTGTGCCAGCGGGTCCTTTTGTTGTAGGCCTTCTCCTACCCCCTAATGACATACTAACTCCAACAATAAATTCAAAAGTCAAAAACTTTAAATCTCTAGCAACACTACATAAACTTTCCTATTCCGCCGTGGAATTCTCAAAAGCCGCAGTAAGCAACAATGATGAGTACAGCATCCACCGCAAAGATACAGGCGTGGAAAACCCTGGAAGGGCAAGCATTTGGGATGAGAATTACGCATTTTAGAGAAAATAACTGGAAGATTAATGCAACACAAAGAGCATCACAAGATGCCAAAAATTAGCCTTAAATACACAGGAGAACAGAAGTCTCCCTAAGATGCCTCCTGCTGCTGATGACCTCGGTTTACAAGAGGGTTTCTGGCAAAACGATGAGGATCTTTTAAAGGGCCCAGCACCACAGTGAAAAGGGAGGAAAGTGGAAACTGAACCAGGAGAAGCCGGCTGTCTGAGGTGTCTGAAGCTGAGCGAGGGCTTGCTCTGCAGTCCAGAGTCCGGCAATGAGGACAGCACTGGACAACCAACCTGTATGCCTTCCCCACCCTCAGGATCTCAGAGGGCCTCAGACCCGGAGAGCTGCTTCCCTCCCTCACTCCACCCCCACCCACCCCACTTCACCCCACCCCACCTCACCTTTTCTGTTCTTTCTTCCCAACTCTTTAATTTAAATAGCTTTCTCCTGGAAATAGCTCTGAAGGCAGGAAGCTTTGTTCCTGGTAAAGGCAAGGGAATGACCTTCCCAGAACCTCTGAAGGCAGCAGTGGTTGTGGTGGCTGCCGTGGCAGTGGTGGCAGAGGTACTCGGTGCCTTGCTTTGCTCTGCTGTACCTTGGCTGTCTCAGAGATGAGGACAGGTATGGCTGCCATATTCAGTAGCTGGCCCTTTACCACTCACCACTTGAGCATAGCGGTGTCCCAATCCTCCCTGGCTCGAGCTTCCTTTCCTACTCCATTCTGCATGGGATCAGTGGGAGCTTCAAAGGTCTTTTACCATGAAAATGGAACCACAAACCCCCTTCTGCCCTCACCAACCCTTTCCACCTCTTCCATCTCTGCCACTGTCCCTCTCACCGCACAGTTGAGGGTAGAGAGTGAGAATTCCAATCACAGGGGTTTGGTTTTGGTTTTGGTTTTAATAAAACATAGAAGCAGAGTTCTTCCAGAGGCTAGAGCTCAACCCTCGTGGTTTGGTCTAGCCTCAAACTGTGACTGCAGTTTCTTTCACTCCCAGTGTTGCTAGCTTATCGCATATGCCTGGACACACATGAAGGCCTGGAGAGCCCCCTCTTCAGGGCCCTACCATCAGTCTCATGGTGGTCGTCGTCTCTTTCCCACAGTCGCCTCTTTCAGCTGCTCATTACCACCCTGCAGGTTCCTTGCAAGGGTTCCTATGTGCTTTTTTTTTCTACCTATAAACTCAGAGAAGAGGCAGTGTCTTCATTTGGATGCAGGGCTACAGTACTCATACCACCCTGAACATGCCCATACCAAGTGTTAAGATTAAAACAATAATAATAAAATAAAGCTTCGCGGGCGGTGGTGGCGCACACCTTTAATCCCAGCACTCGGGAGGCAGAGGCAGGCGGATCTCTGGGAGTTCGAGGCCTGCCTGGTCTACAAGAGCTAGTTCCAGGACAGGCACCAAAGCTATAGAGAAACCCTGTCTCGAAAAACCAAAAATAAATAAATAAATAAATAAAATAAGGCTTCTTCCAGAACTCTGAGGTGGCAATCATTTCTGTTAACCATTGTGAACCTTTTACATTATAGCATTTCTGGGCCCTTCTGGAACAAAGGTGAGAGGAGAGTAAAAAAGAGAGATGGGGTGAAGGTGCCCAGCACCTTAAACACCCTACCTACCTCAGTTTCATCTCTGACCAGCCTTTTGCTAAAGAAACCATGGTAATGCTGGGCAGTGGTGGCATACACCTCTAATCCTAGAGCTCAAGAGGCAGAGGCAGGCAGATCTCTGTGAGTTCAAGGCCAGTCTGGTCTACAGAGCGAGTTCCAGGACAGCTAGGACACCCTGTCTGGAAAAAGCAAGAAAGAAACCATGGTGACACCTTGAATCCCCTGACTGGCAAACCATGGCCTCACTGACAAGGTCTTGCACACTGTCCCCTTTAGTGCACAAGGGTAGTGCTACTGCCGTAATGGCCTTGTACTTTAAGAGGGCTACAGGAAGAGACCAGAATTGAGATCTTGTAAGGACTGCAAAACCTACTGCATTTCCTGCTGGCTTGACCAAGCATCTGCTGTCCTGTCTTAACAGAAGCTAAGTGTGCAAACTCCACATCCTTACAGAATAACCTCAGGGGCACTGAGCACAGCTTCTGAATGTTGGCTTGTTTCTTGTGTGCAAGCCAGACTCTGCTGAGGCAATCTGGGTGTGCATTTGGCTCCGAGGCCAGTACGGCCAGCAGAACACAAGTTATTCAAATGAGAAGTGGCTGTTTATGGTGACTGCAACGGACACAGCAGGACAGGCTCCTGCTGGCTTCAAGGGTTGAGGGAACTTTGTGTACAACCTGCTCTGTTCCGTGGGCATCTGCACCATATACGAAGGAGCAACATCTAGAAAAGATGCCAGGGTACAGGTGACAGAAAAATAGGAACCATAGTCATACATGTCACACTGCTTTAAAATTCAGCCAAAGGAAAGCAGAACTAAAGTCGACAGTGTGTGACTCGGGTGAGAATCAGGAAAGCCATCCTAAGGCAGTGACTCAAAGCACAGGCAAGTTTGAGCCACACAGATGCTCTGGCAGCAATCCTTAGAGAAGGGGAAAACAACAGACACCCCCCTCTGCCACCCCAAAACTGACTCTGGGGGTAACCACTACATTGCTACCAGATGGAGTACCCAGGAGGCACCAGCTGTGACCGTGCCTGGGGCTGCCTGTCATTGTCTTTCAGCCCTTTCAGTGGGCAGTGAGCCAACTGCCAAGAAGGCAGAGACAGCCCAGAGGGACCAGTTCCAAGGCAAGAACTGTTCAAGCCTCATGATTCCTGTTTAGAACAAAACGTACTTATTCTTGGGGCGAGAGAGATGGCTCCGAGGGTGGGAGCTGCTAAGCCTGGTGACCTGAGTTCTGTCTCTCGGACCCACATAGTGGAAGGAGAAAATCAGCTCCTGCAGGTTGTCGTCTGACCTCCATGTATGTGCTGTGACACGTGTGCATGTGTGTGGACACACTCGTGCACGCGTACACACAAATGCAATTTATATATTACTTTCCATTCAAGGCTTCACATCCCTCAATTGCCTTTGCATGGGCCTGAATTTGAGAAGCTGCTAAGCTAAAGTCAAAGTCTGAACATTAAAGCTAGGTACATCCACCTCACACCATCTCCATCTGGGGAGACGAGCTGATATGGTGAATTCTGGAAATTCTTACTGCTTTCCACTTTTGTTACTTTTGGTACAGTATTTAAGTAGTTTAATAAGAAATGTGATTAGGAGACCCCAGGTGACAGGCGAGAGTCAATCACAATCACTCTACTCTCTGTCTCAGTGGGTGGCGGTTAACGCAGGGACTCATCAGAACTGGTGAAAGGGCAGAGAAAAGTGACTGTTCTCAGTTCTAAATGGGACATCTGTACCTATCCTGTCCCATCCAAAGCTCAGAGAATTCCTCCGAACAAGCGGGTGGAAAGGATGCTAGAGCCAGAAGATGATGAGGAGGACTGTGAAGTAGTAGAGGCTACTTACGCTAGACTGAGCCAGTCAACATGGACCGTGGATGGAGGAAGGACTCATTGGCCCAGTTCCTCCTGTGAAGCTGCCAGCAGTCAGTGTTAGAGGGCAATCATGTCCTCAGTAGTACAGTCGTTAGCAATGTTAGAGGGTAGTCAGGTCCTCTGGTACAGTCGTTCAGCAGTCAGTGTTAGAGGGCAGTCATGTCCCCAGTGGTACAGTCGCTCAGCAGTCAATGTTAGAGGGCAGTCATGTCCTCAGTGGTATAGCTGCTCATAAGTTGACCCTGTGCTTGTTAGTTTTTTATCAACTTGACACAAACCTAGATAGGGTTAAACCTGGGAAGAAAGACCCTCTGTTGAAAAACCTGCCTCATCAGATTGCCCATGGGCAAGGCTGTAGAGCATTGTCTAGACTAAGTTGATGGAGAATCAAGCTCACTGTGCAGCCCCTGGCTGGGTGATCCTGGGTTATATAAGAACACAAGCAAATCAGTAGATTCTCCAGTGGCCTCTGCTTCATTTTAGTTTCTGTCTCCAGGCTCCTGCCCAGATTTTCCTCTGAGGTGGACTGTTAAGGTCTGGGATGAAACAGACCCTTTCCTCCCCAAGTTGCTTTTGGCCATGGTGTTTATCACAGTAATAGAAACCCTAAGACACCTCTGCTCCAGGGAGGAGTCCCAGTCCACACTCACATAGCAACCCTAGTTAAATGAAGTGGACATCAGAGTAGGAGGGAAGTTCAATGGGAGGGAGAGGGGGGCTGGAGTGGGCAATGGATGTGTGATCCAAGTACATTATATAAACATGTAAGACCAGAAGAATAAGTCTCACCACGTGATTAAAAGACCCTTGCTGAGTTGCCGAGCCTTGTGCTGGTTACAAAATCAACAGAGGATCACAGTATCGTTGGGTGAGTTTTCCACTTGAACTAACTCTGAGAAGTGTGAATGCGGGAATTCTGATGGAAGTTGGGTGGCAAGGGTTCCTCAGCTAACATGGACCTCTGCATAGCTACATTGCTCAGTGTGCTGTGGCCACCAGTCTCTGCTGTCCTGGCGGGCATCCAGCTGGCCCTTTCAGATGTGGTAGTACATGTTTGTATCCCAGAAGGCCAGTCTGGACATTCTGTTTACATGTATATATATATATATATATGTATATATGTACACACACACGCTAACTTTTTTTTGTAACATAGCAGTTAAAATCAGGGTAACTCCTACCCTTTTCTACTCTTTGTGTATATACGTGTGTGTGTGCTTACTTATTTATAATGTAGTAGCTACAATCAGTATAATTGCCATCCTGTTTCTACTCTTTCTCTCTCTCACACACACCAGTTTTTCTTTTGTGATGCAGTAACTACAATCAGAGTAACTCCTACCCCCAGTCTATCCAGGCTGTGGCTCGGATCTAGAAGTTACCACTCCATTTAACCAACACCCCACTGCCTGCCAGTGCAAAGCTGAGTGGGCCGGAAGGTACCCTGCTTCCCTCTTGTTATGGATCCCTCTGGCTGGCTGTAGACTTGCAATTAAACAGGGATGTCATACATAGTCATTCCTAATAGGTGATGTCCCCCAGGCCTTGTTAGGGATGATGCAGTCTGTCGTCTCCAGGAGCCGCACATTCTAACCTGGAAGAACTGTGAACATCTCACTGTGGCCTCTAGAGGATGCCACTGAATGATACAGACTCTACAAAAATAATCAGGGTTATTAATTCATTCTCTGGGAGCTGTGAGGGATAATAACGACACACTGAGCTTGTGGCTGACTTTTATTCTCACAGGCAATGAATTCATGGGACCGACATGGGGCTACTGTGAGCTGAACTCAGTGCCGAGGCGACTCTCGTCCTGAGGAGGGCTGTGGCATCCTGAACTTGGAGAGGTCCAGGTTCAGGTCCAGGAAGGTGTATGTATTGTAGTTATGATGCTGCAGGTTCTTGTAGGTGGTGGCATCCGTCAGCTCAGGGGCCAGAGTGGGCTCTGTAGAGGAAACAGACAGGAGAGCGGTCAGACACCCCTCCATCTGAGCGCTCAGGAGGCAGAAGTCCCCACAACTCCAGTCTGACGTGAGAGCAGTCTAACTAGCAGGGAGGAGACCCTGAGGACCCCCATGTCTTCAAAACAATAAAAGAGTCGCCTGAAAATGCAGGCTGAGATTTATCATCTTACTGGTTAAGAACAATCACAGCACATGAAGGCAATGCTGTCATCCTAAGACACCCACCCCTGGTCCTGCCACAGAAACCTTCTTGAGATTGCATCAGAGGCCTGCCAGGACACAGGATGACTCTGCTTTGATAAAAAAGTGGCAGTGTCCTAAATTCACATCCCTTTGCATATTTCATCACATCTGTTTGTGATGAAAACGGCCATCACAGATCTGAGAAAAAGCTGAGTGTCCCAATAATGATAAAAAAAAAAACCAAAAAACAAAAAAAACATGGGAACCAGGGAGGAAGGTGGAGTTTTGCTGTTTTAACTTTTTGGGGAAAATTGTTGCTACCTTCAGACTCATAGACAGAAATGAACAAACAAACACACACACTTAGCCTTTTATCTTAAATGGGAAAAATTAAATCTATATACCTAAATACTCGATAAACTTAAAATTCGAAGTGTGGGACTGAAGCAAAAGGACAGGGCTCTTCTTCAACGCAAATGCAACCAAACAGGAGACAAAGCTGGCGAGGGCCACGGGGCAAGGTCTGGGCTGACTTCCCAAGGCTCTAGAAATCAGGTCAATAGAGCTGTCTCAGTCACTACTCACAGTGCAGAAAAGCTATGCGCCCTAACAACTTAAATACCTACTTCTCTATTCCAAATCCAAAAGCTGATTCTCATTATTTAATTTAAAAAGGGAAAAAGAAAGAAAAGAATGTCTACTGGAGCTGGCCTCTTCTCCGCGTTGGCAAGCTGAAGCTCTTTGGGTGGTGAAGGCGCACCTTCAAAGCCATGGATTACATGGTTATTATAGGGGAGAGGACAACAGATGGAGTCGGGGAATTCCAAACTCTTTCAAAAGCCGTTCACCTGTAAGCAAGAAGCTTCGGGCAAGGACCACTTCTGAGCCTTAGCTGCCAGCAAAAATGGTTTGGGGGCGGGGAGCAAGTTTGTTTCTGCAGTGTTGGAAACTGAGCCCAGGCCTCCTCACTGGCTGAGCCCCACACTAATCTACATCAGCAGCCCCGTGAGGATTTGTTTCCCCTAGAAGCCCCCAGTCCTGTATTTTCATCCTGAGTTTGAAGCACTCCTCTCCAGTTGAGACCAAATCTGGAAGCTGCCACAGTGTCAGAAGGGCAGGTCCCAAGGCCTTAGGACGTCTGCCGTGCACTGGTACCTGGTGTATTAGTGAGAGAAGGGAAATGGAAAAGGAAGAAAACAAATGCTGTCAGCATCCTGGAAGAGCAACAGTTAGCACACTGGGAAGGGCAAAGCCGGCAAGCAAGGGTGGGCTCGGAATGGCATGAAGGTGCAGGAAGAAGGTCTTGTTAGCGATGCTGCATCTTAAGCAACTCTCCAGAGCTGCAGATTCTAAAATCAAAGAATTCCTGTTTTCCAGTGAGCTGCTGGAGGATGTCACACATACGCAAGAGCACGCAGGATGTCAGGAGTATAGTCCTCCTCGAAAAGTTCCTCAATAGAAACTCACTGTAGAAGATGAACAGCCCATGGTGCTGTAACTGTGAAAAGACCACGGGCGCGGTCCATGGCTGCCTACCTGCTAATGCTTACTTCAACTGTGAACAAGGTTGCTAAGCTGCCTCTCTAGTTCAGTCCACCCAAGGGCCACCACCACCAAGTGACTGCTGCTCCTGACCCATGCAGTGTCACAGGAGACTCTGATTTCCACTCAGCAAGAAATTGGCCAAGTTCATGAACTATGTGCTTAGGCACCCTCCAAGGCTAAGCGTGGTGATGCTAAGTTATCAGTTTCCATACATTACTGTCTAAGAAACAGTCAAACAGCTGGGTGGTGGTGGCTTGCGCCTTTAATCCCAGCACTTGGGGGGCAGAGGTAGGCAGATCTCTGTGAGTTCGAGGCCAGCCTGATCTACAGAGCTAGTTCCAGGACAGGCTCCAAAGCTACAGAGAAACCCTGTCTCGAAAAACAAAAAAACAAAAACAAAACAAAGCTACTTCTAGGACAGGCTCCAAAGCTACAGGAAAACCCTGTCTCAGAAAAAAGAAAAAAGAAAAAAAAAGAAGAAAGAAACAGTTGAACAAGGTCAAGCGGCGCACACCTGAACTCAGCACAGGGAGTCAGAGGCAGGAGGATCATGGGTGGCAATGCCAGTGTCAACCATCTAGCAAGTTTGAAATCGCCCTGAGCTACATTACTCTGTGCCAAAGAAATAAACAGATGAAAATAAAGATACTGCTTTCTAAACACACAGAAACTCAAGAGGGTTCTACAGAAACTATACACCCTAAAGGATAAGGAGTCTGAACCAAGGCAAGGTGTACCCTGAGTGTCGCCTGGGGCTTCCTGGGGTGGGCTTGCATCAGTGGGCGGAGCTTCACCGACTGCCGCCTGGAACCTCCCCTCTAGCTGTGGTTCTGCTCTCTCTTCAAAGGTTTCTTTCTTCTGGACAAGAACTGTCTTCGAATATCCCACAGGTGTCTGATCTTCCAAGGTCTCCACCTTGGCCGCCAAGCATCCTTCTGGCACCTGCTTCTCCAGGCTTTCTTTTCCAAACGGGACCTGAGGAGAAGCTGCCTTAAATTCAGGCTTTGGCACTTTTGGTTCCAGATGTCTGGCTCCGGCCATGGGTGTAGTGGCTGCCAGCTGTTCTCCTGCGCTGGTCTCTTGTGTTCTCACTGTGGGCACTGGGCCACTGGTGAGCCTTGCAGATGACCTGGCCTTTGTGTAGTCGGGTAAGATTTCTTCAGCTTCAAGCGGCTTTGGGCTTTCCTTCCTGGTCTTACTTGGCCTCAGTTTCCCCTGCGGGTGTTCTTCCTTCATGTTTTGGTCCAAAATCTCACTGGACTGTGATCTGGATGTCACAGGCTTGGATCTGGTTTCTTTGCTGTCCTCTATAGGCTTGGTGATGGTCCCTTTCTTCTTTGGCTGCTGGGACTTCTCTGGGTAGGTGACATCTGTACGTGGCTTTTGCACCTTGGCTTTCTCTTTTGCAGGTACAGTGATGTTAGGGACTCCATTCTGGAAGGGCCGAGAGGCCTCTGGTTTGTAAGACCCTGCCTTGCCTTTGCTTGCCACTCGGGGCTCCATCTTTGAGTCTGATGGGGCTCCCTCCCCATCAGAGTCTGAATCTGAGGAGCTGGATGAGGAAGATGAGGATGAACCATTTGTCACCTTCTGCTTATGCCGCTGAGCCTCTGAGTCAGAACCCTGTACTCGGGGTGGAGACAGAACTTTCTGAGGAAACTCTACCAAAGTCTTTCTTGACAAACGCTTCGAAAGCCTTTCATCTGTGAGGGGCAGGCTGCCACGAGGGTGTGGGCCGGCTACAGCCCCACCTGTGTTCTCCACGGCTGGGTAAGGACTGCGTGGAGACGCACTTTTGGACATTGCCGCTGCCGTGTGGGTGGCTAGAAGCTTGCCCCTCTCCTCTGCTCCCATCACATCTGGGAAACGGCATAAAGAGGAACATTTATTATTTAACGGACAATTCAAAGCCATAGAACATCGCATTGCATACCAGCATGTTTTAATGTCATCCAGGTAACTGACCCAAGGGAGGTTCCAGGAACCTCCCTCCCCACAAGCTGGGGCAGCAGCAGGAGTGGGCAGACTTGCCTCTGATCAAAACCTTTAAGGAGGGTCTTTCTCACCAACAAGGGCCACAAACTGACTCCATTTCTCACACTTATGGCTTCCCAGATGGTAATTTTTAAAACGATCTCACCCAAATTTAAACAAGTTAAACTCTAATGCAAATATTTTCAGTTGACTATACAAGTTTTCCAAGTGCATAATTTCTTGAAGTGCTGAGACCACTCAAGTGTTTGGTGCTTTTCCAATATTAAAAAGGTGCAGAGTCTGACCTTTCTAAACAAAGCAGCAGCGGTATAGACAAGAGTCTGTTGGCAGACGAGTAAAGCACACCCCACAAGGAAGAGTGTGGAGGAGGGAGTGGCAACAGCTTTTCAAGTGCCCTAAAAAGGAAGGAAAGTCCTCAAAATCCCACAGGTCACATGGGGACTTCTTCAGCCAAGAAAACAAGATTTGCAAGGCCAAAAAGTCTAAAATAATTTAATACCATACATATCACTGGAAACAGCTGTTAAGCTGCAGAAAAAGCAGGGCAACAGAAAAACCTTACATTTCATAAGCACTTAGGAAAGAGCAACAAAGAAACAACCGAACAAACAAAACCACATCTATTAGAACTAATTTTACTCCGTCTTTGCAAGTGCCAATCTTTCTAAGCATATGGATCAGAAGAAAAACACAGGACAAGTTATTAATATGGAAAACTACCCTTCATACCTGAGTGGAACCAAACATTCTCCAGATGAACAGATCTACAGAGGGGCTACATCTAGGCTAAAACTGCCTGCTTCCTCCTCTATGGCAGAATCAGGACTATGATTAACTATGATTAACTGAACGGGTAGGAACAGAGAAAAGCGAAGTTTCCAAGCCAGAGAAAGTGTGACAGGACTGTGAAAGGAAATGACCGGAGCGAGAGCAGTGGGTGACAGTTGAAACCAGCGAAGACTATGTCTGTCTTGGCCTTGGCCATCTAGAGCAGGGATTGACAGGGTGACAGCTCCAGGTCATGCCGAGTAGGTCGGCAGAGCACGGCAGCACATACCTGCTCTCCCTGGGCTTTAGCCATACAGCTCAGATTCCAACAGCCACAAGTATGATTTCCCAGCCCCCAGGCCAGCAAGCCCACTCATCTATACCACTATTTCTCTGAACTTGCCTCTCACAAACAGGAAATGACCTTAGGGGTGGGGTGGGGTTCAGCTGGCACAGTGCTAACTCAACAGGCACAAGGTCCCTGGTTCTAGCCCAGCACTGCAATAAGGCAGGTATGGTGAGATTCTAGCACTCTGGAGATAGAGGCAGAAGGATCATAAGTTCAAGGTCACCCTCAGCTACGTGGTAAGTTTGAAGCTAGCCTGGCCTATGTATGGCTTCTCAAAAACTAAAAAAAAAATTAATAAAGTTCTCAGCTAGCTATTTTTGAATAGAAAAACGACAGACTAACTCTCCTGAAATATGTTTAGGATTTGGGGATTTTGTTTTTCTGCTCTTGATTGGACCCAGGGGCTCAGGCACACTAGGCACACCACCACCGAGCACCACTCTCCTTGAGATTTTGGGAATTGTAATGAGCTCCAAAACTACATTCTTGGGGTTGAGGTGTAGCTCAGTGATACGGCATGTGCTGGACACATGAAAGGCCCTGGTGTCAAACCACAGCCTTCCACCCCCCAATACACACACAGAAGAAAAATTTACATCACAGGGTATTTACCTACAAAAAGGGAAAAAACATTCCAGAGTATCTTAACAAGGAGACTCCGCTGTATGGAATGAGAAGGCCTGAACAGTCTCTCTTCTTCTCATTGGCTACAGGAAGAATTCCAGGGAAGGCTAACGGATGCAGGAACTGGTTTTGCTTTTGATGATGGTGTGTGTGTATGTAAGAGAGAGAGAGAGAGAGAGAGAGAGAGAGAGAGAGAGAGAGAGAGAGTTTCTGGCCCTCGCAAACCCAGCCCTGGCCTCATCCTTTGACCCTAGACACAAGCCTGCCTATGGACTTAGAGTTGTTCTCAGGGGTGGTTCCTGACCCGGGCTGGGGACCAAGAGCAGATGCAGTAAGCCCCGGGGGCTCCCAAAGCCACTCTGGACTCTGATAGTTTCTAATCCCTGGGACCTCAAGGAAAAACACAGACCTACATGTGTCTATTTGGAAACATTATTTTTCTCTGTACAGAAATTATTTTAAGTTATAATATACACGTGTGATATACACAGAAGACAATTTACTTCTGAAGACTATCTTCCACCACAAAGTGCAAGAGTATACATACACTTAAGTGCACAGACAGACACAGGCACACACAGCCCACTTTTCCATCAGCCCCACAGCACTGAGGGAGGTGGCAAAGCTGCAGGCTCAGATGATCTTCCCAGGTAGATATCACTTTAACTCACACAGACACTTTTCTTGTCTGTTTTTTGAGACAGGGTTTCTCTGTGTAGGCCTGGCTATCCTGGAACTCACTCTGTAGACCAGGCTGGCCTCAAACTTACAGAGATCCACCTGCCTCTGCTTCCCAAGTGCTGGGGTTCCAGGTGTACACCACCACCACCACCCAGCTCAGACACTTGTTTTTATATAGAAGGTTCTTAGATCCTAAAATTCATTTAGTTTAAAATCATGTACCTAAACACCACCAGAGAAGAGGACATAGTTAGTATTGAAATCCAACTCACCAGTAAGAGGTCATAAGCATTCCAGGCTATGTAAAGCCCTGGGTTGAAATCTATAGCATGCAAAAATAAAAGACCATGCCACATACAGGCCATGACTTAACAGGCATTCTTGTTGGAGACATTTCTTAGGTACACTGGGATTCTATGTGTTGTTATTGTTGAATAGCCCTCATGTTTAAGATTTCTGTTTTTCAATGCATCCAAGAGGAAAAAAGCACTGTATTTTAAAACCAGGCAGGTTTGGGCAGAACAGAATCAAATCCCTCTGGAATTCAGGCCAGGACATCTTTGCCATGTCTATGGACACTGAAAAGATTAAGAACCTTAGGTTGTGTGGCTGGTCAAACTCATTTCATGCTAATGACTTTGTAGTCTCTGCCCCTCCAGGACCATCTTTAAAATCTCACCTTTGGGTGCACTTTGCTTCTTGGGATTTGGTTTTATTCCCTTTCCAATCTTCCCTGACTCTGTAGAGAGGGACACCGTAGAAGACAGTTCTCGGAACACCCTTGCCTCCAGGAACGCAGCCTGGGGAGAGTCAACAGGAAGGATACTCACCTTGATGACAGTCATTATAATGTGAGTGCTATATATTAATATTCATGTGGCACATTTATTACAATGTTCATAACATATGGGAAGTATGAAAAGTACAAAAAAAGAAAAAAAGCTGCAAGATAAATAAACCCAAGTTCCCGAGCAACCACAGTTAGCATTTGGGTAAAGAAAAGCATCTTCATTTCCCCATTCTCTGCAAAAATTTCCCAAAATGGAAACTTGGAAATTTAAATAATAACAGTAATAATAATAAAAAACTTTGCCAGCTTCTTTATATAAAACTTCAGAAAGCCGGGCGATGGTGGCGCACGCCTTTAATCCCAGCACTCGGGAGGCAGAGGCAGGCGGATCTCTGTGAGTTCGAGCCCAGCCTGGTCTACAGAGCTAGTTCCAGGACAGGTTCCAAAGCCACAGAGAAACCCTGTCTCGAAAAACCTAAAAAAACAAAACAAAACAAAACAAAAACTTCAGAGCATCTTGGTGAAGAGCCTGTGGCTCGGGGCACAGGGGTAGAGAGGCATGCGCTACTGGGAGAAGCCCTTGCTGCCACTTGTCCTGCAAAGTCCAGGTGAGATAGACCTGTACTGACATCGGGGAAAGGAGGGAGGTGCTGGCCTCTGGGCCTCTGTCATCACTTAGATGGCAAGGTGCAACCCTCACCACCAGGATCCTGGAAGCAAGGCCCAGACTTCTGGGTCTAGACAGGGCAGCCCATTTACTCCACTGACTTACTTTGTTACTCTACTGAATCTCTACAAAATACTATGTTTCTTTTTTTGCAAATTATCTCCCTACACTTAGTAACACTATCTGTTAGTAAACACGATGCAACTAATTGCTTCAGAAATGTTACAATGTAAATGGGAAGACTCCTAATTTCCCCGGCAGCCACTAAGGTATGTGCTAAGTCTAAGCGGCTCCATGCCGGGCCCAGAAAAGAACGGGAAAACTACTATTACATTTGATTCTTCGCGTGTGTACAAATTATGTGTATCTTTACACGCTGAAAAAAAATTGCTGGGAACAAGATACCTGAAGGAGTGTTTAAATAGTGCCCATCTGACGGTGGGGACCCTAGGTCACCTGTAGTATTTTATTTTGCTGTGAGCACTTCCTGCTTTGAGGATGGTTCAGTGACAGCACTTGACAAGCAAGTACAGGGCCCGGGTTCCATCTTCAGAACCCAACCCAAACAACCCCCAACACTGGTTTTACAGAGAAAGCCAGGTTTCGTTTTTAAATCAACCAAAGAGCCTAAGCTTTGTTCCTGCAGAAAAAGACCTCTCCGGGTCAGCTGAGCACAGGCCCTGCGACCCGTCATCGTGGCACCAAGCCCACGGGTACAG
This sequence comes from Microtus pennsylvanicus, assembly GCF_037038515.1. Lineage (NCBI taxonomy): Eukaryota > Metazoa > Chordata > Mammalia > Rodentia > Cricetidae > Microtus > Microtus pennsylvanicus. The sequence continues at coordinate 7,932,937 of NC_134585.1, read as the reverse complement.
CTGAGGGTCAGGCTACGGGCCGGGGAGGTCGCGCCCGTATGCCCTTTACCTTCAGCGCCCGGATTCGTCCTCCCCGAAGCAGGAGAGAGACCGCCATGGTACAGACGCTGCTCGCCGAGGTCGCCCCTAGGTGCGTGACCGGCGCGCGCACGCACTACCCGAGGCTCCGCCCTGCGTTCACGTTCGCCAATCGCAGGCCAGGGTGGGCACAAGCGACAGAGCGCGCATTTCGGGACTTCCCGAGGCCACACCCCTGAAGGAATTCACCAATCCTAGGTGGGAGCGTGCGGGGACCGCCCCTGGGCAGGTCCTGCTGGAAGTCCCGCTCCTTCGTTTAGGGCCTGCCTACGCTGCCCTGATGTCACCCTTAACTGTACTTGGCGAGGTTTTTGTGAGTTTGTTGTTTGTTGGAGTCACAGCTTCGTGGTAGGGCGCTTACCCGGTAGGAGCGTGGCCTTGTAAAAACAAATCAGAAGCTGGGTATGGTGGCTCCCACCTTCCATTCCAGCCATAGGATAGTTCAAAGCCAGCTTGTGCCTTATACATCAGCTTTAAGGATTATAATCAACATATTGATTCATTAATGAAGTCAGAACACTCCCTCCCCTCAGTAACCTCACCAGCTGGAGACCAAGACTTCAACACCCGAGGCTTATGGGAGAACCTTCCTATCCAAGGTATAGCTGTGGAGTACGTGTTGTTGGTTAAAAAGTCCTCCTTCCCGTTGTTGATTGATGCCCCCCCCCCCCCAAGGTATCCAGTGCACCGTAAGTTTTTCATGCAGATAAATGTGTCCATACCTCCAGTTTCCACCCAGGAAAGCTCCCTTCCACAAGCTGTTAGGCTTTGGATGGTAGTGCAAGGGTTTAGGACACTAAAATTAATTATTGGAGCTATTAATGTCATGTACGGGCAGACAGGAGGCAACAGCATGGTGGGAGCTCCGAGGACCATTCAGGCCCCAGAGACAGAGGGCGTGGCCAGGTCTCTGAAGGGTGGAACCAGCCCATGTAGGAGCCTTAAGGGATGGGACAGGTTTTTGTGAAAGGAGGGGATTGGTGTAGGCTGAGCAGAAGCTAGATCCTAACATTACAGCCTTACAATATCCTTTGAGAGTGACTGGAAATGGGCCTCTGAGCAACATCTGGAAACCCACTCATGTGGCAGGATAAGCTGGCAGAGTCACGAGTCCCCTGACCTTGACAGAGCACAGGAAGGCAGAAAGAACAAATGCAGGTCTAGACAACAATGCACAGTTCACTGTCTCTAAAGGAAGAAGACACAAAGAGCGTGCTAACAGAACTGCCCCCCTCCTTACCCAACTCTTGTCTCCAGGGGACCTTCCCATGCAACTTCTTAACGTGAGCTTATGTGGAACTTATTTATATTCCAACTCCCCCATCCCATCCCCTCCCACTCCCATCCCACCCCCATTCCCGTCTGCCACGTCCTCCCACCCCACGCATTTCCCAGCACACGCAGAGGATTGTGGATCGCTACTCTTCCTGTGAGTTTATCCCCAGATAAATAAATCTTTGTAAACAGTCTTGCCCCTGTGAACAGACAAAAGTAAGCTCATGGTTTGCCAAAGTGGACTTGGATGTGTGAAGGAAAGTTCCTGGAAGCACACTCTGTCTGCAAAGGCTGAGTCACTGCTTAGAGCTGCAGTGGGGTGGGGAGGTTGCAGTGTTGCAGGCCCAGAGCCTGATTACGGTTTGTCTCAGGGTAGCTTTAGCCCCCTAAATAGTCATTCCTCGTACCCCTATGTGTGTGACCTAATGTACTGACAAATGGATAAAAGCCCTGGACTGTGTTAACCAAACCTTCTCCACTCATCAAAGGGCTAAGAGTCATCCGCCAAGCAGCGTCTCAGACTTACAGCTGCACTTTCTCCACCTTGCCGTAGCTGCCGTTTAACATTCCCACCCATGTGTCTAAGTGGTGCCTTGTTTGTAATCCCTTTTTGTTCTGTTGCTATAAAAACTTCATAGTCAGGCGGTGGTGGCGCACACCTTTAATCCCAGCACTCGGGAGGCAGAGGCAGGTGAATTCTGTGAGTTTAAGTCCAGCCTGGTCTACAAGAGCTAGTTCCAGGACAGCAAGCTTTATTTAAGTTTAAGGTTCTGGAAGCTGGGAGTGTAAGGTGGATTCTCTGCAAAGATTTTAGGTAGTGCAAAGCATCACATGACTAAGGGCCATCCAGCCTAGCCTAGCTAACAGATCCGCTCCTGAGAGAGCTCTTTGACCTGCTGATGCATGGGTGCTTTTGTCCCCTGTGACCTAGTTACCTCTACACTATCCCATCTGGCCTCATTGCTTAATACCTCAAAGTGGAGCCTGAATTCTTTTTTATATAAAAACTAGTTATTTAGCGAGGAAGATGGCTCCGTGGGTAAGGGCATTTATTGTGCAGTCATGAGGACCTGAGTTAGAATCTCCATCATGCATGTAAAATAAGCAAAATAATGCACACACACACACACACACACACACAAAAATCTTATTTAGGGGCTGGAGAGATGCTTAGTGGTTAAGAGCTGCTCTTCCAGAGGTCCTGAGTTCAATTCCTAGCACCCACATGGCAGCTCATGATCTGATGCCCTCTTCTGGTGTGCATATGTACATGAAGACAAAGCACTCATATACATAAAATACATAAATACATTTTCAAAAATTATTTATTATATTTCTTTTTGAGGCAGGGTCTCTCTACATAGCCCTGGTTGTCCTGGAACTCACTATGTAGATCATAGTGGCACTGAACTCCCAGAGATCTGCTTGCCTCTCTGCCTTTTGAGTGCTGGGATTAAAGGTGTGTGCCACCACACCAGGCTGTGATTTCTTTCCTTTTGTTTTATGTATATGGATGTATTGCCCGAATGTATGATCGTGCACCATGTGAATACAGTACCCACCAAGGTCAGAAGAGGGTGATCGATTCCCTGGAACTGGAGTTGCAGACAGTTGTGAGCCACCACATGGATCCTGGGAATTGCACCTGGGTTCTCTGAAAGAGCAGGTAATGCTCTTAACCCCTGCACCGTCTTTCTAGTCTCCAAGACTCGATTTCAATGTGAATTTTGGTGGGGACATTTAAGCACAGAGCATCATGACATAAGGGCTGAAGAGATTCTCCTCAGCAGCAAGTCACTATCTCCTTTGGGATGGAGACGGGGTGGTACCACAAAGCCAATGTGGGGTCACTTGTGGGTGACAGGGATCATCATGGGCTTGTTCAACAGTGGTGGGAGCTGTTGGGTGAACACATTTTTGTGTCTGGGAATTCTGGCTAAACCCATCTGGCACACAGCTGACCTGAAGACCTAGGAGCAGCCTGCAACGGCCCCTCCCTTGGCAAGAGCAGATGGCCACATGCCAGGATAGCTGGCAGTGTCTGTTAGCAAGTCCCAGGAGACAGTGAGAAACATGATGAGAATTCAGAAAAACTACTGGATGAAAGAGTAATTTACAAAAATATAAACTGCATCTTTTTAGATAGCAGGAACAAGTATCGAATATAGTTTTAAAAGATCCCATTATGTTAGCAAAAACCCATATATTTTGGTAAGAATATCTTTAAACATTTTTTCTGTGCCCTTAAAGGATAATGTCAGACAATACTATGAGATAAGAGAAGCTATTGGAGAAAAAGAAAAGGTGTTTCTACACACTGTAGACATGCTATTTTTCTCCCAAACAGTCTAATACATTCAATTATTTCCTAATCAGTATCCCAGCAGGGTCCTGGGGGAATTGTACAATTTAATTAGTACAATTATTTGAAAGTGGGGGGGGGGGGAAGGAAACTGAGTAGTTAGCAGTGAGGGAGGAGGGGAAGAGGAAAATTGGAAGAATGTAGTAAGCAGTGAGAGAGGAGGGGGGTAGCGGGGAGGCAGAGACACAAAGCGAATTGCCCAGTAAATTCTAAAGCTGAAGCTGCTGCCAGAGTGAGTATTTCTGGGTAGCATTTGCTCAGGGGTTTGATATTTGACACCAGCACAGAACAGAATCCAGGAGGAAGTTAAATTTATTTAGTTTTATCTTAAAAAAATTTTTGTGTGTGTGTGTGTGTGTGTGTGTGTGTGTGTGTGTGTGAGAGAGAGAGAGAGAGAGAGAGAGAGAGAGAGAGAGAGAGAGAGAGAGAGAGTGAATTTGTGCATGTGAGTTCAGGCATTGTGCATGTGAGTTCAGTGCCCGTGGAAGCCAGGAGCGGACATCAGACGCCCTATAAGTGGAGTTAGAGGCAATTGTGAGCTTCCTGGAGGCAGGCCTTCTGGAAAAGCAGCACACATTCTTGACTGCTGAGCCATCTCTCTAGTTTCTTTTCTGTTGTTGTTTTTTGAGGCAGGGTCTCACTATGTAGTCCTTACTGGACTGGAACTCGATACATAGACTAGAACTCACAGAGAGATTTGCCTCTCTCTGCCTCCGGAGTACTGGGATTAAAGGCATTGCCACCATGCTAGGCTATTTATTTATTTATTTATATTTTTTCAAAACACAGTTTCTCTGTGTAAGCCTGGATGTCCTGGAACTTGCTCTGTAGACCGATTGGCCTCAAATTCAGAGATTCGTCTGCCTCTCCTTCTGAGTGTTGGGTGCTGAGTGTGAGCCATCACCACCCGACTATTTTTGTTTTTTTTGAGACAGGGTTTTTCTGTGTAGCCCTGACTGTCTTGTAATGCACTCTGTAGACCAGGCTGGTTGAACTGGGAGATCCCCTGCTTCTGCCTCCCAGGTGTTGGGATTAAAGGTGTGTGCTACCACTACCTGACCTGGCTCTGCTCTTTTATTTATTTTTATTAAGAATTCCATACATGCATATGTGTTTTGATAAAGTCTGCCCTCCATTCCTTCCTCTCCAGCCCCTTCCCTCTCCTCACTGCCACTATTCCCTCCCAAATTCGTGTGTGTGTGTGTGTGTGTGTGTGTGTGTGTGTGTGTGTTTAGTTCACTGAGTCCTTTTGGTGCTGCCAGTATGCATGAGTGAGAAACCATCTACTAAATTATGGGTCATATGGCTTCTCAGAGGCCACATTCTTTTTTTTTCTATTTCTTTATTTAATACAATCTTTTCTCATTTTATATACCAATCCCAGTTTCCTCTTCCTCTCTCCTCCTGCCCCCTTGAACTCCTCAGAGAGGGAAAGGCTTCCCATGGGAGTCAACAAGGTCTGGCACATCACTTTGATACAGGACCAAGGCCCTCCGCCCTATACCTAGGCTGAGCAATGTATCCCTCCAAAGAGAATGGGCTCCAAAAAGCCAGTTCAAGCACTAGGGATAAATGCTGGATCCATTGCCAATGGCCCCACAGACTGCCCCAGCCACTCAACTGTCACCCACATTCAGAGGACCTAGTTTGGCAGAGGCCACGTTCTTGAAGACAGCTGATTCCTCCTCTCCCAGCAGCCATCAATTGCCAATAACTTCCCAGTTATGTTTAAATTGGAGCCTTTTTTTAGGGGAGTTAACACTGAACAGCCTTCCAGAAAGCTGGACTGAAGCAGCTTCAATGGGTGTAAGATAAATGGGGAATTTAACAGGAGCAAAGCCCTCTGGTTCCATATTTCCCAAGGGAATGAAAGTAAGGGGAGAATGTTGCTCAAAGGGCACTTTCATCAAAGCAGCCAAGAAGATTCTGGAGGAGAGGCACTTAAGAGGGCAGATCTCAGGCCCCATCAAGGCAAAACCTGCTCTTATAAATACTAAAAACTTTGCACAGTGGGCTTCAGAATTGTGATAGACTAAGGATCCTGTCTTGTGGGTGTCGTGTCTCTCCTCCCCTGCCCCCTTCACATGTTAGTGTTTGAGTAAGCTGTAAATGAGTACGTTTGTGCCTTTCTACACTGTCAGGACTGTGCAGGAGGGCTTGATGACAGGTGGGTCCCGAGTTACCTTAGCATCAGGCCCCACTTTCTCTCTAAGGCCCAGGCTTGCATTATTCATTGGCATTTGATAAGCTCAGGACGTGGCTTCTCTGATAAGATTTTGGTTCACCCATGTAGACGGCGATTTCACTTGCACAAGTGATTTTTGAGTCTATGCTTTGCATTAGACAGGTGGTGAACGTTTATTTGCACAAGCAAGATGAAGAGTCATTCTGACTCAGTTTGAGGTAAAAATGAAGCCAACTACTGCTTTATAAAATAGGCTCATTCAGGGAACCACTCAGATTTAAGACGGCAATTCTACACAGTACAGTGACTGTGACTTTGAGGCAGGGCACAGACTGACCCACTCAAGTAGTTTTTCACTAGGATGTGATGTGATGAGTGGGTGGGTGGGGCAGGTAAACCATCTTTTTAGGAGATGCATACTGGGGGGCCCATATCCAACCTATAAGAGACCACAGCATTCTGGACCTTGAGAGTCACTGGGATGGAATGAGCTATTCGGGGATCTGGGGAGGCACGCCGTTAAGCACGTCTGACACTTGGGGTTCAAGACGTCTTTGTCCTACACGAGGAGGGTAAGAACATTTCCAGCGACCTCTGCCTTGATGCAACTGAGACAGCCACACGCGCATGCGGTCACATGGTCTGGCCATCCAGCATTGACGCCATTCATTCAACAGCTTTTTACCCACTGGGTACCAGGCTCTGTCCAAGAGGAAGCCCTACAACTATCGAAGCTGACGGCCGGAAAAGCTAATCAATACGAAAGGAACATTAGGGGCACATGATAACCGAGCTCTGTAGCCCCAGCGCCATTGAGTACTCAAAGGAAACCACTCGCTGTGCGCATGCTCCAGGCAGGCACGCCCTACGCTCGGCGTCGAGTGACGTCACTAGCCAGCGCCAGCAGGAAGGGCGCTGTGCGTCGCACGTGTGCGGAGGCCGCGGGCGGGCCCATGGCGAGCTCCGCGGGGCTGGCGCTGTGCGGGCAAACGCTGGTGGTGCGGGGCGGCAGCCGGTTCCTGGCCATCTCCACTGCGAGCAGGTAAGAGGCCCGGGCCGAGGGCGGCCGGCCCACCGCGGGGCCGTATCCCCGCTGTCCCCTGTGAGGCCTTCTCGGGAGTCCTTGCCCTCGGAGTCCCCTCACACCGAGCCAGCTCCCCACGACCTGCACGGCGGCCCGGAGAGCTCTTCTCCGTTCCGAGTCGGAGCACTTCCGGACTCTGCGGCGTCTGCGCATCATCGGGAGGGCCTGTCACGTGGGTGTCGCGTAGACCAGACTTCGTGTCCTAGTGTTCCAGGCTGAACTGCTTGGAACCTCCCTGTTGAAGAGGCCTGTATTGGCGAGCTCTGCTGGCTCTCACTGAGCGCAGAACGTGCTTCCTCTCCCGACGCCTCCCAAACCCAGGATGCACGCATAGCCTGAAGTGGGCATCTCCCTAGAGGTCCTTCACACTACTGGTTTTGCTTTATGTTATTTCCGTCTTTATGTATGTATCCGTAGTTTCGGTTAAAGGATTCATAAATCAGTCCGTGTTGAGCAAGTAGTTATGGCCCAGGAGCCCAAGGAATCTGTGGCAGTCCGTTTTGGCTTCTTTTTTTCCCATTTAGTTTTGGTACTTTGACATTTGAAGATTAGGAGTGTTCCTCAGTTTGTATCTTGGGGCAGTGCTAGTAGCCAGCAAGGGTTTCAGACTTGGAAAATGACATTTCTTTCTTTAGTTCAGTGTTTAATTGGAAAAGTCTTTGGTGCAGCTACGTCAATAGTACAAGGTGCTTTAATGTGCTAGGGTACCGGGTCAGCAACAGAAGGGAACTTAGGTTCCAATAGGGAAAGTGGGTGATTCCTATATGAGTAGGTGCCTGAGGTTTATTTATTTATTTATTTTTTAAGCCAGCAGGTGTGACATGTTTCTGGCTCGTGTAAGGACAACCTCAGCTGTTTTAAATTTGGGAGCAGAGCCCAGTTGGAAACAATATCAGAACATAATTTCTTAGAGTCAGCATCTTGGTGCCTGAAAGAAGGGTAGATTGATTCCAGGCGTGCATCGCCATGCCAGGCTGAACTGATTGGGAACAGAACCATGCTGACTGCCCATGATGCAGCTCATTAGGAGGTTAAGCAGATGCCAGACAGTTCTTGGCTCTTCTCTGTTGTGGAGAAGGTCCATAATTCGATGGTGATGAGTTGTTTTTGTCCAAGAGTAAGAAGAATCGGTCCTTTGTGTTAATCAGTTCTGACTGCCTCTTCCCTCTAGTGACGACGACTGTGTCTTCACGTTTGACTGCAGTGCTGCGGAGAAGTCCACCCCAGAAGAGAAAGGGTGAGATGGTGGGGAATCCGGCTGGCATGTGGTTTGAGTGCTGAGACCAGTAAGCCATGACAGGAATTGCTACCTTGTCCCAAGTTTTAGTTCCTGTTACCTAGTTGTGGTAACATTAGAAACGTGGAAATAACTTTAAATTTAGAATACTTAAGACCTTCCCAAATACTCTTAGTGTCTTTAGTAATCATTTCTGTCACTGGCCCCTTCATAGTGACCATTTCAAAGGCATTGCAGGCAGGCGTGGGGAATTAACTGATTGAAAGGTCCACAGCAAGCCGGGCGATGGTGGCGCATGCCTTTAATCCCAGCTCTCGGGAGGCAGAGGCAGGCGGATCTCCTCGAGACCAGCCTGGTCTACAGAGCTAGTTCCAGGACAGGCTCCAAAGCCACAGAGAAACCCTGTCTCGAAAAACCAAAAAAAAAAAAAAAAAAAAAAAAAAAAGTCCACAGCAATGTGATTGTTCTGTGTGGTAGCTTGGTCTTGTGACTGTTTATTAATATCGCAGGTCCCGCCTCTAGCCTTGAAGGTGAGGCTGTGTGATTGCTGAGGGTCCTTCCAGCCTGCAATGGATGTTAGCATGTTTGCAGAGATCTGTTGAGTTAGGTTTCACAGCTTGTAAAATTTAAGCTGTTCTCTAAACTTCCCCTTAGTCTGTCATCATGCACTGGCTACATGAACTGCTTGACTAAGCATCTTCTACCTCTGTTAGATTGGACAACTCAGCTGAGGCCTGTTTTCCTTTCTTCCCCTGCCCTTCTTCAGGGAGAATGGACAGCCCGTAGACAAGGGGAGCGACACGATTCTGGCGTCCACCTTCTCCAAGTCTGGCAGCTATTTTGCTTTAACTGATGACAGTAAGCGTCTGATTCTTTTCCGTACAAAACCATGGCAATGTCTGAGTGTCAGGTATGAAATGCTAACATTGAGTCATTAAGATGTTCTATGCAATTCTTGTATTTGCATGTCATGATCAGTAGTGACAGTAACTGTTGTAATAAGCAGCTAACATGAAGTACCAGCTGTGTGTGAGACCCTGATTTCAGAGCTTTATGTGTTAACTGACTGAATCCTAACAGCATGTGAGGGTGGCATGGGCCCATTCTCCCACATTGGAAAGTAAAGTAGCGAGTTTCAGGCCATTGACTTGGAAAGGCAGAGCCAGGCTGTATAGATGCCCCTCTGGCTGCAGTGTCTGCACTCTGCCACTGTGCCACTCTGCCATCGTCCCTTCCACGTAGCTGTAGCCTCATGCCTGGCAGGAGTAGGACTGTTAGCTCATACTCCGAGAGCGCTGGGGCTTTGGGTAAGTGGAAGTGGGCGTTGCACATTTGTGAGCTAGGTGGTGGGGTACATCCTTTTGTGTCTGATGAGAAGATAAAGGACAGGCTAGGTGTAGGGTGAGGCCAGCAGCTGGGCAGAAGTGTAGGTGGGTGTTCTGGTCCTCTCTCCCCGCAGGTCCATAAGTACCCTGCATCACTCACTTCTCTCAAACTGTAACTGTCATTTCTGAAGGCGAGGTGCAGGGAGAGAGATGGGCCCGTGGTTATGGGGGAGATATGGTGATAGTGAGGAGGAGGAGACTGTGAATCTGTGTTTCCTGAAATGCTGCTCTTCTCAGTGCCACCTTGTCCCTGAGAGTGGAGGTGGATGGCACACAGTGCTGGGCAGATTACGTTTTGTTGACTCCAGCAGCCCTCTAATACAGATGATGGGAAAGGCTTGGTGGGCAGAGCTCACAGTGTTCATACATCTGCTGGTATGTTAGGATTCAGAAAGCAGGGCTGGCTAGTGTCTCTCAGGTCTGCCAGCTAAGCCCTATCTCTTAAAGGTTCCATAGCCTCTAGAGCCACCATTGATGTGGACAGGCTGCTCATGCACAGGAGCCTGAGGGACCAGTGCATTCACCCAGTCAGGTAGGCTGGGGAGCAAACTGACGTTTAGGGACTTCAGCTGAGTGTTGACATTTTTAGGTTTTCGGTTATCCTCTTTTTTTTTTTCCTTTCTTTGGTTTTTTTTTTTTTTTTTTTTTTGAGACGGTTTATCTTTGTAGCTTTAGACCCTGTCCTGGAACTCACTTTGTAGACCAGACTAGTCTCGAACTCACAGAGTTCTGTCTCCTGAGTGCTGGGATTAAAGGTGTGCGCCTCCACCACCCTGCTATGTCATCCTTTTTTTAATTGATATTTATTTTTTTAAATATTTATTTATTTATTATATATACAATGTTCTGTCTGTGTGTATGTCTGCAGGCCAGAAGAGGGCACCAGACCTCATTTCAGATGGTTGTGAGCCACCATGTGGTTGCTGGGAATTGAACTCAGGACTTTTGGAAGAGCAGGCAATGCTCTTAACCACTGAGCCATCTCTCCAGCCCTTTATTGATATTTATTGAGCTCTACATTTTTCTCTGCTCCCCTCCCTGCCTCTCTTCTCTCCCCTTAAACCCTCCTCCAAGGTCCCCATGCTCCCAATTTACTCAGGAGATCTTGTCTTTTTCTACTTTCTACTTCCCATATAGATTAGATCTATGTAAGTTTCTCTTAGTGTTCTCATTGTTGTCTAAGTTCTCTGGGATTATGGTTTGTAGGCTGGCTTTCTTTGCTTTATGTTTAAAGACCACCTATGAGTGAGTACATGTGGTAATTGTCTTTCTGTGTTTGGGTTACCTCACTCAAAATAATGTTTTCTAGTTCCATCCATTTTCCTGCAAAATTCAAGATGTCGTTATTTTTTTCTGCTGTGTAGTACTCCGTTGTGTAAATGTACCACATTTTCCTTATCCATTCTTCAGTCGAGGGGCATTTAAGTTGTTTCCAGGTTCTGGCTATGACAAACAAAGCTGCTGTGAATATATGAGCACATGTCCTTGTGGCACGATTGAGCATCCTTTGGATGTATACCAAATGTGGTATTACTGGGTCTTGAGGAAGGTTGTTTTCTAATTTTCTGAGAAATCACCACACTGACATCCAAAGGGGTTGTACCAGCTTGCATTCCCACCAGCAATACAGAAGTGTTTCCTTTACCCCACAACCTCTCCAGCATAAGTTGTCATCAGTGTTTTTGATCTTGGCCATTCTTACAGGTGTAAGATGGAATCTCAGAGTTGTTTTGATTTGCATTTCTCTGGGTCATCCTATTTTCTAAGAGATGAGGAAAAAAACTAGGTGGTATCAAAAGCAAGAACATGCCAGATGGTGCCCCATGCCTTTAATCCTGGTCGTAGGAGGCAGAGGCAGGTGGATCTCTGTGGGTTCAAGGCCAGCCTGTTCTACAAAGTGAGTTCCAGGAGAGTCGAGGCTACATGGAGAAACCCTATTTCAAAAAACCAAAACCAACAGTAAACAACAGGGAGAAGGAAGAACATCCATTCTACCCTCTTCCCTTTAGCTTAATAATAGAGGCTTTTGTCACCGCCTGTCTTTAGATGGTAGTGTGTATGCTTTTGTTTCTCAGATGGATAATAGATGTACACTGTTTAGAAACAGAACAAATTAAACGAAAGGACACTGCTGTACCAGGCTTCCTCAGGCTTTCCCACAGACAGATGATTCACCAGCAGGAAGTTGGCTTTCTTTTTTAAATTTATTTATTTGTGTGCACGTGAGTGCGTATACCTACATATGTATACCTATATATGTACTTGGGTCATTTCTTTTTCTGCTGTGGGGTCTTGGTATAGAATTCAGGTTATCTAGCTTGGCAACAAGTGTCTTTATCCTGAAACACACTTAACGCTGGACATAGGGCATGCATCTGCAATCACAGCACAGCTGGATCAAGATGGGAAGTACAGGCGAGCTAACATGGTAGACACAGGGACAAACAATAGGAAATCCTCAAAGTGAAGGCATGGAGGGCTGACCTTCATGTGTGTGCTGTGGTACACTTATATTCACATACAGGAACCCACAGATATGAACACAGATCTTTAAAAGAGTGTGATGATGACCCTTCTGTAAAGACTCTGGCAGTGGAGATGTAGGCGCAAGAATGACCTGGTCACCATGGCAGCACAGGCTCCAATGTACCAGCCTTGAGTAGGATGATCTGTGATCTGTTTGTTAGGTTCTGTGGGTAGAGCCCGTTGTGCTTAGAACATGTTCCCCTGCTGGACCGTACCCTTAGCCCCCAGAGTACGATTCAGATAAGCTTACGTGGTTGTGCTTGTGGGCTGTGGACTGCACTTGGCATAAGGAGATGTAGGCTCAGGTAGCTCTCTGACCCTCCCTTTTAGGTCCTGCAGCAGGCCAACAGCACAGCTAGGGGATATGACAAGGGGGCCTGGGTGCCTTCAGGGGAGAATGAGATGTAGTTGCTATGTAGAAGGTGGCATCTAGGAGTGCAGGCTATTGGCATGGGGAGGTAGCATCTTGGGAGTGGCTGTGCCTGTATAGAGTTCTACTGGGCTGTCCCATAGTAATGTTCTTTTCACTACTTCAGAAAGCACCTCAGTGACAAACATAGTGTTTGCACCTGTGAGTAAATCTGTAGAAGTTACCAATATAAGTTGCAGGTAAGAGGGGCTGTACTTGTCGTTTAGACCTGCAGTCCCAGAGTGTCTCTAAAGGCACTGTATCTGTTTCTATGTTTTCCTGCTTTAAAATGTCCCTTAGGGCTGGTGTGTGCTTCACTAGCATGTGTAAGGTGTTGGATTTCATCTCCAGCTCCTGTGTAAAAACTTTTTTGAAAGTATTGGTTTTTGTGTGTGTGTGCGCACGTGTGCATGCACATGTCTGTATGTACATTGAGTGTGTGCATGGTGCCTGAAGAGACCAGAAGAGGATGTTAGAGCCCTTGGAACTGGAGTTAGAAATGATCGTGAGCTGTGGGTGCTAGGAGCCCAGGTCCTTCCTCTGCAAGAGCAGCAAGTTCTCTTTAACAACTGAGCTCTTTTCTGTGTGTTTCTCATTATGCAGTATTCTTAGATCTTTAACTCTGATGGACAGATCTCTGTTCATCTCACTGCCTATAAGGCAGTGCAGTACAGCTGTCCACACACTGGACAGTCATTTGTGTTTTGTGAACTTCCTTTTGAATCTCTCACATTTTTTCAGTGGGGGAAATTTTTTTTCCTTAGCTGTAAGAGCTCTTTAGAAAGATAAAATTGAGAAAACAACTCCTTTTGAATTTGAGTTCATGAAGTGAGTAGGGTAAGGTAAAGTCCTTACTTTTTCTGTCTGGCTGGACACCTGACAGCAGGGATTTGGGGAGGAGGGCGGATGAGCCTGAGGAAGGGAACAGTAGGGGAGGTGGTTTGATCAAGGTGCAGGAAGAGAGTGGGAATTGCTCACTCCCCATCATCACGTTGGAGGCTGCCACACTCCACAGTCTGGTGCCTTTTCACTTTGTGGGCACAGATCTCCATGGGATCTGACAAAGCTGCTCCCTTGAGGGGCACCACACTTTAGACCCCTGACGTGCAGCCTGGTTCCAGCAGTTGCATGAACTTTAGTGTAGGGACTCCAGGCTTCTTTGGGACTCCCTGGCTGGAACCACCTTGGGTACTATCCAGCTGTTGCATTCATATTCCCTCTCATTCTCTCATTCTCTCTCCCTCTCTCCTTCTCTCCCTCTCTCCCTGTCTCCCCCTCTCTCCTCCTCTCCCTCTCTCCTTCTCTCCTTCTCTTTCTCTCTTTTTCTTTTTTCTCGAGACAGGATTTCTCTGTGTAGCCCTTAGCTGTCCTGGAACTCAATCTGTAGACCAGGCTGACTTCAAATTCAGAGATCCTTCTGCCTGTGCCTCCTGAGTGCTGGGGTAAAGGTGTGCACCAGCACCCCATCTTCTGCCTTCAGTCTTAATGTGGGAGAATTGTGGGTGACACTGAATCTTTTTCAGGTGTAGTTCAGAAACTGCTTGGCACAGTTGCTCATTGAACCCATTAGCATAGTCCCCGTTGCCAGTCTACTCAGAGCATTTGTTTTGAGACCATGGCCCCGACACCTAATTGTCTTTTCTTGTTCTCCATTGTACCCCTCTGGAGCACCCACCCTGCAGCTGCACTGATGAGAGGAGGAGCAGCATGACCACTGAGTCCTTCCCTTTTCTTGTCTATGTGGAACACTGTCCTCATGCTTCAGGTTCTGTTTCAGGCCCACATATAGTCAGCCTCCTGTGAGGGTGTGGGGCCTGTTATGCCCCAGCATTAGCTCCTCTGCAATGGTTACTGCCTGTGCTTAGTCAACAAAGGAGAGCAGGGCTTCTGTGATGAGGGTCCGTACACTGCAGTGAGCAGTGTTAGAGTATGCCCTAGAGAATGGTGGATGCAGAAGGATATGGTCTGTAGTTATGGGGGGGGGGGTGCTGTCCCCTAGTGTGGGAGAGCAGTGAACTGTAACCACTGCCTTGATGGTGGAAGTTATAAAATAATCCCACACTAGTTCAGAATTACGTATAATAAAGGGTTATTTATTTAGGGGAGAGTCACAGATCATTGTCCTAGATCACAGTCCTCTGTACGAATGGGGAACAGGAACAGAGTCTAGCAGCTGGAAGTGAGCCAGAAACGAGAGCAAGCACAGGCCTTACAGCTGCATTTATAGTATAAGAGACCATGCCCAAGTGAGCTGGTATCTTAAAGGCTATTGGCCAAAGGAGCTCCCACAGCACTTTCCCCTTTTGTTTAAATAAGAGTTCCAAACCCAATACAAAACTATGTACACTTGGAACAGATATTAAGTATAAAGTTAGAATTACAACCAGCATAAACAATATTAAGCAATGAACATATACTAATGTTTTAACAAACATTCTATCCTAAGGAGTCTAAGTCTTGTATTGGAAATGGCTTCACTAAATCCTAAGAGGACGGTAACTATGACTATCTAATCTTCAGCTCCATTGAAGGCCTCAGAAGGAAGATAATATTACTTGAGTAGGCAGTAAGTGCAATAAAACAGCTTCCAAAATGTGTAGTAGATGACAGAGACAACTGGCTGCCTGAACAATCACCCAGTTTCATTTGCAGTGTTGAAGCGACCAACTTTGGCTAAGGCCTAGAGTAACTAACTGACAGACCATTTTCGGAGGGAGTAAATTTTTCAAAACCATCTTATCCTGTCTTGGCAAGATTTGACAGGCTTTTTTCTTGTATTCTGCTTGTCCAGTCTGGACATTGTGCACTTTGTCAGTGATTGAGGCTTGGGCAGTTCCTTGCCCAAAGACCAGTTGTGCCAAGAAGAAAACAAACTCCAAGTGTCGTGTCTTGGTGCTCAACATTCTCTTGGGAATAGATTGGTGCTGCCATGAGCATTGTGTCTCATGTCAACAGAATCCAGCATGTTCTACAGATCTTTGAAGTGGTTTAAGGTTACTATTTATGCAGAATACAATCTCTATGTACCTAAAGAACCTAATTAGTCTGACTAAAAGTATAACAAACATGAATAACTATTGACCTATAATAAATACCTAGATAACTTAAAGATTAAGACTTCATATCAGAATATAAAACAGTCTTTAAACAACTGCAGTAAAGGAGGACAAATGACCTCAAAATGTAAACAATGTATAAATATCTTGATCAGAAGTAGAAATATATAATGTAATATGATAAGTACATTCTAAAATTGTATCAGTATACAAAATGTCTTAAACAGAGGTAAAAACATGCATGTATACAATATGACTAAATAACTGAATAGGTTTACAAATATTGTGAACAGAAATAACAAATATAATTTGAACTTGTATCAATATGCAAGAAACTATACCAATGTAAATTGTTCATAAGTAATAGCTCACAAGTATTTACTCTTACTATTATTAGTGTCAGTTCACACTAATCTACCTTTTATCCCATTCAATTCCCCCCCCCTTTTTTTTGAGATCTCTTGGCCTACATAATTTCCACCCCAACCCCCAACCCTATATAAGTAATAATCATACCCTAAATGGTATCCCTAACAATGAGGACAAACTTTGTTGGGAGAGGGGATGTTGTCTTCTAGAATTGCTTCCAGCTGTTATGGAGCCAATGTTCTTTCTGTGGGATCCTGTAAAAGTAAAATGATGATTAAGTTCCAAGATTACTGTTCTGGTATAATTACAAATAGTCTCTGGGTTTTTCTGAGGTTCCTATTTGGAGTTTTGGCCAGAATGTTCTGAAAAGGTGCACCATTTCAGCTAACCAAGTTGGACAATCTTGAGCAGCTGGTACCCAAAGCAGATCTTATAGTAGTGCTATCAGCATTATGATGTCATCCCAACCAGGTAGAGTTGTTCTGGGACCCCCATCTTCTGGAAACTTCAAAGATTACTGTAGGAAAATTCTTTGTTCATTGTGGAAAACTTAAACATTACTTATACAGATGTATATTCAATGAAAAGTATGATAGAGACAAAAATAGGTATGAAAAAAAGTAAAATTTCTAAATTCTTTTTTCTTTCTGTCCGATACCATGGCTCCTGACATGAGACATAAACTCTGAACTTTTATTTTAAAAACATGCATGGATTTACAGAAGGATAGAGCCGTCATCCAACTCCAAAGCCAGCTTTGATTTTTAAGTGAATCATGACTATTCCAGTTTATGTTCAGAGGTTCTTACCCTCAGATAACCTGTACTCAAAAATCATAATTTTTTTTGCTTTGTGATCCTATCTGAATAATTATCTTTTCTTCTTTAGGCATATAGATGTCCAGGGTCTCTTGAATTTTTTTTTTTTTTATTGGTTTTTCGAGACAGGGTTTCTCTGTGGCTTTGGAGCCTGTCCTGGAACTAGCTCTGTAGACCAGGCTGGTCTCGAACTCACAGAGATCCACCTGTCTCTGCCTCCCGAGTGCTGGGATTAAAGGTGTGCGCCACCATCGCCCGGCCTCTTGAATTTTTTTGAAGATTAGTATTTTCCTGCAAAGACAAGAACAAAACCCTGCTCCAATCCTTATGCGATTTCATTAGCACCTGTATGGTTATCACCTCTGTGGATGAGCTGTCATTTCTCTTTCTCAAGAGATTTCTCTTTTTCAAACCGAATTTATTAATTTTGATGGTATCATAACTTTTCTTCTGTGGAAACGAGCAAAACCCCTTCCCCAATGTAGCACATCTCCTAGTTTCCATTGTGAAGTCAACACATCCTTGAAATATGCTGGCTGATGTAATTCAGAAGACTTTTCTATTATCCAATGTCTCTCTGCTGCTGTTGTTCCTTTCTCATTAGTGTTAAGAAAATTCAAGATTATTAAAGCATTATGTAATCTGTTTCTGGAGGTATTTTCCATCCCTTTTTGTTTGTTTAACATACCCTTTATAGTTCAATTTTGATCTTTCTATAACTGTCTGACCTGTAGGATTGTTTGGTATACCTGTAATATGCTTTATAGTATCATCAAAAACTGTTTCATTTTCTTTTTTTTTAAATTTTATTTGTTTATTACATATACAGTTTTCTGCCTACATGTATGCCTGCAGGCCAGACGAGGGCGCCAGATTATAGATGGTTGTGAGCCATCATGTGGGTACTGGGAATTGAACTCAGGACCTTTTGGAAGAACAGTCAATGCTCTTAACCTCTGAGCCATCTCTCCAGCCTGTTTCATTTTCTTTGAGACATATGCTGGACCATTATCTGTCTTTATTTGTGCAGGTATACCCATGATGGCCATAACTTCTAATAAATGTGTGATTACTGAATCAGCCTTTTCTGAGCTCAAGGCAGTTGCCCATTGAAAACCTCAATAGTGTGGTGTACATGTTTTAATTTTCCAAAATCTGCAAAGTGGAACATATCCATCTGCCAGATTTCATTCGTTTGAGTACCCTTTGGATTACTCCCTGCAGATAATGGTGTTTGGTTATAGAAAGAGCAAATAGGACATCTCTTTATAATCTCCTTAGCTTGTTGCCATGTAACAGAAAACTCTTTCTTTAGAACTTTGCTATTGACATAATGATTTTTATGACATTCTGAGGCCTTCAGCACATTTCCAATCAGTAATGGATCAATTTTTGCATTACCTTGTGCTAGAGGACCTGGCAGACCCATATGTGTTCTAATTTTCTGTAAACCTATTTGATAACCTAGAGAATTGACAGCATTTCCTCTTTGTATTTTTTCAGAAGAAATTTCTAATCTCCATTTAGGCAAAAATTTTTCTTCTTCTAACGTTCTTCCTGAAGTATCCACATTTGAATCAGATAGCAAAATATAATCCATGTAATGTAATAGTGATAGTAAATTGTAGATTTATGAGATTGTTTACATATTATTTCCAGTGAGTGATTCACAAAAGATTGTCACAAGGTGGGGCTATTGAGCACATTCCCTGTGGAAGGATGGTCCATTGATATCTCCTAATAGGCTGAGAATTATTACAAGTAGGCACTGTGAAGGCAAATTTTTCTCTGTCCTTTTCTTGTAAAGGTATAGTGAAAAGCAATCTTTTAAACCAATAACTATAAGAGGCCATCATTTAGGTAACAGGGAAGGCAAAGTAATTCCAGATTGTAGAGGGCCCATAGGTTGAATTACCTTGTTGACAGCTCCTAGGTCTGCCACCATTCTCCATTTTCCAGATTTCTTTTTAGAAACAAATACAAGAGAATATCAAGGACTGGTTGATTCTTCAGTATGGTAAGCATCTAGTTGTTCCTGTACCAGCTGTTCTAAAGCCTGCAGTTTCTCTTCTGTTAAAGACCATTGGTTAACTCATATTGGTTCCTCAGTTAACCATTTCAAAGGTAGGGCCATTGGTACCTCTGAAGGGTTGCTAGTTGTTTTGTGTTCCTGTACAGCCTGAATGGCTGGTGACCATTTTTTATAGTAACTTATAATATCCTTCCCAGAAACATGAGATTCTGGGACTGCAGGAGTGATAATCTGGGGATTCCATTGCCACAGCAGGTCACAACCCCATAAATTCACTGCGATATCAGCCACATATGGCTTCAGTCTTCCTCTCTGTCCTTCTGGCCCTATGCATTTAACCCATTTCATGCTTTGTCTTACTTGATAGGGTTTCAGTCCCTAAGAATTGAACATCTACCTGACTTTAAGAGGCCAATTCGAATGCCAAGATTCTCTCACATCCACACTTACGTCCAGTAATCCCTTAATTACAGTGTTGTTTATACATACTCTTAGCTTTGCTCTTTGATCATTTGCAGAAGTCTGCCAAAATATGTTTCCTATTTAATTTTAGTAAGTGATATTTATCCAGAAAATTTCTATTTTCTTGACGTGTTTTATGTATATGGGACAAAGCCTATTCCTGATTATATCTTGAACCTGTATTAATAATGAAGTTAATTCTGTATCATCTGGTATAAATTCAGCAGTTTCAATATGCAAGAGAACTCTTTCTTTAAAATTACTTAGTACTATGAGAATAGTATATGATTCTGCTTTCTGGACAGAATTATAAGGGCTTTGTTCCACCCAACTTAATTCTTCTGATTTGCAACCTGTCTTCCCTGATTTATTTGCATTAGTATAAAAAGTACGGGCTCCAGTTATTGGTGTATCCTGTACAATTCAGGGAAGAGTCCAAGAAGTTCTCTTCATAAGGTTAAGTCTATCACTTTTGGGATAATTACTGTTAATGTCTCCCCCAAAATTAGCACAAACTCTTTGCCATGGTTCATTGTCTTCCCATAACTTTTTCATTTCATGAGTAGTGAAAGGCATTGTAATCTCTGCTGGGTCTATACCTGCTAATTGACAAAGTCTCAATTTACCTTTTATAATTACTTCAGAGACTTTTTCCACATAAGTTTTTAATTTTTTAACTCAGTTTATGTGATAAAAAGATCCATTTTATGATAATATCATCCCTCTGCATTAAAATTCCTGTAGGAGAAATTCTAGGAGGCAATATGACTAGAATACAATTAAGATTTGGATTCACCCTATCCACATGTGCCTCCTGTAATTTCTCAACAATTGTTAGTTCCTTTTCTGCTTCAGCTGTTAATTTCCTGGGACTATTTGTCACCATCTAAGGTTTTGTTTAAATGAACTATTAGGTCAGGTGTTATCCCAACAGCTGGTCATAGACTGGAAATTTCTCCTAACAATCTGGCGGACGATGAGGACTACTGAGAACTCAAGAACAATGGCAATGGGGTTTTTTTTTTTATCCTACTGCACGTACTGGCTTTGTGGGAGCCTAGGCAGTTTGGATGCTCACCTTGCTAGACCTAGATGGAGGTGGGTGGTCCTTGGACTTCCCACAGGGCAGGGAACCCTGATAGCTCTATGGGCTGACAAGGGAGGGGAACTTGATTGGGGGAGGGGAAGAGACAGAAATCTTTAATAAATAAATAAACGAAAAAAAAAAAGTCATTAAGAGTTCACAATTGGTCTCTCTTAATTTTTGCCTTTTGTGTTTTAATTTTCTGTAAACCTATTTTATCACCTAGGTATAATTAACAGAATCTCCTCTTTGTATTTTTCAGGAGTAATTTGTAATCCCCATTTAGGCAAAACTTTCTTTACTTCTTTAAACATTCTTTCTAAAGTATCTGCATTTGAGTCAGATAACAAACTGTCGTCCTTGTAATGGTAACTTATAGACTTAGGAAATTGCTTGTGTATTATTTTCAGTGGTTGGCTTACAAAGTATTGGCACTGTTGAGCATTCCCTGTGGGAGGATGGTCCACTGGTATCTTCTAGTAGATTGAGAATTATTATAAATAGGCACTGTGAAAGCCTTTTCTTTATCCTTTTCTTGTAAAGTTATAGTGAAGAAACAATCCTTTAAATCAATAACTGTAGGAGGCTATCCTTTGATAATAGAGAAGACAGAGTAATTCCAGATTGTAGAGGGCACATAGGTTAGATAACCTTGACAACTCTTAGATCTGTCATCATTCTCCATTTTCCAGATTTCTTTTTAACAACAAACACAGGGGAATTCCAAGGGCTGGTTAATTCTTCAGTATGGTGAGCATCTAGTTGCTTCTGGACCAGCCTTTCTAAAGCCTACAGTTTGTCTTCCTTTAAAGGCCATTGTTTAACCCATATGGGTTTCTCAGTTAACCATTTTAAAGGCAAGGCTGTTATTACCTCTGAAGGCTTGCTAGTTGCTTTGTGTTCTTTTACAGCTTAGATGGCTGGTGACTTTTTTTTTAAAAATATGTTATAATATCCTTCTCTGAAATATGAGGTTTTGGGACTGCAGGAATGTTAACTTGGGTATTCCATTGCTTCAATAGGTCACAACCCCATAAATTCACTGCAATATTAGTTACATATGGCCTCAGCCTTCCTTTCTGTTCTTCTGGTTCTATGCATTAAACCTACCTCATGCTTTACTTCACTTGAGATAGGGTTCCAATTCCTAGGAATTGAATATCTGCCTCTTAAGAGGCCAATCTGGATGCCAAGATTTTGGAGTAATGATAGTCACTTCCGCACCTGTGTCTAGTAATTCCTCCATTACAATGTCATTTATACATACTCTTAGCTTTGGTCTTTGATCATTTATAGAAGTTTTCCAATATATATGTTTCCTATTTCTTACTGGAGTTTTTGACTCATTCTCCAAGTCCATTCCATTATCCAGAACAGTATTTTTTTACAGTACACATTGGATTGTTTAATTCTCCTGGTGAGACATGTTCTCCACAGTGACTGGGAATGACTGGACGTTGTTTGATATCAGGGCCTGGGAGAGGCCCCCCAAGGAGTTTCCTCATGGTATCGGGTTGCCTTGTTTGTCTCTTGTTGATCTACATTTATTAGTCCAATGTCAGCATTTGCCCCACCTCCTACATATACCAGAAGGCTGAGTCCTCCTATTCTTGCCATTCCTAGAGGAGACATTATTCCTAGGAACTACTTGTCTACAGTCCCTTCTTAGATGTCCTATTCTTCCACAATTAAAACATTTGGCATTTTGGTGTCTCCTCATACCATTGGAAATCGCTTGTCCTAACCAAGCTTCAGTACTATAGTCAAATTCAAATGTTTCAACATTCATTGTATGCAAGATCCATTCATCTGTGGGTGCTGATCTAATCTAACCTTTAAAGGCCCAAGGAGCTTACATTCTAAGTTGGCATTTTCAAAAGCCAAGGATTCAATTAGTCTAGCTTCAGGGTCTGTCACTCCTAATTGTACAGCCTTAGTTAATCTTTGTAAGAGGTCAGTAAAGGGTTCTCTCTGGCCCTGTTTAACCCTAACATATGACTCAGTCTTCTTTCCTTGTTCCTGAATTTTGTCCCAAGCATTTAAAGCTGCTGTGCTACATAGGGACAAGGTGCATTCGTCATAGCGAGCCTGGTCCTGAGGTTCAGAGTAATGATCCTCACCAACAATTTGGTCTTGGGAAGTCTCAAATCCTTTTGCTTTCCCCTGTTGCTCTAAAGTTTTTTGCCTCTTCTCTCCAATTATACTTCCAAAGCAGCCGAGGTCTACTTTCTAGGACCACTGAGATTAATTGAAGCCAATTGTTTGGGGTTGCCTTAGTGCTTGAAGCCCACATTTTCACCATTTCCCTGACAAATGGTGAATATAGCCCATAAAAAAAAAGCGCTTGTTTTATTTCTCTCATACATATTAGTTCCTGTGCATATTCTTTTGACTATCTTAGGGTACTTTGTGCCAGATGGTCTTTCTGAGGAAATTACCGGATATGTAGTTGAAACTCTGTGTAAGTCATCCAGGGATCTGGCACGTACTGATGAGGCTAAATCCTGTCCTTATACCTCTGTCCCTGCTCATCAATTTCAATAAATTCCTCAATCTTTTCAATTATTTTTATTACTGCCTTTTTAAAAGTCTGAATCTCCTGTCCAGTGTTCTGTTCTAATGTCCTCAATGAGGATTCCAAGGTATGAAACTTGTCCAGTAAAGATAATGTCTCATCCTTGGACATATTATAACTTTTCAACAGATTCTGATAGTTAAATTCAACAACACAAATTCTTTCAGATAATTTTGTCAAATTGATGCTATCCCTCTCCGTAGTATTGAACCATTTTTTAATGAGATAATATTGAAAACAAGGCTAATTCCTAGAAACAAATAAAGGGATGTAGAAGGAATATTACATAAGCCTTGCAGAATACCTTCCATAGTATAAGCAAAATAATTATTGAACTCCTGGATGTTATCAGTCATTTTTTGTAGTTTTTCAGATCTTACCTGTCTTAATGCAATTACAATGAATTGGAGTAGGTGCAATAATCGTTTTCGGCCAGCAGGTGTAGCAGTTGCAGCCATGTGGCCAAGAGACGCTAGTAGTAGTGAACAGCACGAATTGCTTACTTACTTACTGAAAAGTACACTTTGTTTAACAAATTAAGAGCAGTTATTAAGGTGATCAAATGATTCCGAGAGTTGGGGCCCAGGATAAAGAGAAAACCCAAAGTTTTCTGTCAATCCGAGTTGTGAACTGTGTGCATCGTGGGGACTACAGGCAGCAGCGTGTGAGCTGGTGTGTAATGCACAGAGAGGCAGTGTGTGGGTCGTGAGCCGGGGAGCTCTGTGAAGCAGGCTGCTGCATCTGAGGGCTGGCTAGAGTCGCAGGTGGGAGAGTCAGTGCCCATCCCAAAAAGTGTGGACTGGTCCTCATCTTAGGGCGCCAGATGTTGGCGGAATTTACAAAACAATTCCACACTAGTTCAGAATTATGTATAATAAAGGGTTATTTATTTAGGGGTGAGTCACAGATCACTGTCCTAGATCACAGTCCTCTGCGTGAATGGGGAACAGGAACAGAGTCTAGCATCCGGAAGTGAGAGCCAGAAACACACGCTTTATAGCTGCATTTATAGCATAAGAAACCACATGGGCTAGTATCTTAAAGCTATAGCCAAAGGAGCACCCACGGCACTACCTCTTAACTGAATCAGTTTGCAGCTGGCATTCGTTGGACCTGGACCAAGGATTGCTGTAAATGAGTTGAATTTGACACTTAGGTGGTGCACCACGCTGTCGTTGTCCCATAGTTGTCCTGTATTGCCCGTGGCCCACACTGCTCTGGGTATGAGGGGCACAGCATCCTGATAGTACCTGTGAGCTTCCTGACTCTAGGCATAGGCCTAGCAGCAGGGTCACAGGTGGTGGGATGGGTAGAGCCTGGTAGCCTATTGGTTGGGGGGACTCAAGGCTTGGACTCGAGAGAGCTCATGCTTTGTAGCATAGCTGACCCTGTCTCCTTCACCTGAGCAGAAGGGTAGGGAACAGTTTTCTCAGCATTTTATTAAGAGCTTTTCAAATGCACAGCAAAGCCAGGGTGTTTTATAGCAAGTACTCATGAGACATGCCTGGGACTTTGGTCCTCCTTCTTTAGGTGCTCCTTCCTTAGCCTCCAGGAGCTGGGGTTTCAGGTGTTTGCCAGCATGCCTTTTAGTTTTATTTGGAGACGGGGTTTCTCTGTGTGTAGCCCTGACTGTCCCAAAACTCACTGGCCTCAAACTCAGAGTTCTGCCTGCTTCTGTCTCCAGAGTACTAGGATTAAAGATTAAAGGTGTGTGCCACCATGACCAGCTATGTCCCTTTTTTTTTTTGGAGAGGGAATTATAAAAGTTTGATATTTGCTTTATGTTTGGAGCACCACCTTCTGTGGTGCAAGACACTTGATTCCGCATGTAGAGTAGGTGCTTCTGACCTGCAGCAGGGTCGTGCCCTGGTAGCTCTTCCTAAATCAGAACTACTGTTGGGTTAAAAGTGCATTGAGTGATGGCTCAGTGGGTTAAGAGCACTGGCTGCTCTTCCAGAGGACCCAGGTTTGATTCCCAGAATCCATGGTGACTCACAACAGTCTGTTACTCTAGTAAAAGGAGATCTGACACCCTCTTCTGGCCTCTGAGGGCACCATGAATGCATGTGCACAGACAAATAAAACATTCCTACACATAATGAAATGAAATCTTTAATAAAACCATGCATCATCTACCCCAGTGGAGCATCTGAGACTAACCCCACCTTTCAAATGTGTTCAGAACCAGAGCTGAACAAAGCCGTGTAAGGGAAGGCCTGCTTTACAGTCCTATTGATTACTTGGTTGAGTGATCACTAAAAGTGAGCTGGGTGTGTGGGTACATCTTTGCACTGTGGTAAAGTCAGTGTATTTAAGTCTAGCCGTTTTAAATTGGGGGCCTTCTCTCTGGCTCGAGGGTATGTGGAGGTCTGTGCCGACTTTGGACACTAACCAGCTCACCTCTCTGGTTCTGCAGGACTGTGGTACGGAGGTGCACTGCCCTGACTTTCACAGCCTCGGAGGATCAGGTCTTGGTGGCTGACAAGTCTGGAGATGTCTATTCCTTCTCGGTGTTAGAGCCTGATGGACGTGGCAGGCTGGAGCTTGGACACCTCTCCATGCTGCTAGATGTGGTATGTGGTGGCGGTGGGGGGTTGGAGGGGTGGGGGGCACACAACACTGTCTGCTGCTGCCAGGGCTTGAGAGGGGGTGGTGTGGGGTCAGGGACAGAGAGGGAAGAAACATGGGACTCTTCCAGAGCAGGAGACTTAAGAATGGCATTGACAGGTGAAGTGGAGTACACTTCTGGACCACATTCCAGGAAATGTAGGGAGGTGGCGAGACCTCCTTGTATCTTGCCATAGCTCGGCTTATAGTCTCCCCTCTGTCTACCTCCAGCCTGTAGAACTGGGACAGACTGAGGTGGGGTGGAATCAAGGGCTGTGTGCAGTGCCTGGCATGACTCTGGCTGCTGCTGTACAGTGTGGAAAGGGAGGGGTGCGGTGGGTATTGGAGTTGGTCTCGGTGTATAGAAGTGTGGCTCTGGCTCTCATTTAAGCTGACTAATGTGAACTGGGCAGGCAATTCCATTGCTTTTCCAAGCTGCACTGCAAAAGAGGCCTTCAGAATCCAAGCATTCTCATGGTGCTTTGCAAGGCCACCCAGTGAGCGGCTCTTCTTCTACTGACCCTTGGTGATGTAGGCCATGAGTCCTGATGACCAGTTTGTGCTCACTGCGGACCGGGACGAGAAGATCCGGGTCAGCTGG
Source organism: Microtus pennsylvanicus (assembly GCF_037038515.1). Classification (NCBI taxonomy): domain Eukaryota; kingdom Metazoa; phylum Chordata; class Mammalia; order Rodentia; family Cricetidae; genus Microtus; species Microtus pennsylvanicus. The sequence continues at coordinate 7,906,792 of NC_134585.1, read as the reverse complement.
GCTGCTGCTCCGCACAGTATCGAGGCTTTCTGCCTGGGACACACAGAGTAAGTGTGATCCTGTCCCCTTCTCAGTCAGAGAAGTCTGGGTCTAACTATGAGGGTGGGCCAGGACTCTGGTATCTGTTGGTAGACTGGTAGGGGCTCCATGCTAAGAGCTACCTGAGACTCAGAAGACCCTTCTGGGCCCATGGCTCCCTCAGTGTGACAGCTGTGGCCATCTAGGGCTGTAGGCTGTGTGAAGCAGTTGCTGTGAGCTTACCTCCGGGGCTGTTGCTCCTCAGCCCTTTCCTAGTCTCACATTGAAAACTCTTTCTGGGCCTAGTGGCCAGTGCCTTGTGGCTGCAGGTAGTCGGGAGGAGCCTCAGGAGCATCCTTTAGGCACTTGGGCTGTTGGGAGCTAAATGACAGGGTCCCTAGGTCTGTCTCCATCTGTGCTCTCCTGGCAGGAGCCTAGCTGGGAGGCCTTGAGTAGTGTGTTGTTGAGAACGGAAAGGGCATTATTATAGACAGTAGAAAACCTGAAGGACTGAAATTCAGTTCTGAGCTGGCTCTTGGCTTCCTGAGTGGGGTGCAGAAGTTCGCCTTGGACTTCTACTTGTCCCATACTCCAGGTCTTGAGTTTTTGTTACCCTCAGTCATGTCCTCGTCATCTCAGTGGACTTGGTGATTTCTGACCCTCAGCCCAGCTGGACTGCACTCCTGCATCAGGATCTTGTCTCGTGGTGATTCTTGGGACAAGAATGGTGCTTGGGAGGTTGTCCTCTGCTCCTCTTCCTTGCTTTCTGCTTGATGCCGCCTGCTTCCTTAGGGGTTTCCCCTCCACCCTCTGTCACTTGAATACCATGACTTCAGTATGAACAATTCCTGTTAGCCTTTAGATTTCTGCATTGCCAGAGAATGGACCCATCTGTGGCCTTCTATGATGATATCTGTTTAGTTCAGCTTGTGGAGACTAGTTCCCACTTACCTGCTAAGGACTTGGGGTTATTCCTCTTGGATGACCTAAGACTAGAACTAGGCATCCTAAGAGATGGCAGCTGTTAGTCAAAGACCAGCTGCAGGTCAGGCCTGAGTCAGAGTGGTGGCTTGCTATTGGTGTGGTGGGTGATGGTGATGGAGGAAGCCTTCCGGACCAGCATGTCATAGGAGTCCTGGGTCTTATGAGTGATATCTTGAGATTTCCGTTAAGAGCTGGTAGAAGAGCAACCTTGCTGCATGGCAGGTGCTAGAGACATACATGTTCATGGCCAGAAGGACTGCAGAGTAGATGTGGGAATCCCGGATGGCCAGCATGTGCGGGTGCACTTCTGGTGGCAGAGTGGTTTCGATGTCTTGAGATTGGTGGACAGAGTCTTCGGTTGGGTTCCTTGAGGCACCAGTACTGGACTGGCCACATAGAGCTCCCTTGGGGTCTGCTTCAACTGCAAAGAGGTGTGGTTTTTCTCCTTCCTGTGCTGACCTTGAATGGAGGCAGGTGTGTGGGGCAGAGTGAGGTAACGTCCCCATGAAGAGCTGCATGTCCTACAGCGCTCCAGCAGAACTGGGCCCTGCCACCCTTGGTCCAGATAGAATGTTGGGGATCAAAAGTGCCCAGCCATGTTCTCAGACCTGCAGTGTTTTTCTTTTCTGAGACATTCTTGGTGACTTACCTTTGCTTTCCACAGGTTTGTGAGCCGCATCTTTGTTGTGCCCAGTCACCCTGAGCTGCTGCTTTCCTCGTCTGGGGTAAGTGCTGTGTGTGGGGTGGTCAGTGCTGTTCAGAAGAAAATAGCTCCTAGCTAGGGTGCCAAGTATAGTATGTCAGTGGTGGCCACTAGAGGGAGCTTCTTCCTGGCTCTGAGTGGTCCCTTCCTTTACAGCTGTACATATGGTTTGTGTGCATATGTGTTTTCACCTGCCTGGTCCCAGCACAGGACATTGTAAGTGGATTAGCAGGGGAGTCTGGACATATTAGTTCCTTTGTCCCTTGTGCCATGGTCTTGATTGGCCTGCCTTCACAGAGGCTTTCCTAGGTGTTCCATGGCCTATTTGGTTAGCTGTTGGTACTTTGCTGAGACATGAGGGAGCCCCAGATGTCAGTAGGGATGCTGGCCACACACAGCCATGCTTGGGGTCCTGTGTTTCCACTCTCCCCCTGCCTTTCTTGCTTCTGGGACAGGCCACTTGAGCCCTCATGAGCCCTTTTGTCTGTGTACAGGATGGCACCCTGAGACTCTGGGAGTATAGGAGTGGCTGCCAGCTGCAGTGCTGTGACCTGGCCAGCCTACAGGAGCCTGCAGAGCATCAAGGACACAAGGTAACTTCATGCTCAACTCTGGTACGGGAGCCAAGCACCTCCTATTGCTCTGATTGTGGGAAAGTCATCTGTGAGAAACATTGCCTTGCTGTCAGTGTCTGACTTCTTCCCACTTGGGAGAAACACTCACAGGACTCATTTTTTTTTTTAATATTTATTTATTATGTATACAATATTCTGTCTGTGTGTATGCCTGCAGGCCAGAAGAGGGCGCCAGACCTCTTTACAGATGGTTGTGAGCCACCATGTGGTTGCTGGGAATTGAACTCAGGACTTTTGGAAGAGCAGGCAATGCTCTTAACCACTGAGCCATCTCTCCAGCCCTCACAGGACTCATTTTGAAGGTGTGTGATCACCTGATGGAAAGTAATTCACATCTCACCTCACAGGGAGGCCTCCAGGCATACATGGACATGAAACAGTGTTGGCTTAGAGCCTTACCTATGTTTTGACAGTGTATGTGGAGGGTACCCCAGCTCACGAGTGCCTCTTGGCACCAGTTGTACCCATGCTTCCTTTGGCATCAGGGAGACTCCTGGATTTCTTAGCTATCTGTCTTAAAATTGCGTGACATGGTGTCTGCTAGGCCAGCCATTGACCAGCAGGTGCTTTTTCCCACACATTGTGAAACCTGGGACTTGTAGAAACTTCTGGCTGTATCACCTTCTGTCTGGGAAGCATGGGAGCCCATAGGACAGTTGTCTGATTATAGTCCCTCTTGCCTTACGTTCCAGCTTTCCCACCTGTTCTGTTGCTCTGGGGACAATCACAGGCCTGCAGGGAGCCAGGGTCACACATGCTTTGACACTATGAGGGAACTATGATGCCAGTGGCCTTGCCCTCTGGTGACATGAGAAGGGCATAGGTGACCTGTCAGCAGAGCCTGGTTAAGCGGCTTCTTTTTCTTGCAGGGATTGGCTGCATCTAGGATTGCATTCTGGGGACAAGAGAGCTATGTGGTGCTTCTGTGTGAGTGGTAAGATGAGAAGTTTTACTGTCATGGCCTGTGGCTGTGTCTTCAAGTGATGAAAATGTGGGTGGCCGTTAGCTTTGCCGAGTAATCTTTAGGGAGGCAGGCTGGGGTCTTCTAATCTGCCCTTTCTACTTGATTATCTAAAGGGTAGCTGGGAGCTTGTATCCATGACGGAACAGTTACAGGGGATTCCACAGGCCAGTTCCTCTCAGAACTGATCCTGCTGGAATCTGCCTGAGAGTTGGCGCGGCAGGGTGTAATTGAGTGGGGACCTTCTGCCCTTTCTCAATGCCAGGGTAGACCTCTGGTGTTCTGCATTTTCTCCTATGAGAGCTCTTAGCGCTCCTTAGAAATGTGAACATAGGTTGGAGAAAAGAGAGAAGCTCCTTAGAGGCTGGCCTCTCTATCAGTCAGTGATTCTCAATCTTAATGCTACTTCTGAACTATAATTTTGCTACTATTATGAATTGTAAACAAACATCTATGTTTCTCCTGGTCATAGGCTTCCCCTGTAGAAGGGTGGTTTGACCACCAAAGGGGTTGCTACCCACGCAGGTTGGGAACCATGGGTCTGTACACTTAGGGTAGGGCAGCCGTTTCACTCTTTGTCCTGTATTTGTTAGTTCTTGGTAGTGGCTTTTAATCCCAGCACTCAGAAGGCAGGCAGATCTCAGCATGAGTTTGAGGCCAGCCTGGTCTACAAAGAGAGTTCCAGGATAGCCAGAGAAATTCTGTCTTGGGAAAAAAACAAAAAAACCCAAGTTGCTCCAGAACTCAAGACAGTAAACACATATTATCTTACAGAGTTTGGGTGACTCAGGGTCTGCAGGGTGGTAGAGTAGAGGCAGGCTAGGTGCTAGGCTGTGTTGTATGGAATGCTACCATGGGTCTGGGGTTGCAGTGGTGACCAGTCTCTCTCTCCTGGAAAGCGTTCCTGTGGTCTTCATCTTCCAGCTTGATGCCAGCAGACAGCAGTTGGTGTTCAGACAGCAGCTGACTTTCCCTCATCGAGTGTGGGATGTCGTCTTTGAGGAGACTCGGGGGCTGTGGGTTCTGCAGGACTGTCGGGATGCTCCCCTCATGCTCTGGAGGCCCGTGGGTGACCAGTGGCAGGTGAGAGTATGCAACGTCTCCATGTGCTGAGGGTGGGGTGGGGTGGGGCAGGCTGAGACCCCAACCTGTACTGGTGAAGCCAGCACTAGGCCTGATGTGGGTGTGCCCTTCCTGTGTGCAGGAGGTGGGGGTGGAGCTTTGCTGAGTACTGATGGGGTAGAGGGAGCAGTGTGGGGACATCCCCGCCAATCCCATGGGATTGTAGTAAAAGGCTCCTACACCATGAGGCCATGGGTGAGGTAGGCCAGCACCGGGAGCTCTTTGTAGCTTCCTGTGCTCAGCTCCTAGGGCTGAAGGCTTTATGTGACTAGCCTTAGAGATAGGGAGCCTGTGCCTGAGGATGGGCCCTGCTAGGCCGCTGCCTGCCTTCTCTGGGCTCTGTTTTTGGTCCTGACCCTGCTTACTTGTCACCTGCAGGCTGTTCCTGAAGATTCTGTGTCCCAGAGACTCGGCAGCCATCTCCGTGAAAACTGGGCCATGCTGGAAGGTGAGAACTCGGTTAGGTCTGTAATGCTGATAAGACAGCAGGAAGCGAAGGGGCTTCACAGCCGGAGCAGATGCAGGCTGGTTAACGTGCTAACAGGAAGACACGCTGCTGCAGGTTCAATGAGAAGCAATTGAGGCTGTGGGGGCCGTGTGTCCTGGTTGGGGTGGAGCTTCCAGGTGTCCACTGTTGTATTTACTGGACAGAGAATGGTCATTCAGACAGGACCACCCAGACTCAGTCTTTTATGAAACAATTACCTAGAAATTGCAAAGCTAATTCTTATTAGAAGTTGATCTGAAACTTGATTTCAGGGGCGTTTGTACCAGCTGTGAGCTAAATGCCCTCTTAAGTCTGCCTGCAGGCTCACTGGCCACAGGGCAATCTAGTGGGCACTTTCTCAATTAAGATTCCCTTCTTTCATAATGACTTTAACTTGTATTGAGTTGACATACTAGTTGCCAGGACAAGGTGGGAAAGGGTTAGTGTCCTCTGACCCAGTCTGAGTCTGCATTAGGTCTTCAGGGTGGACCCAGGCTGATCACCCTGAGAATTACTGACTAGCCTTTTAAGGATAAAATTGTTGTGTCTCAGAGACAACCTCTTCAAAATCTTTCTTCATGTGACATGAAACTCAGGTTGTCAGGGATGGCTGCTGTTTCTGAGCCATCTTGCTGGCTTCCCTCTGCAGTTCCTTATTCCCTGTTCTGGGCTTTCCTCAGTCTGCTTCTGTTGAGGGTTATCTGGGCCAGGCTTTACTTCTAAGATATTCCACACATAGATGGGGGCATGGATGGATGGAGAGGTGGAGAACCATGCTAGCCTGAGTATCCTGAGCAGTGGCCTTGACTGCTAGAGGTCAGGGAACTACATCCACTGCAAGATAGGGTGACATAGGGGCACTCCCTGGCATGCGATGCTGACTGTCCTCCGGGTGTGCTACTGCCGACACCACCCAGAGCCATACACCCTGCTGTCATTCCAGTGGGCACTGTAGACTGCCTACCGTCCACTGGTGTTGACTGACTGGTTGGTCTCAGGTTCCCCTTGGGCAGTGTCTGTCCCCACTCAGTAGCTGGTTGGAGGATTCAGGCCTCACTTCTGTGCTACCCCCTGTCCAGGACTTTGTCAGTGAATGAACAGGAAGGTGCAGATAAGATGTCAGCTAAGACCTACCTATTCTCTCCTTCCACTTCCACCCTTCCCTTCACCACATTCTGTGGTCCAGCCTGACTACGGATCCCAGGTGGTAGGGGCTTGGGCCTCCTCGAGGTCTGTGAGGAGTCAGGGAGGCAATCCTGTGAGGAAATGGTGCTGGGCCGTGTTCCAAGTCACTTCACCTGGCATCCTTTCTGTCCTTGTCATAGGCGCTGTTGGTGCAGATGAGGGTTTCCGCAGCCTCTACAAGGCCACCTTTGACAACATGACCTCTTACCTGAAGAAGAAGGAAGAGAGACTGCAGCAGCAGTTGAAGAAGAAACGACAAAGAAGCCCCCTCCCAGGGTCCCCAGAACAGACCAAAAAGACGTGCCCAGGGCAGTCAGACCTTAGTTGCTGACCTTGGACTTGGCAGAGCTCTCAGCCCTGAGGTCTCATGGGTCACTCTCTCTTCTCTTCTCCCTCCTGCCTGGTTCATCCATAAGGAGGGAGATCATGGCAGCTCAGTCCCCACCTGACTCCACAGCCGTCTTTGTCACTGAGCACAGCCTCCCGGCTGCAGGGGCACACATGGTGTTAGTCTAGCTAATGGTTCTTCAGAGCTGCATGGAAGTGCCTTCACATTGAAGGATATACTGACCTGCAGCACCACGTCCGTCAGTCAGTGCCCACGGTGCCGTCTCTGCAGATCTTCTCTAGGGAGGCCTGCGGGCAGGACCTGCCTCCACGCCATTGCTGTGGGCTTTCCAGGTGGAGTATGGCATGGCTCACACGTAGCTGCTGCTATTGTGGGCAGAGCAGCGAGGGAAGCAGGCATGGCATTGGTGCTGGAGCTGCCCTACCTTCAGGGCAGATGAGGATGCGATCTGGGCCAGACCTTATTTTACAGGAATGACCAGTGATGTTGTGGTCTATTGCTTTGATTTGAACTCTGCACACACTACAGAGCAGCAGGGGATCAACTGAACACAGTATCAATAAAGACAAACTTTGCATAGCTTTCTGGAATGTTCAGCAGCGGCCTCCAAAACTGGTCTTAAGGCATTCAACATGTATATGATGAGATGACTTAGCTTATAGTGGTTAGAGAGAGGTATGGCCCAGCTCTGCCTACTTAGCATGTAATGTCGCAGACCAGCCCTAGTAGAAACAATCCCGGCCTGGGGAGATGCTTGGTGAGTAAGAGCAGCTGTGCAAACAGAAGACCTGAGTTTAATTACCCACCCATACAGAAACCCTAATACTGGAGCTGCAGGCCAGGGCAGATCACAGGAGTTTGCTGCTCAGCCTAGCCTAAATGGTGAGCTTTCAGATGTTCAAGATGGACAGCAGAAGAGGAAGACACCCAGTGCATTCATGGCATGCAGTAAAGTCTTGTGGCCGCCAGCAGTTCTGCTGCCTTGCTTGCATGCAGGCGCTTTATTCCCTCAAGGTGAGACTGGGCAGGTGCACATGGATCAGGGCATGCCCTCCTATATGGGAACTAGCTAGCCTCATTCCGCCTCATGAGCACTGAGGTGCTTGGTCCCAGAGTGAATCAGGAGGCAGAGACAGGTGGATCTCTGTAAATTCGAGGCCAACCTGGTCAATACAGAGTGAGTTCCAGGACAGTCAAAGCTACACAGAGACACCCTGTCTTGAAAAAGAAATGGCTCTGCAACCTGGTCTGGGCTGTGACCTAAGGATTTATAGGTTTTAAATAGTTGGAAAGAAATCAAAGGAAAAACGTTACATGGCTCTTTAAGTTCAAGTCTGAGGTCAAGGAATGCAGCTTTGCTGAGACAGCTGTGTTCACTCAGTGCTTCTGTCATTTACTGCCTGTGGGCCAGATAGAGCCTGTGCCTGCACAGCAGTTCTCTGGGGGCCATCAAGGCCTGTGGCTTGATACCAGGGACGTTCAGAGGGCCATGTGTCCCTAGACCCAGCATGTACATTGCTGAGAGGCATCTTGGATCCCTGGTGTGCCTTGTAAGCTCTGAAAGAGCCACACAGTGATGGGGAGTCCTTGTGTCAAAGAGTAGATGAGCTTGGGGAACCTGGTGACTGTTTACAGTACATGTGGAATGTATGGGCTAGAATTTAACCACTTGGATTCACATATGTGAAGGCGCCCTCAGGAATAGGGCGTTTGCTGAAGCCTCTGAGATATACACACTGTTAATGGCTTGAGTGTATGAAAGTATTAGTCTATCCACAGGCACTGAATTGTAGTGATATCTCATGTTTTAACGAAGCTTCCTGAAGATCAGAGTGCAGAGCTAAGCCACTAGAGGCCAGGGAGTGGTGGCATACACCTTTAATCCCAGGACTCAGACAGGCAGTGGGGATCTCTGTTAGTTCAAGGCCACCCTGAGCTAAACAAAATTGATTTTATCTAAAAGAATAGCTCACACAAAGGTGATCCCAGCATTTGGGATCTTATGTCTTTAGTCCCAACACTAGGGAGGTAGAGACAGGAGTGATATGGCTGGGCAGAGAGAGGAATATAAGGCAGAAAGAGACAGGATCTCAGTGCAGCTTGAAGTTTGGTGGAGACAGAGTCTGGAGATGCAGTCTGAGGACAGGATGGCCCCCATTGGGCTGAGCATTTAGTGGCTGGCCTCTGTGTTTCTTTTTTGCATTAGCCCCTATATCTGACTCTGAGTTTTATTAAGATCAACTGGAATTCGTGCTACATTAGATGGTTTAAATATGTTAGCTGGTAAGAAAATGCTGTGAGCCTTCAAGTTCCTGCTATTTGGTCCACAGGGAAGAGTTTCTATGGCATACAGAGTTATTCATCAATGTCTGCAGGAGTTGATCCCAGCGCTCCCAGGATCTACAGATGCCCAAGTCCCTTGTGTAAGCTTCTGCAGTAGAACCTCCCTCCATGGGCCATCTCACCTCTCCAGCACCCTGACCTTGCTTCGATGCTCACTGTGAGAGTTCTTCATCCCTAGATCCTGAAGGCTAAGAGGCTTCTGGCTCATTTCTCTTCATCCTCATTTCTCCTTTAAGTCCACAGTCCACTCTGATCATACGCTCAACTGTCTCGACTTTGGACATCCCATTGAATGGCTTCCACAGCTCCTGTCTTCTTAGATTACTAGTTCTAGATTACTCAGGCTTCACTGCCTTGCTTCTGGCCTGTAGGTGTCATCTCTGCTGTGTCTCCCTCCCCCTTGGCTCCTCTGGGCACATCTTACCCTGGAGACAACCCTCAACATTTGCCCTTTCTTGCAAGCACAGTGCCAAGCTCTGCCACTAGGAGGAGCTAGGGGCACGCCAGGGATGAGGATGGCTCTGATTTCTAGGTGCTGCCTTTTCTGGGCTTCTGTGCTATGCGCTTGCCTGCTTGTAGGGACATTCAATGATACTCTTGGAGTTGAACAGCACCCAGTGGGTGTCTTCCCGGTGACTTCCAGCTTTCAGCAGGGAGGGTTCCAGTGTGGGTCTTGGTAGCCAGTCCTTTCACAGCCCATTACCCTGTGTGGCATGGCCACTTCCAGCATACAGGTTCCGCTGCATCTCAGATGTAGTGGATGCATCCAGGCCCACCACTTCTTTGTGCCTGTCACCTGTCCTGGGATGGTGGCTACCACTGAGAATACACACATTATCTTTCTACTGGGCGCCGGGAACTCCGCCCTGCTGCTTCTGAGACTTTCTCCTTCTAAAGATTTTCTGTGATTTTTGTGTGTGTGTGTGTGTTCTGTTTAGGGCTTGATTCTTGTTGAACTGTTTGTGCAGCATGGGACATCCCCAGCTCCTACCCGCTTCTACAGTCTGACTCCAGTGTGACTGGCTTGATCTGCTGGCCCTCAGGTTGCCGCTCTCTGCTCCTCTTCAGGCTCCTGTTCTGCCCTGCTTCGGTCTGGGCAGATTTCAGATGACTCATCTTCCCTGTGGCATCTAAGGATTTTCTTTATTTCAATTTTGGCCTAAGCCTTCCATTTCTCTGAGAATAGTAATCTTACGGTTTAAATTCATCCTTGGGCATTGGGGTGTGCATGGGCTTTACCTGCTCTGTTGTCTGTGGCATTTCTATATGTTTCTGTGCTTGTATGTGTACATACATGTGTGTATGTTAGAGGTATGTTGTACACATGTCAGAGGTCAGAGACCAGTTGTGGGAACTGGTTCTCCTTCTACTATGTGAATCTTAGGGTTCAAACTCAGGTCACCAAGCTTTCCCCATTGAGCCTTCTATTGGCCCTGACCAGTTTATCCTGTGCTTAGGGGACACCTTTTCCTGGGACAAGAATGCTGCAGGTTGGGACCAACCCCGACTGTGTCTTTGCTTACCCCCCCCCCCCTTTTTTTTTTTTTTGGTTTTTTGAGACAGCATTTCTCTGTAGCTTTGGAGCTTGTCCTGGAACTAGCTCTTGTAGACCAGGCTGGCCTTGAACTCAGAGATCCACCTGCCTCTGCCTCCCAAGTGCTGGGATTAAAGGTGTGCACCACCATTGCCCAGCTTTAGCTGACCTTCTCAATCATGGGATAGGACCAAAGTAGGAATGACTCTACTCCTGCTCAGGTGTGGCTGCACTGGTCCCTGTTCAATGTCCTTGGTGCCCAGAGTATGAGCACAAAGTTCTAGGGAAACCCAAGTGGCCCCCAGGCTGTTGCAAGGTGTGGGGTTGCTATCTTAGGTGCCTGGAAATTGTTCCTTCTCAAAAGTTGCTCAGGGTTTGGTATTCAGCAATAGACCTGAGAGGATCCCATCCTTTCTTACCTCCATGTCCTTCCTGTTGCAGGTGATCTGCCTGTCTAGAAGTTTCTCCCTCCTGGGGTGTTGCAGTCAGAATCGCTCCCAGGTGTACAGCCTAAAGGATGTGTTTCTGAGGGCCTGGACAAGGCTTGCACTGTTGGTTCTCCTGCAGGAAGGCAAAAGGGTGATTCTAGGTCACCTTGTCCATCCTGGCCAGCCAGGAGGTCACCTGTGTTCCTGAATTTGAACTTTCACTCACCCTGGGCTGTTTGCTTTGACTTCCTGGGGAACCTCTTTTGCCCTGTTGTTCCTTGGGTTGATCCCCACCCCCAGCTCATTTGAAGGTGACCTTCTAATGAGTTGCTGCCCTTCAAACAATTTTAAATGTTTTTGTTTTGAAAACTGCTTGCACTTAACCCTCCAAGCCTCCCAGAACTGCTTTTAATGCAGATATTTGCGGTCACTTTATCAGCGTTTGCTTGTGGTTCCTCACAATGGCTTTACTACTCAGGGAACCATGCTGGGAACACCTACAGAAGGATTGGGGGGGGTGGGGGCCGGAGATTGGTATCCTGAGAAAGCCACTGGGCATATGCTTGTTTTCTGTGCAGTGAAAGCCGAGTGGCTCTCAGTGACTCACTGGAAGCTTTGTCAGTTTTTGAAGCAGGAAATTACAAGCCCCACATTGCTATTACAATTTTTCTGGTCCCAGTTCCACAGTGAAGAAGTAAAAGCAAAACAGTAGCCTTCAAGGTTCCTCAGGCCCAGTGCTTGGTAGGGAAAGGGAGGTGCTGGAGGCAGGGAAGCTGGGGAGCCAGAGCAAAGCTCCATGGGACACTGGGATGTGCTCCCAGAGAGTCCCCGTGGGTCAGCGTGGGCAAGGACAACGGAGAAGGTAAGAATCTGTCTGCCTCTGGTATTAGCCATTCACTGGCAGCTACAGACCATGGTCATATTCATTTGCTTTCTATTGCTATGATAAAATACTGTGACCCAAACCAGCCTGGCTGGGGGCTATTTAATCTTACAGTTTGTGGTCCATCAGGAAGAAAGCCAGTGCAGGTGCTCCTGGCAGGAACTGAACCATGGAGGAGTGCTGCTTACTGACTTGCTCCCTGTGACTTGCTCAGCCTATTTTCTTTTTTTTTGTTTTTTGTTTTTCCGAGACAGGGTTTCTCTGTATCTTTGGAGCCTGTCCTGGAGCTAGCTCTTGTAGACCAGGCTAGCTTCGAACTCAAAGAAATCTGCCCATCTCTGCCTCCCAAGTGCTGGAATTAAAGGCGTATGCCACCACCGCCTGGCCTTAGCCTGCTTTCTTTTAGAATCTCAGACCACCTGCCTAGAGGTGCTACCATCCACAGTGATTATTAATTATTAATCAAAAAATGGCCTACAGACCTGCCTACAGGCCAATCCAATGGGAGCATTTTCTCAGTTGAGGTTCCCTCATCCCAGATGACTCTGGGTTTGTGTCAATTTGAGAAAAATCTCACCAGTATAATGGTCAGAGTTCCTACCGGTGATACTTGTGCTTGCTTTGAACAGGAACAAAATTAAGAATTTTAAATGCTGCCAAAATCTGAAATCACATCTTTGCATGCCATTGGGTTTGGGCACCTTCCAGAAGCCTGAGGCTGCATTTGCTGTTGACCAAAAGCCAGCACCACAACGATATGCAGAGAGCAGAGCGTTTCCTGTGGTCAGGAGCATGGTGTGGTTACTGTTTACTCTTCCACTCTGCAGGGGTGTAAGCCAGGGCAGCTAGACAAGGGGGCTGATTCATGGCACAATTGCCAAGGGAGGAAAGCTATTGGCAGGTGGCATGATAAGGTGTCTGGACAGCCTAGAGGTCCATGCTAAAACCAACTCTGAAGTCACTGCATAGAAGATTGAGAAAAAAAGTCAACAGCCCTGATATATGAGTGAGAAATAGAAGATGAGGGACTAGAGAGTTGGCTCAGTAGTTAAGAGTTCATACTTGCCTAGTGTTGGTGGTACACACCTTTAATGCCAGCACTTGGAGGCAGGGGCAGGCTGATCTCTGTGAGATCGAGGCCAGCGTGGTCTACAAGAGCTAGTTCTAGGACAGGCTCCAAAGCTACAGAGAAACTCTGTCTCAAAAAAAAAAATTCTTCATACTTAAGGATCTGAGTTCAGTTCCCAGCACCCACATTATGGCTCACAACCATCTAACTCCAGTTCCAGGGGACCCAACACCTTCCTCAGACCTCAACAGATACCAGGCATACACATGCTACACATACATGTATGCAAAGCAGAAACACATACACATAAAAAATAGATGAATAGTTTCCAGCACTGTCTGTTCCTGTCTTTGATCCTTGCAGACTTGGAGATGGGAGTAGGGCACATGGGGAGTGTAGAAGGTGGGAATGTTCATACAGCATTGAATAGTGACTACTCTCACTTCTCTCCGCGTCCACACACTTCATCCTGTGTGTGTCATCCCATGTGCTAGCTGAGGGCCAATCCACCTCTGCTCTTTTCCCATCTGGGCATGTCTTCTGGCTAGGGTCATCCTCCTTGAGTGATGTGAGATTCCCCTCTGTATGCTGTAAATATCATTGGTTAATAAACTGTCTTGGGCCTGTGATAGGGTAGAGCAGAGCCGGGGGCAGGGGACAACACAATACAATACACTAAATTGAATGCTGGGAGAAAGAAGGCAGAGTCAGAAAGAAGCCATGTAGCCCCACCGGAGATAGATGCCGGAACTTTACCCAGTGAGCCACAGCTGGGTGATACACAGATTAATGGAGATGGGTTAAATTAAGATGTAAGACCTAGCCAATAAGAAGCTAGGGCTAATAGGCTAAGCAATGATTTAATTAATACAGTTTCTATGTGGTTATTTTGGGTCTGAGCTGCCAGGCGGCCAGGAAACAAACAAGCGGCATCCTACAACACTTGAGTTTTCCTTTCCTGTTAAACACAGGAACCTGCCTGTGTTCCAGTCCCCTAAGGTCAAGTTGCAGGCTGTGTAGGTGGCACTATCTGATAGACTCATGCAGTGAGCCACAAATTCCAGGCACCATGTGACTGGATGTCCTCAGAACCTATTAAACAGCAAAAGCTCAGGAGAAATCAATAAGCTTTTTGACTAAAGCAGCATGGCCAAAGGGCTATCATTTCATTATGTAATTGATATAAAATTAATGAGGAATTTTGCATTATCACATCACACTGAGCGTTAAGCCTGGTGGCTTTCTGCTCTTTCTGGGGCCTGTGTGACAAAACAGCTTTGGCTGTTGTCACAGAGGAATTGGCCTACAGACACATAGCTAATGATGTCACACAGCTGTGGCTGCATGGTTGCATAGAATACGGGACCTAATACTGCCACCAAAGTACACAGGAGAAGAAGAAATCTGTGGCCATCAGTGGCCCTGAGGAAAGGGAGGGACTGGAGAGCTGGGGTCTTGAGGGCTCTGGAAGCCAACCAAGCTCACTGACTTTGCCTATGAATAATGATCACCCCAACCACTTTCTCCCCTAAGTTACCCTAGGACCGGGTTCTAGCAAAAAAAAAAAAAAATAGTTGAAACCGGAACAAGCACTCAGGCAAAATGAGAGTGGAAGGTGCTGGAGGCTGGGGAATCCACATTTGCTGTGTGGAAATGGAGTCCTGTTTGGAAGATGTTCTGGAGAAGGTGGTGATGGCTGCATGGCAGTATAAACGAACTCTTACTGAAGTGCATCTAAAATAGTTAAAACAATAAATGTGTCCTGTGTACAAATGCTACCTCACAGAGGCATGTTTCCTACATGATTGCAGGTGACCATTTCTAGAGGGAGAACAGAAGGCACCCACAGGGAGTGACCAACATGAGGCAGTCCTGGTCCTCGGCGGCAGGGATATCTGATCTAGAAGCCTCTAGGGGGCATACCTTTAGTGGGTGCCTAAGGCCTGTAGGAGCCATACATGTCCTGATGTGTCCCCTGCTGAGGCAGCACGCTTTTACACACTAGAACCTGAGCAGGGGAGTCAGAGAACTCTACCATCCCACATGCCCAGTGAGCTCCTCCTCCATCCCACACACCCAGTGAGCTCCTCCACCATCCCCCATGCCCAGTGAGCTCCTCCTCCCTCCCACATGCCCAGTGAGCTCCTCCACCATCCCCCATGCCCAGTGAGCTCCTCCACCATCACACATGCCCTATGAGCTCCTCCATCATCCCACATGCCCAGTGAGCTCCTCCATCATCCCACATGCCCAGTGAGCTCCTCCATCATCCCACATGCCCAGTGAGCTCCTCCATCATCCCACATGCCCAGTGAGCTCCTCCATCATCCCACATGCCCAGTGAGCTCCTCCATCATCCCACATGCCCAGTGAGCTCCTCCATCATCCCACATGCCCAGTGAGCTCCTCCATCATCCCACATGCCCAGTGAGCTCCTCCACCATCCCACATGCCCAGTGAGCTGCTCCTCCATCATCCCACATGCCCAGTGAGCTGCTCCACCATCACACATGCCCAGTGAGCTCCTCCTCCATCCCACATGCCCAGTGAACTCCTCCTCCATCCCACATGCCCAGTGAGCTCCTCCATCATCCCACATGCCCAGTGAGCTCCTCCTCCATCACACATGCCCTGTGAGCTCCTCCATCATCCCACATGCCCAGTGAGCTGCTCCTCCATCATCCCACATGCCCAGTGAGCTGCTCCTCCATCATCCCACATGCCCAGTGAGCTCCTCCATCATCCCACACGCCCAGTGAGCTCCTCCTCCATCCCACATGCCCAGTGAGCTCCTCCATCATCCCACATGCCCAGTGAGCTCCTCCTCCATCACACATGCCCAGTGAGCTCCTCCTCCATCCCACACACCCAGTGAGCTCCTCCTCCATCCCATATGCCCAGTGAGCTCCTCCTCCATCACACATGCCCAGCCACAGGGCCAGGATGGAGCAACCTCTACAGGCAGTCAAGTTTCAGTGAGACCATCTCAAAGGACCTAAATGGAGATCCCAGGATGACACATAAATCTTTTCTGCTCCACGTGCCCACACATGGATACCTGTGCACACCTGCACACATCCATAAAAATAGGATCACAGGAGCTGATTCCTAGTAAACTATCCATACTCAGTGGCTTATCAATGTTGGCTTTTTTCCCCCTAAGACAGGGTTGCAGAACACAGTATCCTCTGAGCCGAATAGCTGTCAACTTCATCATAGCAGCTGTGACCACTTGCGATAATCAGTTCTGTTGATTATTTACCCTCCCTCTTAGTAGAAAGGGGTGGGGTGACATTGGAAACTCCCCTGTACCTCTCAGCTATGTGTGACTCCCTGTTTGCACACAGCCTCATGGTCTCCAGAGGGACTAGGATGACAGATTGGTAGGAGAGACAAGAAAAGGATTTCTGCTAAGGGGAAAGTGATCAGCCATGCTAGGTGAGACTTTCTGGTGCTGTGGCTGCTTTGGGGGTCACCCGTGCTCTGGCAGTAGCCCCTCCCCCATGCTCTACAAAAGCCCAACAAGTTCACTGGCTTTCAAGTTAGCCTTTGGCGGAATTGGATTTTAGTTTGTCATTGGTGCCCTATCTGGTGGGGGAAGGGCCAGATGTGTGTTTGTGTTTCCCCACGGGAAAGAATTCACGAACTGTTCCATTGGCTGGGGATCCTGGACTGTGTGGAATGGAGAAAATGAATAGCAGCAGCAGCAGCAGCAGCAGCAGCAGCAGCAGCAGCAGCAGCAGCAGCAGCAGCAGCAGCAGCAGCAGCAGGATTCATTACTCTCTTCTGACTGCAGGAGTAGTAAGACCAGCTGCTTGAGCTCACATTGCCTCGACTTCCCCCACGGTGATGGACTGTACCCGTAACTGTGAGCCAAAACAGACCCTTCTCCCTCAAGCAGCTTTTGTCTGAGTATCTTACCACAGCAGCAGAAAAAGAAGCTAAGATACTAGGCAGGTTCTCCCCAACTGAGCTGTGTCCCCAACTTTGGATGGTTTTGTTCAATCTGCGATTTACCCAAAATATACTGGCTTTAACTATAAAACACAGGTTGAGAGCCAGGTGGTGGTGACACACACCTTTAATCCCAGCACTCTGGAGGCAGAGGCATGCAGATCTCTGTGAGTTCAAGGCCAGCCTGGTCTACAAGAGCTAGTTCCAGGACAGGCTTCAAAGCTACAAAGAAACCTTGTCTTAAAAAAAAAAAAAAAGGCTAAACGTTTAGCAGAATCTTTCTTATCTGTCCCTATTGTAGCCACTGTGCTCTCTGACAAAGATTCTCTTCTTAGCCAAGCTCTAGTTAGGCTCTTGAATCTTCTCCTTGACCCCATTGGTGAACTTCCTTTTAAAATACACTTGGCAAGAACTCTAAGTCAGTTTATCAAGAACTCCCTACTCTCAGATCTGATCCCTTATTTTCTTTTATGGTGTATGTGTGTGTGTGTGTGTGTGTGTGTGTCTGTCTGTCTGTCTGTCCCCAGGGATGGGTGGCTGACAGCAGGATCTTCTGTAGCTGCTCTCTGGTTTTATGTATGTATGTATGTATGTATGTATGTATGTATGTATGTAGCTGAGGCTAGCTTCAAACTCCTGATCCTTTTGTGTCCACACCCAAGTGCTGGGGTTCCAGGTGGGTGCCGCCACAACACTTAGCCTGATTGTTATTAATTTCTGAGGAATTCCCTGTCCCCTTTGTCCTCGGGAGGTGTCTGGTGACCCTTGCCTGTCCTTCATCAGGAAGCCCGTCAGGTCAGCTAGCTAGATCTCCACCAGTGTCATCCTTTGTAAATCCCCACTCTCTCTTTCTGCTGGGAGAGGTGAGCCAGTCTCTCCCCGACTACAAAACTCCCTTCCTGGTCCCTGCACCTGCTGAGTTGTTGAGAAGGGAGTCTGTCTTGAACTTTGACACCCCCTTCCCACCCTGCCATAACTTTGCCTTTCACACCGTGAGGAGGGAACGCCTGTGGTGCTCGCTTGGTGTCTTTGTTTCCTGTGACTGAGCTCTCTGCTGGCTGTGAGAATGAGCAGACCGACCGTGGGAATGCTGTTCTTTGAGGCTCTCTAAGCTCTAAGAGGAGAAAGAAGCAGCTTTTGAGCATTTCACTGACGCTCGACCCTAACGAGCTCCTTCTGTGAGCTCATCTCCTGAGGGGTTCTGGCCATCGGCACTAACACATCATTCGATAAGACCCTGGCAGAAAAGAGATGGTACAGAAAACTGAGCCACCCAGGAGGGTTCATGAGTCTAGCTGTGGGGGAGGTTAGAAAACCCTATATTCCAATGCAAAGGGCACAGGCAGCTGCTCTTTGCTTTAGGTCTGAAAGGCCAAAAAGGAACTTACTTAGAGCAGGAGGCTGTGCGGTGACCAGGCTGACCAGTGGAAGCTGTGGTCCTCAGCAAAGGCCACAGCCAAGCAAGGATGCAAGGGACCTACCTCAGTGACTACCAGCCAGCCTGGTCTACATAACACATAGACACCCACCCACCCATGGCACCAAACACTCCCTTTTCCAGGAGCATGAAATATATACGAAGACAGAGTGTGTCGCCATCCATCAAACCAAGCTGAAGGCACTTGAAAAAAGGATCAAAATATTGCCCACGGCATCAGACACACCCTTTTCCAGCACAGAGAAAGGTGTACCAAGAGACTGTGACAATCCATCAAACCAACCTCAATGCCCTTGAAAGTCCAGGCTGAAATGTGACTGTGTGGTTCTTGTCCAGAGTGAAGTCTAACCAAGTATCAATAGTACCAATAACCAGAAGACAACAGGAAACCCTTCAAACAACTGGGGCCAAAGTAACCTAGTTTTAAATGATCCAAGATAAGAAAGAGTCTCAAGGGAAATTTAAAGAGACAGTGAATTGAGGGAAAATGAAAATACAATGTATCAAATTCAGCCCTGGGGCACAGCTAAAGCCTGGCTGGGAAGGAGATTTACAATGCTAATGCTGGAAGGGAGACAGCAGGATCCAGTCTCTAACTAGACTTCAACCTCAATAAAAAGGGCCAAATAAACCCGAGCCACTCAGAAGGAAGAAATATAAAAGGCGAAAGTAAAAACAACGCAGAAAGTCGGTGGGGGGGGAGGGGGAGATTGAGCTGGCTCCTTGAAAGATCAGTAAACTAGATCAGTAAACTAGCAGGAGAGGAGAACCAACTGCTAATAGTGGAAAAGGAAGAGCGAGCATCACCAGACTGGCAGCAAGGGTGTGACCCAGGGACACTGAAAAGCATCCACACACAGAACAGCTTATGTGAGCGGGACCAACTGTTGGAACAGCAGACACATCTACCACAAGATACTCATTTACACAGCTCCATAAACTACGACAAAATGGGACCGATGATTAAAACACACTGTCAACAGAAACACGACTCTTACCTCCTAGGGAAGAGAAGACAGTTTATTCTGGAGCTAAAGGTGAATGGCAGTGGTCCAGGAACACAGACTCAGTTTACCCGAATACTATGCTCTGGCATCATATCAGTTTCATGAAGTTTTTATAACAACGGAACAAAGAAAGCCATAAATCAAGGCACGTTTAGAACACATTAGTGGAATATCAGGTAGGCAGGTGGGTTTCTGGAAAGCAGGGAACCTCTGTCATCGCCTCAGGTGTGTTGGAGGGTGCTCTCAGCCCTTGAGTGGGTGGAAGGTAGGGGTCTGTTTGTATGTCCCAAAGAGATTTACCCAATAGTCACAAGATATTACACCACACAGAGAGGCGGCCAATAAATGGCTATCAAGGGGCTAAGATAACCCAGGATAATTTGGCTCTGGACCTGCAACATTCCAGCTCCCCCCAAATCACAAAGGTTCCAATGACTGAATCAGGCCTGTAGAATCTTTACATGGGTGTGCCTTTTTCTGGGGCCCTCAGTCCACAGTACCCCTCCATGCCCGTATTTGCTCATTCGTCAGTCTTTTTTTTTTAAGATTTATTTATTTATTATGTATACAACATTCTGCACACCAGAGGAGGGCGCCAGATCTCAGTACAGATGGTTGTGAGCCACCATGTGGTTGCCGGGAATTGAACTCAGGACCTCTGGAAGAGCAGCCACTGCTCTTAACCTCTGAGCCATCTCTCCAGCCCCCGGCCATTCTTCAGTCATTGTACTGAAATTTATCCCAGGCATTTAATGAGGAATTGACACCAGTTTGTGCCCCTTCTTGCAGAAAACAAAGGAAGCAGAAGTCCTTCTCAATTACTACAGGAACTAGGAGTACTCTGAGACCAAGTCAGAGAGAGACAATAAAGAGGCAACTATGGATTAACATCACTTATTAACGCCCATGTAGAAATCCATAGCAAAGTTCTAGCAACTTGGGGAGGAAAGGGTTTATTTGGCTTACACTTCCACATCATTGTTCATCGTTTAAGGAAGTCAGGACAGGAACTCAAACTGGGAAGGAACCTGGAGCCAGGAGCTGATGCAGGGGCCATGGAACAGTGCTACTTATAGGCTTATTCTACATGGCTTGGCTCAACTTGCTTTCTTATAGAAGCTGGAAGCACCAGTCCAGGGTTGGCACCACCCACAGTGAGCTGGGCCCTCCCACATCAATCACTAATTTAAAAAATGCTCTACAGGCTTGTCTACTGCCTAGCTCTTATGGAGGCGTTTTCTCGATTGAGGCTCCTCCCCTCTGATGACTCTAGCTTGATCCAATTTGACAAAAAAACTAGCCAGGGCACATCCATACACTGAAAATAAAAACATCTTTTTAAAAGGAGGGTAAAATAGTTAAAAGATTTTTTTTTTTGAAAAAGAAAGTAACATGGGAGGAACTAAGCTACCTAGTTTAAAGAGCTATTGTTTTGCTAGAATAATTAAAGCTGTGTAATGCTGGTAGAAGGGCAGACAGGTCAGCGGAGTAGAGCCAAAAAATCCAGAGACAGGCGCCACGGATATGTTCCACCAGCTTCTGAGAAAGGCATAAAGACAATTCCTGGAGGAAGAGATTGTCTTTTCTTCTCTCTCCCACTCCAGCCAGGGTTTCCCTGTGGAGCCCTGGCTGTCCTAGAGCTCTCTCTGTAGACCACGCTGGCCTCGAACTCTGAGATCTGCCTGAAGACATGCTGGGATTAAAGACGTGTGCCACCACTGGGCTGAAAGATAGCTTTCCAAAGAGCGAGCCGGGGTGACTAGACATGAGACACAAGCGGGACCTCGATGTCTGTGTAGAAGCCGATTCTAAAGGGTCATAGATGAAACTCTGAAAGCGTGAGACTCTTAGGAAAAAGACACAAGAAATTCTCAGCCTTAAGGGATAGGCAGGGAGTGTTTAGACTTGACAAGGAACATAAGCTTGATGAGCGAAATGATGAAATTGGACTTGGTCAAAAAAAATATTTGCTGTTTGAAAAATACCGCTTAGAAAATCAAAAGGCCAGGGCCACTCTATAGGAAGACTGCGACTTGCCCAGCAATGTATGTGATGCCCTGGGTTCGATCCCTGTCCTAGTCAGCTTCCTACCGCTGTGATAAAACTTGTGAAAACACTCACCAACTTCCAGGTCACACTCCATCACTGAGGGAGGACAGGGCAGGAATCTGGAGGCAGGAGCTGAAGGAGAAGCCATGGAGGAACACTGCCTACTGGCTTGTTCCCCATGGCTTGCTCAGCCTGTTTTCTTAAACAACCTAGGCCCACCTTGCCCAGGTGTGGAACTGCCCACGGTGAGTGGGCCCTCGCCCATCAGTCATCAATCAAGAAAATGCCCCGCAGACTTGCCTACAGGTTAATCTAATGAAGGCGGGTTTTTGTTGTTTCTTTTTTGTTTTTCCTCAGTTGAGGGTTCTTCTTCTCAAATGATCCTAGTTGTATTGAATTGACAAACTCCGTTCAGCGCCATCCCCAGCGCCACACAGGGTCACACACTGGATCACACACTTCATTTATTTCGGCCTTGGAAGGCAGCTCCACCCAGCGGAGCACTAGCAGTACTAAGAGCTTTTAAACCTAGCAACAAAGGCAGGAGAGGTGGCTCAGCGGAAAAGCGCTTACCTATTAGAAGCATAAGAGGCCTGAGTTTGATTCCCAGACCACACAGAGGAATTTCCACCTCTCATAGATAAGGATTCAAAGGTTGCCAGGTCCTCCTCAGAGCTCCTTTGACTTGAGCCCCATCTTAGTTAGGGTTTCTATCATTGTGAAGATATCATTACCACAGCAACTCTTATAAAAGAAAGCATTAAACTGGAGTGGGCTTACAGTTCAGAGGTGTGCTCCATTGTCATCATGGTGGGAAGCACGGTGGCATGCAGGCAGACATGGCGCTGGAGAGGGAGCTGAGAGCTCTACCTCCGGATCCACGGACACCAGGACGAGAGACTGAGCCCTTAGGTCTGGCTTGAGCTTCTGAAACTTCAAAGCCCACCCCCGCAGTGACACACTTCCTCCAACAAGGCCACACCCACTCCAACAAGGCCACACCTCCAATAATGCCCCTCCCTGTATGTCTATGGGGGCTATTTTCATTGAGACCTTCACAAGCCCTTATTCCTCCATAGGAACAGCTGGCCTAGAGCTCTCATGGCCTGTGGGGGCTGGAGTGGGAGGGAGGAGGTTGGCAGGAGAATCAAGGTGAGCTAATTCCTCTGGGTTCTGTTTCTTTATTGTTTCACTTTCGAGCATGTTTAGTAATGTAGGTAATAAACCACTTAAAAATGTAATTAAAATATTATTATATCATCCCCCTTCCCTCCTGCCTTTCTACCACCCCACAAATATATGACATCTTCTTTGGTTTTTTTTTTGTTTGTTTTTTTCTTTCGAGACAGGATTTCTCTGTAGTTTTTGGAGCCTGTCCTGGAACTAGTTCTTGTAGACCAGGCTGACCTCGAACTCACAGAGGTTCACTTGCCTCTGCCTCCCGAGTGCTGGGATTAAAGGCATGCGCCACCACCGCCCGGCTGACATCCTCTTTGTTAATCATTATTGTTACATATACATATAAAGAAATAAACTTGTAAATACGAACAGCTGAGCCTGTTTAGTGTTGCCTACATGTATGTTTCTCAGTATTGTCTAAACCAGGGGCTCATCCCTGGGGAAGATTAATTCTTTCTACCCCAGCACTTGTTAATTGCTTGTAGCTCTTCATTTAGGGATGGACCCTGTGAGCTCCCTGCCCCATCCACATTGTGTGATGTCAGTTCCGTGTTAGTTTTTCAGGTCTCGTCTAAGCAGCCATCCTCTGGGTCCTGTTTGTCTGTCTGTCTATCTGTCCCCTTTATCTGCCCTCCTGGAACTTTCCATCTTCCCAACAGTGCCTGTAGCTATCGGGGCACACCCTGTTTGTTCTGCAGACAGCCCACAGTCCCCTCCCTCTTTCTCTGTGGCCTTTTAGCAGTCCTTGACAGTTAGACGTGTTTTTCCTGAGGACAAATGCAGTTGGACAGCATTGACTACTCGCTTCTTATCTGGGAAGATGCTTTTTGCAGATGCAGCCCTGGCATGTGAGGATGCTCAGCCAATGACTTGACATCCTTATAAGCAGAGGGAGGTTTGGACACAGCCACATCCTGAGGGAAGACTTTGTAATGACAGTAGAGATTAATGTGACACTGCCATGTATTGGGGGACCCCACAGACTTTTAGGAGACCCCCTGGAGCTAAAAGATGCTGTAAGGATCCTCTCAATGAAACCTCCTCAGGGAGCAGGCCCTGTAACGGCGGACCCCAGTCCTGAACTGCAGAAGCCTCTGAATAGAGAAAGTTCTTTTCTGCTGACTTGAGACCCCATTGCTGTGGTCATCTGTTCCCACAGTGTAGGACACAAAGAGAAAAGATGAGTGCCCCGCACAGTGTGAGAAGGGTCAAGCCCAGCCCTATCAGGCTCTTTGTAGAGCAGGTGCATCTTAGTCACCCTCTGCCCTGAGGCAGAGTTTGCCCAGCTCACAGGTCTGAGCAGTGCAATGGGAGTCAGAACGGAGCCAAGGATGCTCAGGCCCTGGAAGCCTGCTGGTGCGGACGGTAGTCTGTCTGCAGGCAGTAGCTGGGTGATACACATAATATCCTGCCTGGCTTCTCCTCAGCTGGCACACTCTGCTCAGAACTCTGTCTCCCCTGCAAGCAGCGGCTTCATCAGATGGAGCTGTCTGTCTGTCTGTCTCTAGTGCATCTTTCCTCCTTAGCGCTGCAGGGCTGGACATCCACTGGTGACAGGGGTCCGCGCACACTAACCTGGGGCTGCAGCCAGCTTCATCCACAGGCTAGTGTCAGCCGTCAGCTCCTGCTCAGCACATTCCCCTTCTGCCTGCTCACGGGCACACCTGGCGCATTCCAGATTTTGTTGTTAAATCATTTTAAACACACACAGAGAGAGACCCAAACAGAAAGCCTTGAATGCTCATTACCACAAATCTTCATCAGCTATTGCACAAGGCTTTGCGTTCAGCCTCGCCCTGCTGTTTGCCTCTGCTGCCTCCCCCTCCCCCGCAGAACCCATCCCCTTGTTCCTGAAGAAAGCCCAAACCACCTTTATTTTCACTTTGTTGGCTGCCAGGTCTATAAAATGGCTGAATGCTGGACATCATTCGTCTCTTAGCTTCCCTGTCAGCTGGGAGCAAGGCCGGAGGGCTGATGTGTGCACGCATGCCCATGAGCGTCCGTCCATGTACACCCATGTCTATGTCTGATACCTACCTATAGGAACAGTCTCTTCTGCCCCTCAAGATTTGCACTGGGATTTTTGCTTATTAAGTGATTGTGTGGGTGACCAATCTCATTCATTCATTCATTCAGCTGATGTTTATTGAGCACCTAGAAGTCTTACCCATTAAAATCAGCCCTGAAGTAGTGTTTGTCTGTCTGTCTGTCTGTCTGTCTGTCTGTCTGTCTATGTATCTATCTATGTATCTATCTATGTATCTATCTATGTATCTATCTATGTATCTATCTATGTATCTATCTATCTATGTATCTATCTATCTATCTATCTATCTATCTATCTATCTATCTATCTATCTATCTATCTATCTGAGTTCCAGTTCTAGAATGCAGAGGATGAGGCCTGGGAGAGAGACAGAGAGAGGGAGGAAAGAAGAGATGGAGGCAGAAGCAGCCAGGGGAGCGGGTGTTTGGAGCCATCCAGAAAAGCTTAGATGGAATTGTCATCTGGAGCCTTGAAGGATAAAGCTGAGTCTGGAACTGTGGGAGAGCATTTTCCGGGTGGGGAGGGGGGCTGCAGCTGCAGGGAGTGAGAGGAGCAGAGGTGGGAAGGTGAAGGAAGCAATCCTGCAGCCCTTGGTTAGCACTTGCTGCCCCTACACAACATGTGGACACATGGGGATAGCACACAGCAGACAGGGCTCCTCCCAGCTCCCAGTCAGGAAGCCAGAGATCTGCACGGTCTGGGCCAGCAGGTTCTTTAGGGATAGGACTGTCTCTGTCCTTCCCTGGGGAGAACAATGAGCAGGTCTCTGGGTTCCTTCTGCCAGGGCACCAGCCCATGGCCTCTAAGTGCCGCGTTCAGGGCACCACAGAATCCCAGACCACCGATTATGAAAATATATAATAACCACAGGGTTCAGAGCTCAGAAAATAAAAAGAGCATCTGTGACCGATAAAGATGGTCCCAAGAGGAAAATGAACAAAGACTTGCTTTCACAGAATGGGAAGCTATATGGCCAGTGAGCAAATAAAAAGCTTTCCAGCTAAAAAAATAAAAATTCGAAGAGGCAATGACATCCCCCTCTCTGGGGTGGTGCATGCCTTTAATCCCAGCACTTGAGAGGCAGAAGCCAGCCTGGTCTACAGAGTGAGCTTCAGGGCAGCCAGGGCAACACAGAGAAACACTGTCTCAAAAACAAACAAACAAACAAACAAACAAACAAACAAAACAAAAGAAAAGGCTCTGACCTCATGGGCTAGCCACAAAATGCAATTAAGGGGTAAGGGTCGTTCTCCTTCATAAGGCATGACCAAAGACTGCGGGAAGGGTAGCCAGAGCGCTACACCCAACAAACTGGATGTTAATTTCTCTGAGCGGTGGCGGGCGAGTCAGAGAGCTCCGTTGTTATCTAAGGGCCTGGTGCTGCTGGGAGAGCAGTCAGCACTGTTTATTAGCCGGTGCCTGAGAGGGTGTGTGCTGAGAAGGTAACCGCTCAGACACCGCAGGCAGGTTAGAAATCACTAGAAGCCCCCCCCCGCCCCCCCGTGACCCCAACTAAGTCTCCGGTCTCTGCTCCTCAGGCTAGGCGAGTGGCTCTGAGGTCTCAGGGATCTCCTAAGTCCCAATGTCCCTCCAAGTACAGGTGGTCCTGTGCCCAGGCTGATGCCTGGGTCCACCAGCCTTTTGAATTATCCCCACCACAGCAGAGTCTTGGCCAGTCTACTTCCCAGCTGGCCACTTACTCAGATGTGGGTCCCTTTCCCTACTCCATTCTTTCCCAGCAGCTGACACCAGGGATCACTGATGCTGATCAGAAAAGAGGGCTCAGGAGTCTCCTAGTGCAGGAATCCCAGGGCTCAGAATGCAGGATCCCAGTGGGTTGTAAAGGGGGCGGGGGAGCCCTTGATGTTGAGATGGGAAGGTCAGATGGAAATCATCATTGGAGGGTCTTTTTCCAGCCAGAGTGGCAGGTGACTTGTAGGGTGACAGAGGGCAGAGGCACAACACCAGGGCGCCTCTGAGGTTTGGCTGTATTCTGACAGTAGGTTAAGGTGACAAAACCTGAAAGAGGTATAGAAGTAAACACAGGGCTGAGGGGGTCAAAACGGGACAGAAACAACTGGTGTGGTGGTGAGAGAGGCTGGGGTGAGGGGCTGATGTGGGAGTCCCCTCTGTATGCCGTGAATACCACTGGTTAATAAAGAAACTGTCTTGGGCCTGTGACAGGGTGGAGTAGAGATGGAGGGGAGAACTAAACTGAATGCTGGAAGAAAGGAGGTGGAGTCGGAGAAGCCATGTAGCCCTGCCAGGGACAGACGAGGGAACTTTACTAGGTAAGCCAGGGCCTCGTGGCCATACACAGATTAATGGAGATGGGTTAAATTAAGATGTAAAAGTTAGC
Source organism: Microtus pennsylvanicus (assembly GCF_037038515.1). Lineage (NCBI taxonomy): Eukaryota > Metazoa > Chordata > Mammalia > Rodentia > Cricetidae > Microtus > Microtus pennsylvanicus. Next base: position 7,880,058 of record NC_134585.1, on the reverse strand, counting down.
CAATAAGAAGCTAGAGCTAATGGGCTAAGCAGTGATTTAATTAATACAGTTTCTATGTTATTGTTTAGGGAGTCTGGGTGGCCGGGAAACGAACAAGTGGCCTCCTACTACAGGGGGCTGTAAATTCAAAGGTCAGCCTGGGCTACATAGAAAGTTTGAGGGGAGGAACACACACACACACACACACACACACACACACACACACACACACAGAGAGAGAGAGAGAGAGAGAGAGAGAGAGAGAGAGAGAGAGAGAGAGAGAGAGAGAGTCACTGCCCCAAATGAATTATTCAAAGATGAGGAGCAATATTCAAGAATTCACACAGAGGAGTTGCTGCTCCCGCGAAAGCTAACCCAGGATGGAATGCAACAGTGGATTACCTCCTCACAGAGTGGTTCTCCAAGGGGTCCTCTGTCCCTCCAGGGGAGCAGCCCCAGGGAGATGGTCAGCAGCATCTCTGTGTTTCTTGTAAATTGAGAATCTTGGAGGCCAGCCTGGTCTTCAGAGCAAGTTCCATGACAGCCAGGACTATACAAAAGGAAACCCTGTCTCAGAAAACCAAATCAAACCAAAAAAGAATTAAAACACTGCTAGTAAATCGAGAATTCAGAGTCTAGGTGCACAAGAGGGTACACAGGGTGGTGTGGGGCCGTTGCCATGACACCTGGGATATACACATTGCCTGTCCTCCAAAATGAAGGACACAGAGTTCCTTAAACACACTGATGATTTGAATGGAAAATTCCAGTTCCCTGTCCCAGTAGTCAGGAGGGCATCTGCCTCCCACATCACCACTTTTGCCTGGTCCCCCAGCCTGCCTCACTCACCAGCTCTGTACACATCACTGATGACTTCCCTCTGCCACGCGCATGTCCCCAGGTGTTTCCCCACCCCGCTCTGTTCATAAACACAGGACACACGCACGCCCCTGCACTCGGGCACCATTCTCATGTTTAATGTGGAATTTACATGGACCCTTGGGTCACATTACTGCTCAACCATTTGAAGATACATCCCAGGAAAAACCAGAGTCCTTGGAAGCCCGAGTGCAAAACCCAAAGAAAAAGTACAGACCCATTTCTGTATAAGAATATATTATTTAAAAGACAGTTTAAAAATAAAAATTCTGTACAGCATCATGAATTCCTTTTTTTATATCAGTGAACAAAACGGTTCTTAGAAAACATGGTCTGTCGCAGGTCATCCGGGGTCGCCTGGGTGTGACCGTCCTTGCGTGGAGGATCCTGTGAGGTTCCCCATCCCTGTCCACTCAGAGGCCATGGTTCGGTTGCTTTAACTAGTCCAGTCTGCTGGAAAAAGAGGAAGATGGCATGTTGTCTCTGTGGGCACTGGAGATGGCACAGTCAGATCCCAGTGGGAAGTTGAGATGGTAACAGGATGCATGGGACCAGAAAGCAGAAAGACCTGGGCTGGGGAGTGGTGGAGCCAGCACTGCTCTCGCAGAGGATCCAAGTTCGAATCCCAGGATCCACAACCGCCTGTAACTCCAGCTCCAGTGTATCCAGCGCCCTCTTCTGTTCTCTACGGCACCTGCACTCAAGTGCACATACCCACATATATGTATATACCCACACATATATAGATAATTAAAAATTTAAAGCAAAACTTCTTATGTTAAAGCAGAAGTAGGGCTGGAGAGGTAATTCAGTGATTAAGAGCACCGGCTGCTCTTCTGGAAGACCCAGGTTCAATTTCCAGTATCTACATGGTGGTTCATAGATGTTTATAACTCTAGTTCCAAGTGATCCAATGTCCTTTTCTGGCCGCCACAGGCACCAGATATGCCAGTGTTGCATAGACATACAAGTAGGTAAACACACACACACACACTCACATACACAGTCTCACACACTCACAGTCACACACACTTACACAGTCACACACTCTCACAGTCACACACACTCACACAGTCACACACACTCACACAGTCACACACACTCACAGTCACACATACTCACAGTCACACACACTCACACAGTCACACACACACAGTCACACACACTCACACAGTCACACACACACAGTCACACACACTCACAGTCACACACACTCACAGTCACACACACTCACACACACTCACACTCACACACACTCACACACTCTCACAGTCATACACACATACACTCTCACACACTCACAAAGTCACACACTCACAAAGTCACACACACACACACAGTCAAAGGCAGTACAAACTGGGGAATGAAAGGGACCAAGCCTGATAGGACAAGTGGATGCGGGGAAGGGCAGGAATGGATGAGAAGGGATAATAACGGATATGCGTGAAGACACCAGGATGAAAATCATTACTTTGTATACTAATATGAAAATTTAATAAATATAAAAGAATGAGGCTGGGTTGGTGGTGGTGCATGCCTTTAATCCCAGCACTCGGGAGACAGAGACAGGCGGATCTCTGTGAGTTCAAGGCCAACCTGGTCTACAAGAGCTAGTTCCAGGACAGGCTCCAAAGCTACAGAAAAACCCTGTCTTGAAAAACAAAAAACAATAAATAAATAAATAAATAAATAACAGAATGAGGTTGGGGCTGTAGAGAGGGCTCACTGCTGCTCTTAGCAACACTGGCTGCTCTTACAGAGGACACGAGTTCGCTCTCGGGTACCCACATAGAGGCTCACAACCATCTGAAACTCCAGTTCCAGAGCATCTGACATCCTCTTCTGGCTTCCATGGAATCCAGCACACATGTGATCCACATACTCATGCAGGAAAACACACATGCACACAAATAAAATAAATCAGAGAGGGAGAGAATGAGGTTGTCAGCCACACAACACATGTAGTCCAAATTAGACAATGTCAATGCCATTTTCTTCTCAAGAATATGACCTGGCTTCAAGGTTCACTGGATGCCTCCGTATGGAACAGCAGTTCACACAACTGCTTAGATCCCAGCAATGACACTGTGGCCTTGGGCTTACAAACGAGAGGCCTGGGGTTCACAAACGAGAGGCTGGTGTTCACAGAGGTGGAGACACAAAGGTTTCACTGAAGGCAGGCCTTGGGCGGGCGTCTTTTGTTTCCCTTCAAACTCAGCTTCTCCAGCTCTGTGCATAAACCCTCAGCTCACGTGACAGCCACTCGACAGCCACGTGCTTAGCGGTTAGCCTGCACCCAAGCCTGTGCTGTAGCCTGCACTGGCTGAGTGGCTGTGCCCCGCAAAGGGCTGTGTCAGCGGGCGTCAGAGGACATGCTTGTAGTGATGGTCGGGGGTAGGGTAGGGGCAAACGCTTTCTAAAAGCTCCTAGCACTCCAGATGCACTTCACAGAATATCTCATTTCATGAGTGGCGCACATTCTAATAATTAATCCTTTCTATAACCCAAGTGTGAACCTTTCCAAATCAGAGCCCAGATTCTAATTAGGATATGCAGGATTAAGCTGCGCGTATTGGAAAGCCGTGGTTTGATGCTGCCTTCTGTAAGTGTAACAGGCAAATGAGGGCTTGTAAGCGTCTGGGTGTTCTCGCGCTGAGGTGCAATCCCCACTGTGAGGGGAAAGGTGAAAACACCTGACTGTGCTGTTCGGGGGAGGCTGTGGGAGGCAATCAGACAAAGGCATCAGGGTGGCTATCCCGTGACTGAGTTTCTGGTGCTTTATGAGAAGATGGCGGGAGAGCAAACACATACACACACAAACATTCTCTCTCTCTCTCTCTCTCTCTCTCTCTCTCTCTCTCTCTCTCTCTCTCACACACACACACACACACACACACTCTCTCTCTCTCTCTCTCTCTCTTTTTCTTTTTTCTTTTTTTGGTTTTTCGAGACAAGGTTTCTCTATGGTTTTGGAGCCTGTCCTGGAACTAGCTCTTGTAGACCAGGCTGGTCTCGAACTCACAGAGATCCGCCTGCCTCTGCCTCCCGAGTGCTGGGATTAAAGGCGTGCGCCACCACCGCCCGGCTCTCTCTCTCTTTTTCTTTCTCTCTCACACACACTCTCTCTCACACACACACTCTTTCTCTTTTTCTTTCTCTCACACACACTCTCACACACACACACACTCTCTCTCTCACACACACATTCTCTCTCTCACACACACACACACACACTCTCACTCTCACACACACACACACACTCTCTCACACACACACTCACACACACACACACACTCTCTCTCACACACACATTCTCTCTCTCTCTCTCTCTCTCTCTCACACACACACACACACTCTCTCTCTCTCTCTCTCTCTCTCTCTCTCTCTCTCTCTCTCTCTCTCTCTCACACACACACACACACACACTCACTTGCACTCTGCCCTTCCCCATGTATAGCACTTCAGAGCCCACCCACTTACCCTACACATTGAGCCATCAGTTTGGAGGAGAATGTCCTTCACTGTTTTTCTTATCTTTGTTCTTCTCTGTGGCGTTTTCCGTGCCCCCAGTTGTCAAGTTGTCTGTCTTCTTCTGTAACTAAGGAAGCAAGGGCCAGAGTCAGACCTGGAGGCAGAGGGCCAGTGCATGCAGCCTCTCGTCTCAGGAGGTGTCTGCTGCCGGAAGACACTCAGATGCCTGCCCACACATACGTAAGATTTCCAGATTTTCCAGAGACAGCCTGGGTGCTTGTGACCTGTTCACAACCCATGAAAGCATCCTGGCCAGGAATGGCCCAAGCCGGCCACAGCTCACAGCCGAGGGGGCCGGGCTCCTGTTTCAGGCTCAGCGCGGTCACTTCTTTCTCATGCCTTCTCCAGGGCCAGGATGGCATCTTGGAGATGCCTGGCATTCCCATTAGGCAGTGAAACATAGAATTCCAGACTCAGGTTCCAAGAGCATTGGCTGATGCGATGGCCATGGTGGTAGAGGTCCCTGCAGCCTTCTAAGGAGAGTCTGGATGGGGAACAACCTTTGGTGTGTACAGTTTTCCTCTTAGCCTTTTGGATTTACAGAGCAGGTATCTTGTGACTTCCTGGCAAGGGGGTCAGGACTGCTGGTCTTTGCTTTTATTTTTTTTTTTTAAATATTTATTTATTTATTATGTATACAATATTCTGTCTGTGTGTATGTCTGCAGGCCAGAAGAGGGCACCAGACCTCTTTACAGATGGTTGTGAGCCACCATGTGGTTGCCGGGAATTGAACTCAGGACCTTTGGAAGAGCAGGCAATGCTCTTAACCACTGAGCCATCTCTCCAGCCCTGGTCTTTGCTTTTAGTCAACCTAGATGTTTTCACCGTGTGTCTGTGACATGACCGGCACTGGGGGGTATGCATGGCAGATGTGACCAATACCAGACCACACCTGGGCATAAAGGCAGAAAAGATGGATACAGAGCCCTCTGTTTACTGGGGAGCTTGGATGGATGGGTACAGAGTAGGAAATGAGGGCCCGAGGGGCATCGGAGGTTGGGTGGTGAGGGCACAGTGGCCAAGGAGAGGTCTGGAGGGTATACGGAGTGACGAAACTTCTTTTGGGTACATGAATGTCTTGGTAGGAGCAGGGGGTGCTGTGGGCAGAGAAAGACTGTACCCAGCAGCCACATCAGGCAGGCGATAAGGATTGAGTCCCTAATACCAGCATCTCTGGAAAAAGAGAGGTTCATACAGGGGCTCCAACAAAGCTGAACTGCCCATGGGGATCCGTGTCAAGACTGTCGAGGCTCCTACCCTCTCCTAAGAACCAGCATCCCCAGCGCCCTAAAACCTCTCCACCTCCTGGACCACAAGAGTAGACAAGTTGCCCTGTGTGCTCTGTGTCCCAAAGCAGGGACTTGGGTCTTTGCTTTGGTCTCATGTCTTTTTCAGTGCAGCCCTCACTGAACAGGCACCCAGGCCTGGAGGAGCACAGGGGCCAGGGAGGTGCTCAGACACACAGCAGAGGTGGTGATGCACGGTACATCTCCAGACTCACACAGCTGCATGCTGGTTCTCATCAGCCCACCACAGTCCCTGGGAAGAGACTCTGCTGCCCAGAGCGCAGCATCTGGACCCCTCGTCTCATTGAGCTTGGCTCTTGTGCCTGCCCTTTGTCCTGCCTGGCCGCCAGTCTCTGACTCGCCTGCCTGTGTCCTCTGTGCTGCCTTTACCTCCTTCATGGCGTCATCCAGCTGCTTCAGCTCCTCATAGTGTTCGCGAGACTCCCAGAGTGGCCGTAGCATGGTCTCCTCGACAATGGGGAAGAGCTGGGGAGCAGAGAGTCCGGGGTCAGTCCACCATTATTAGATGGCAGAGAACACTGGAGGAGAACTGTCAGGCCCTTGGGGTACCTGTGAGTCCCAGGGATCTCACTTCCCAGTGGCCTCAAATCAAGGCTTTCAGAGAAACCCAAGGTAATGGAGTGTAAATCTCCTGGCCAGTTTCAAGTCCTGGAGACCTGGCGCAGCCCCACCCATCCCCCATTTCTGTCTCTGGCACAGATTTCCACTCTTGTCACTCCTCAGAGGACCCCAGAAAGCCTACTAACTTCTCCTGTCCCCATCCTTCCAGTATGACAAGGGTAGGGATGGCTTCAGAGGGTCTTAGGCAGGGGACAGATCTGACGAAATCCCGGTGGTGGTCACAGAATGAAAAGGATATGGGTGGCTCTGAGTTACCCGGAGAACGATGGGAAGGAGGTGGGGTGGAGCAAATGGGTTGGCTAGAGAGGAGTGTGTGTTTGGGACTCAGGGCTGGAAGTGGTGGCCTTAGGCAGCGCTGGGGTGTGGGAGGTGGAGGAACAGAGTTGGAAGAAGACTAGGACTTGGTTGTGAGGGTTCCCTCGCCCAAGGGCGCCAATTCCAGGTGCTCCTTTAAGGAGAAGCCTGGAAGGACAGGAAAGCCAATAGCTGGTACAGCTGGCTGGGTCTTAAGGCTGGCAGAGACAGGCAGGGACAGAGTGGGCACAGAGGGCCTGGCAGTCACACATGGAGCTCTTTGAAGAGCACCAGAGGGGGTGGCACTGGACACAGCAGAAGGAATGGCTGCTAGGCAACCATCACCATGACAGCAGATGAAGCTGTAGAGGGTTTATGTGTATGCACATGTATATACAATGCATATCCCCCAAATGTGCATGCATGCATGAGTGCACATGCGTGCTCACTGCTGCTGTACCAATAGCACAATCTCTCACCTTGGTCACTGATTCAAACATTGGGATCAGGACAAACTTGATGAACCCAATTTGGGCTGTTGCTTTGGTCACTTTGTCCCTGTCCATGAATGGGGCCACAGGAAGGCCTTCTGACTTCTCACGGTCACTCTGCAGGGAACACAGGGACAATGGCATTAAAGGCACAAAGGCCTGTGGACTCGGGTACACAGAGCAGCCCTGTTCTTAGAGGAAGGACAGGACATGCTGCCCAGCCGGGCTCCTCATGGCCACACAGAAAGGCAGTACAATGGCGAGGACACAGAGGGCCTGCGATGATTGGCTACACACGAGCCAAGGCGAGGTGATCATGCTGGCGTCATAGGGACCAAGTCTAGAGACAGGCTGAGTGTCTCAAGGCGTGACAGGGCAGTTTACAAGGCTCAACTTGACAGCTACTGTCTACATTATTTTATGCCTGTGTTTCCCGGTAGCTATCCTGTGAACCATCTTGCTTGCCCTTGCCCCTCCACAGGGCTCCCCTCCCCTTCTTGACCCATGGCCACTTTTCTTGAGTCTACCTCTAACAGTGGCTCTGTGAGTGGCAATGGGTGGCAGTCTCACCACACTGTTTGTCCCCACTGGTGGTCATTGTCTCACATCTATAACACAGCCTATGTCGTTTCTGCTGTATGTTTACACAGACAGTATTGTGGAGGCTGCTGGGGTGTGGATGGATATGTCAATCACCCTAGTCTGCTCTTTCCAATGCAGCCCCGCTCACGGAGCTGGAAGGAGTGCTCACGATTTGATGGCTCGGTGTCTCTTACCTGCATGAAGTATTCTTCCAGTAAACAATCTACCCATGGCTCGGCCACCTCCATGGGACGGACTTCGTTGGAGATATCGCAGCATTTTATGAGAATCATCTTCAGCTGAAAGAGACGCGACATTGAGGGCCACGGTAGACACAGCACCACCACTACTGCTGTGGGCTGACTGGATTCACCGTCACAGGTGGAGAAACAGGGTGGGACGGGGGTGGGGAGGGATGCTGGCCCTGGAAGGGTACCTGCTGCACTCTGCACTGGGATCCTGGTAGTCTGGATTTTTCAGCTTCCCTGAGGAAGGATGGGGACCCATCATACCCACAGAGCATCCGACACTCAAGCTTTTAGGATGTAAACTGCCAGGTTAAAAACCGAGTGGGCACTTAGGCTCTTCCATGCTGAAACCGGCTCACTCTGCAGCTCAGGCTGGCCTTGAACTCCTGTTCTTCCTGCCTCCCAGCTGCTAGGACTACAGATGCCACCATGCCTGGTTCTCAAAACAAAGTCATGGCAAGGCCAAGACAAGAAGATGCAAATTCAAGGACTGCCTAGGCTACACTGAGTGCATGGCCCTGCTGGACAACGTAATGAGACTCTTGTCTCCAACTGCCAAGAAAAATCAAGGCTGGGGACGTGGCTGAGGGGTCTACGGTATTTGCCTATTATATATGAAGTCCATTGCCTTGATAAGTAAAAAAACTGTGACTGTGTGAAATATAAGAAAAATATATAGAGCCAGGCGGTGGTGGTGCACGCCTTTAATCCCAGCACTCGGGAGGCAGAGGCAGGTGGATCTCCTTGAGTTCGAGGACAGCTTGGTCTACAAGAGCTAGTTCCAGGATAGGCACCAAAGCTACAAAGAGAAACCCTGTCTCGAAAATAAAAGAGAGAGAGAGAGAGAGAGAGAGAGAGAGAGAGAGAGAGAGAGAGAGAGAGGCTACAGTGCTTGTCGCCAAAGTGAAGCACAGAGCAATTAACTTAATCTCTGAATGCTGGGATGCTAATTGTTAATTATTTTGTTAATGCATTTTGCTCATTTTGAGGTTAATTTAATTTTGAGATAGGGTCTTACACTATAGCACAGGCTAGCTCAGAATCCAGTATAGGTAGCCCTGGTGGGTCTGAAGTGGCTGCAATCCTCCTGCCTCAGCCTCCCCAGTATTGTGAGTACAGGGATGAACCAGCATGCTGGGTTTGCATTTTGATTTTTAGAAGGGACAGACACCACGTACACTTAGGCTACCTCCTCACCTTAAGGGAGGGGGTTGTCCCTGACCCATGGAGTACTCTTCAGGGCAGCCTTGTCTACTGCTGGCCCAGGAGGAGCTGGGATACTGAAATTCAATCACTCCAGCACTCCATGGCCAGGGGAGATACCTAGGTTCCTGGTTTTCCCAACTGAGCTATGGCTCAGCTTTCCAAAGACACAAGAGACACAACCTACCAGCGTCAGGTGTTCCTCATTGCTGTAGTCAAAATTCTCCATTTTTTCTTTGAAAGAATCCATAATTTCAGCGTGCCTTGCCATGTCGGTGGCCAAGATCAATGTGATCATGCCCTGGATGGCAAGAGGACACGGTGTCACCACATGCCAGGACCTCAGTGAGTGCTCCTCACGCTGTGCTCTGAGCTCCTGTGTGACCATCGCCCACATGCATGCTCTGTCTGTCCCTGGGCCATGTCCACAGGCTACAGATCACAGCCTGACAGGGTAACAGATGGGTCGTCACGCTGACTTGTAAAACCAAGCAGATTTTAAGTCTCCTAGCCTTAGTCACCTAGGTCTGTATTAGCCTTTCTCAGAGCTTGCTAGCGAATATCAGCAGCAGATCCCAAGACAATTTTCCCGTTGTCTCATCTATATGTGACTGCATATAGATTATCTAAGTCAGAACATACTTGGTAACATCCCCACTATCTACTTCATAAGTGAGGATCCAAAGGCTTTAAACTCTAGCTGTGCTATGATTTGAACATGGTTGATGCCCTCCTAAACACAGGTTGAAATCTGGTCCCTAGACTGACTGTGGTAAGAAGTGTATCCTTAAGAAGTGTTTGGGTTCCATCCTCGTGAAGAATTTCATATTCTCCCCCAACTCATCCAGCACTGGGTTAAATCCACAGGGAGTGAATTCTCGTTCTTGCTCCTTAACCTTCTGCCCACATCCCTCACCAGAAGCAGAGCAGATGTGGATGCCAAACTCTTAGACTTCTCAGACTCAAGAACTATGAGTGATCATGAACCTCTTCCCTTTAAAACTACCCAGCCTGTGGTATTTTATTATAGCGGCTGAAACTAGACTGAGGCAGTTAACTAAATACTGGTTTAGGAAAACCAGTTTTAGTAGCATAAAAACCATAGCATCCAAAACTATATTCCATATAACCCACTCTTTCATTTCTCCTTCTGTCCATCTAGCTTTCCATGCATCTACAGTATTCTATTTGTCTATATGTCCACCCATCCTTCCATTCATCATCCACTCACCACCCACCCACCTACCCACCCTTCCTTCCTTCGATCCCTCATCCAACCATCTGCTACCCACCCTCTCACCCATCCTTCTTTCCATCCCTCATCCTTCCATCCCTCATCCAATCATCTGCCACCCACTCCCTGACTCATCCATCTGCAAGCCTATCTATCCATCCATCTATCCATCCATCCATCCATCCATCCATCCATCCATCCATCCATCCATCCATCTTTTCATTCACCCACCCATTCACCTACCTACCCAGCCATCCATTATCCACCCACCTATCCCTCCATCCCATAAAACATTTACATAACATCTCTGCACCAGGTGTAGAGTATCACTTTTCCAAGAAAATAAGACCCCCAGCCTCAAAGGCCAATATAAAGCAAGCAGTCAATATGAAGAATCTTGTGTGTGTGTGTGTGTGGGGGTCTCAAATGTATATTTCTTGTGCGTGGGGGAAGGGGACACATCATCTTGCACTTTGAATTATGAACTTTTTCCTGTAAAGACTGCTATTAACAGAACATTCAGTTATCCCTCAAGATCTTCAGTGACAAACTGTTTTGTATGTGTGGGTGTCGGTGCACGCACACGTGCAGGCAGGGGGACAACCTTGGTTGTTGGTCCTTGCTTTCCACCCTGTTTGAGGCAGGGTCCCCTGGTGTTCACTGGAGTGGACGCCAGGCCAGCTGGCCTGTGAGCATCAGCTAATTCTGCCTCCGTCTCTCCCTTTCCCATAGGCGTGCACTACAGTTATAGACAGATGTGGGTTCTGAGCTCAGGTTGTCTGGTTTATGTGGCAAGCGCTTTACCTACTGAGCCATCTCCTTATTACTTATAAAATATTTCAAAAATTTGAAGAAATGATTTTTTTGTTTCCAGAAGAACTCTTATTTTAGAACTCTTAAACTTCTGGAATAGGACAATCCCTTGTTATCCCCAGGGTGGCCAGCAGGAAGAAAATCCTGTTTGCACAGATTTATTGTTTACTTATCCAATTAGATGACTCTTGTTTCTCTTGGGGGTACCGCTTGCTGGAGAAACTCACACACTAAGGGATGCTCCATCAGGCTCACTGGGTGGCACTGGCCTGTGTGCCCACCTCCCTTCTTAGCATGCCCTTTACCCACTGTAGAAAAGGGTTTGTCCTAACAGTCTATGGAACGCACGTAGAGGGTGGGGCTGCGAACATGAAAGAGAGAGCAGAAGCCTGCAGACGGAAGAGAGGGCTGTACCACGAATCAGCGATTCAGTATTGACTGTTGTCAAGCACTCCAGTTAGCGTCGAACTTCTCAGAGAGCAGGCGAGGAAATAATGGTTTTTGGGGTGGCTGCTCTTTGAAAAAGCCAAGCTTCCAAGTTCTCCAGGAAGGAGGCAGATGAACCCCGCTCCATGTATAGATTTAGCCATGTGGGGAAGGAGGCAGATGAACCCTGCTCCATGTATAAATTTAGCTATGTGGGGAAGGAGGCCAGCCGAGAGTCAAAGGGGACCATCCCCAGGGATGGCAACACATGACCCTCAGAGACCCTGGGGAGTCTCCTGATGGGTATAGTATGGGTGGCCTCGCTGAGCGCTGCTTTGGGGATATATAGCCCCTTATAGTTTTGGGGTCTAGAAGGCCAAAATGAAGATACCAGCATGTTCTTGTTCCTCCCAAGGCTTGAGAGAAGGCTCTTTCCTGCTCCTTAGAGGTTCTGGTTGCCCAGGAGTCCCTTGGCTTTGTCTATACCAGTATCTGCCTCTATGGTCCCATGCATGGTCTTTTACTGGGCCTTTAGGGTTATATTAATGACAACGAAATGCAGGTGACACCAGGTGTAGATGGCAAAGGCCCATCTCCTTGGAGACCACTTTGGGCCCTGGAGGAAGCAGGTGAGGTGAGCTGGTTTCAGGCTCCCTGATGGGTACTGCTGTAACGATGAGCCTCTGAGGAGCAGGGCTCTGCTATGACCCCACAAAGTCCTGGCCGCACACACCTGCCTGATCTGCCTGAAGCCCTCAGGTGGCACACTGGAGAAGATGTTGCACTCGGGCCTCGCCAGGATCTGGAAGGCAATGGCGCAGTGGTGGTTCTCCAGAGGTGAGATGTCGTTGTAGCGCACAGCCAGCTCCGTGCGGGCGTTGATCTGGTATCTAGGATGTGTGGAGAGAGCAGGAGGCTAAGGCACCCTGCCACTGGCATCTGTATGCCAGCGTGTGCATGGTTCCTGCAGAAGCTGGAGGTGCCTAAGGGCGAGTGACTAGACGCCTGCTCCCACCAGAAACTTGCTTCGCTGAACCCCTGGCTCTCCTGTAACTGGATATCCCATGCCTTGAAGTCCAACCCGTGATCTCAGCTCTCTCCCTGCGGTGATGCCTTGAAGACATCAAGGTTCTAAAAACTCAGATTTTCGGTATATGCAAAGACAGGATTTCGGGAAAGAGGAAACAGGTTTGTTCTCTTACCCTACCCTATACGTAATTAAGTATGTATGTTTAAACGTATGTATGTATGTACATATGTATGTACATGCATATATAACAAGATCTCATTCTGCAGCCCAGGTGGCCTGGAAAGTGGGATCTTTTTGCCTCACTCAGCATCCAAGAGCTGGGCTTACAGGAAAAGCCCCACTGTGCCATTCTAAGGGTTGGTTAATGCTAAAATGTTGTTGGCAACCTGATGTTGGCAGCTGTGGTGACCAATAAATGTGCAGAAAGGTAACAGAGGACTTGCTGGGACCGCCTCTGAGGAGTCCTCATGGCCACACCTGGCATTGACTCTGTCTCTGAGGCGTACACATGGCTAGACCTGGGACCCACTCTGCCCTGACAAATCGTGGCCCCAGGGACATCTGATGTCACACGCAGCCACGAAGGTGCATCAGAGAAAAACCTATGTGTCACTGAATTCAGGCCCCCACTATGAGGGAGGACTCTGTCGGTTCCGTGGGGTGGCATTCTACTCTACTGGAGACAGGAGGTTCTTGGGCCCATCTTCTTGGTCCCGTTACCTGCCTTTCCTAGCCCTGCTTTCACCCACTCTAGCCCTGCTCCTCTGCATGTGCCTTTGGAAGCATCCTGGAAGACAGTGGTGTCGTTAAGTCCCACTGTCTCCCACGGGGGAGGGGGCAGGCTGCCATGCACCTTCAGAGCCTGGGACTGATAAAAAGGGACTGTGGCTACCTGTGTGGGTTGGTAGCCTTGGAGGTACCCTCCTGGGGGAGACCCAGGGCCCTGGACAGAGTCCAAAGCTGGGAACTACATCCTACAGGGCTAGGGGTCTAAGTTAGCAGCTCCGTCTGAGAGCTGCTGGGTAAGCTGAGTTTCCCCTGAGAGAAGGGGCACTTTCTAAAGCAGAAAGGAGAAAGAAACCCCAAACGTACGTGTTGTTGTACCCTGGGTGGTCCAGATCATGGCAGATGGCTGCGGTCATCAGGACCAAGATGTCCATCTGGGAAAACTTCTCCTGGATTAGGAGAGAGTCAGGCGTCTGTCCTCCTCATGGGAGGGCAGGAGGGGTGGGGGACAGACTGGGCTGCAGTGACAGGGGCTGAGGACACAGTCCCTGCAGAGGTCACACGCCCCCTGGGCTGGGGGCAGGGAGGGCCCAGGTACTTGGCAGGGTGAGGGATGGAGGGTGGGGGCTGGCAGGACCCACCTGGAGGCCACAGAGCCAGACCATGCTGTACATCATCTGCGTCACACAGAAGCAGTGCCGGAAGTTGTGGAAGGGGTTGTTCCTGTAGTTGTCGTGCACGCAGAGCTGTGGGGAGGGAAGGGTCAGCTCACCATCCCTGCTCCCGTGAGGCTCCCAGGCATCGGGTGTCCCCAAGTTCGCCATCACAGGACAGTGCAGCCCAGGAGCCCTGCAATGTCCCACCCTGCTACAACCTGGGGGCAGGGAGGAAAGTATCCCCCGGTGTCTGCTGAGCCACACTGGGATGGAAAGCTGGGAGTGGGGCAGGGACATTTCAGGAGGGACTCTAGGTTCCCAGGCCTATTGGACAATTAGCAGACTTTTAGTTCTGGATTCATGACATTTTATCCCTTAGTAAAAGATCTGCTACGAAGCACCCATGCCTACCTCCATATACATATAGCCACCCACACCATGCCCAAGACAGATACATACACTCTCACAAACACACATCCACACTGCCAGGGACATACACTCCCTATCACACACATTCTCACATGCACACTCCCAGACACACACGCGTACACACGCACATTTATATACTCATAGACATAACTCCACGCACGACTCATATAACCTCCTTATCCACACACCCCCAGACACACATGACACCCCCAACTCCACACACCTCTGCTTTAGTGGGCTGCCTTGTGGGTTTCTTCTTGATTGTCATACTGTTTCCTTACTCCTCTGAGGGCATGGGAGGGGGACAAATGACCTAACAGAGCTTCCCTGGCCCAGATGCCCACTCTGCAGAAGCCCACTGCCACCAGGAAAGGCAGAGTAGACCATTCCGGTGTGGCAGGGGAAGTGACAGGTCCGAGTGTGGGTTCATCACTTACCAGCCATCTGCGGAGTGTGATGGGGTTGATGTTGAAGTCCCTGACCAGGCCGAGGTCATGGTACATATGCTCTAAGCAGCTCAGCATCTGTGGGAACAGGGCCAGGGGTGAGAGGTCAGGGGTCAGGGGTCAGGGGGAGCAGGCAGGCCAGCTGACCTTCTTTCCCATGCACTGTCCTGAACAGTGCCCATGGGGACGACGGAGAAGAGTGGGACAGGCCAATTGTAGGATCACCCAGACAGGTGGTGACAGCCTGCAGGCCTCCTGGGAGTGAAGTGACAAGGTGTGTTCCAGTCACTATAGCAACCTTGTGTAGGAAGACACAGCTGCAAAGGGTGACACCAAAATGATCACAACCCGAGTCGAGGGTTAAGGGCTGCGAGGAAGCTCAGCCACCGTACACGTGGGAAAGGGTGTCACTGAGGGCCACCGCTTCCTCGCTCAAGGCTTTGAGGAGCTGGAGTCCGCTCCTCTTGCTGGGACTAGAGATGCTTTCTACTGCCTTGATCTGGAGGGCGGATCTCTTGTCCAGACAAATGTTATTTCTGGAAATTCTGTCATCTGTGGATACTTGGTATAGGGTGAGACAGACATGGTGTTGAATTCTGCTGTCTTTTTTCAGGTCTCTGAAAGTATCTGCCAGAGTTTTGACACTAACTAAGCCAATGAGGAATAGAAAAGGGACACTAACTAAGCCTGGATACAGTGGCTCTGCTTCTGGGAGAAGCAGGTCTGTAATACAGAACGGAGGGGCACAGCCCTGTGGACACATGGCATGGTCCCAGCAGGGAGCACTTCCCCTAGGCCACACATCAGTGCCAGCCTGGTCCTGGGTACCAGCGTCCTAGTACCTGCACAGGGCGACAGTTGTTAGTGCTGTAGCCTGGCCAGTTTCCCTTGCATCTGGGCACCAAGTGGCATCTATGTGAGGGACTGAATTATGTCCCATCAATAGTATGTAGAGACCCCACCACGACATCCCCACCAACGTGACCATACTGGGGACAGGGTTTTTACAGAGGCAACCAAGATAAATGTGGTCATAGGAGGGGCCCAATTCAATTTGACCACGACTCTGTAGGGACAGATAGGACACAGACACAGAGATAACGGAGAGAAGATGTCATCTGTGAGCTAAGGGGACAGTGCAGGGATGACCAACCCAAGACACCTTGACCGTGAATTCCGGGATCCAGGACAATGAGACAATAACACACTGCTGCTGTTGTTGATGCCGCCCAGTCTGTGGTGGTTTGACATGGCCGACTGTCAGAGGAAATGTGTGCATGCCACCAAGCTCTAGTCTTTTTTGTTAATTAATATGTATGGGCACTGGGAATGCGGCAGTTAATGTGACGTTTTGGGACTACGATAATTAAATTCTGTTGGTAGCAGAGAATTCTATGGTATCACAAGTTCATTTGAGAAACAGAAAACAATCTCTCACTCGGACCTCACAGGGGACTTAGGCTGTCACGGAGCATCCCGAGGGTACGGTGGCCATACACGCATCTTCTTTGAGAAGTCACTGGCTTTGAAGATGCTGGCCCCAGAAAGCACTTCCTGCAGAGCAACAAGGGGTCTGGCCCTGGCTTGAGGACAGCTGACTCCCCAGATGCTGGCTGGCAGCTGCTGTCCATCCAGGGCTACCGGTCCTCCCACCGTACGGAATGCCAGCCCTCAGGACCTTCGGGCAACCATTGGGTTTGCCCCAGAGGCCCAGGCAGTGTTCTGAGAAGCCCTGGAGAGATGAAATATTTGCTGTGGAGCCACAGTTGAGAGATTCCGAGAACTGCTAGACGCCACCATCTGCTACCACTTCTGTGATGGACATGGTGGCTTCGGAGCAGGCGTGATGGTCTGTTCCCTGAGATGAGCACTGGTCAAGAGGGGACGGCTTCCCGGGTGACAGCGGGTGATCCTTCAGTGTGGCAGAGCAGCCACCTCACTGCCTGCAGTCTCCGATGACGCCCCATAGGACCTGAGGCACCAGAACAACGTACGGTCACATCCTGGACTAGGTCTGAGAAGGATGTTGGGCAGACCTATGGGTAGATGTGGCATTGCCCCCACTGGAAGAGAGAGGTGTGCCGCCACAGGGCCCTGATGCTCTTTGCCATCTCAGGCGGCTGCCCAGGTCCTCGGTGCATGTTCAGTCATGCCTACTTGCTGTTCACAGCTGAATCTGCCCGAGACCGAGGCTCTTGATTTGAGGCGGTTTTCTGGCTTACCACCGGAAGGCAGCAAGAAATCTCTAGAAGCATCCCGCTAGTCTGTTTGGCCGAAGCTATGGGCAGTGGAAGATGTCACATGGCTGGGTCCAGCTGTAAAAGCCACTCACCGTGCCCTCCTGCCAGCCAGAGAGCAGCTATGACCACGGTCTGCAAAGTGAGGGCAGAAGGGTGATGCTTCTATTATGGATGTGTGAGTTCTTCAGCCTTGGGGACAACCTTCGCTCCCACCCCAGGGAGCACTGTGCTCGGAGGCTCCATGGAGGGGGTAGCAGCAGCAGAAAAAACAAAACACAAACCCTCAAGTATTGGTTTCTATGCAGCCACCCTCACTAGAGACATTGACTGGCTAAAGCCAACGACTGGGTATTGGGACTATCCTAGAGAGTGAGGCAGAAGCAGGGCTGGCCACCTACTGGTGGGAGGAGCCACATTCTGAGCCACCTGCTGTACCTTTCTTTGTCACAGCCTCGCTCTGCCAGGCCCTGGAGGCACCAGTGTCTCTTCAAAGCCCTATCTTTGTTTCTGGTACCTGTGCTCAGGAAACTGTGACTCCACACTGACCTGGAAGGACTGCACGTCTAAGACTGGAGCACGGAACCCTTGGTAGCTGCACCTCTGGCATTTTGTTGATGGGGTGCTCTTCCAGTGAACTGAGCTAGGTCCTGCTTTTCTGTTTTGTTGTTGTTTGTGGATGTGTAGGGAGGTTGTATGTGTGTGGGCAAGCGTGAGGGGGTGTGTGTGCACACACACGAGTGTGGAGGCCAGAGGTTGATATAGTATTTTTGCTTTGTTTTGTTTTTTGAGACAGGGTTTCTTTGTGTAGTCCTGGCTGACCTGGAACTTGCTCTGTAGACCGAGCTGGCCACAAACTCAGAGATTCACGTACCTCTGTTTCCGGAGTGCTGGGATTAAAAGTGCGTGCCCACCACCACCTGGTATCTTTCTTGATTGCTATCCACCCTTTCGAAAACCTGAGGCAGGATCTATCACTTGAACACAGAGCTCACTTATTAGACCAGTCTGTCTAACCAGCCTGCTCAGGGCATCTCTGCCTCCCTTGTGCTGAGATCACAGGCAGCTGCCATACCCAGGAGACATTTACATGGATGCTGCAGATCCGAACCCCAGTCCTCACTGTTGACAACAAGCTCCTTAAGCCATCCAGCATCTCCCAGCCTAGTCTCTGCTTTTCTGGCCAAAGTTCCCCAGCCAAAGGCCCTCTGATGCTGGGCAGGAACATGCTGGAAGAGGTTTATTTGGGAAATGTGGGGACTCTCCTGTCTAAAGGCACAAAATCCCATTTGCTACAACTGACCTTGCCAAGGGACAGGGAGCAGTTTGGTCTATTTCCACGAGTCTGTGCTTTGGAAAAGCGAAGAGCCCTTAGGCTTTGGTGAGTTGCCCACGAGGAGGAACTTGTTCTTTCTCCACGTTGATATTTCTTAGCAAATGAGAAACTTTGAAGAAATATCTTCCGGTCAAAACCGACTCCTCTCTCTGCAAATCTCACATAGGCACTATCTTGTGTCCAGCCGTCCGGGGCCTCTGTTGGTGACACTTTCCAGTAGGATGCTCCTTCGGAGGCCCCTTTCAGCAGGAAACAGCTGTTCCAAGCAGCAGTTCTGCCTCCACACGGCAACATCTTCCCACGTATCCTGAAGATGAGAGTGTGCTCAGCCTGGGCCTGGGTTCAGCGGTCATTTTTGGTGCCATCAGAAGGTCGGGGGTTGCTGGTATTCTTTTTTTAAAGCTTGGGTAAGGCCTCCTTGCCTTGGGCTCTGACTTTTGTATCCCTCTGAGCCCACTGAGTCATTTTGAATTAATATCTAGAAATTTTAATTCAGGAGTGTTTAACTTAAAAAAAAAAGACAAGAGAAAGCACATGGGAGGGACAGCCTGGGCACAGCCCCCAGTAGCTGCTGTCCTGAGCAGCTGTCCCCAGTGACCGGAGAACCTGGCTGTCCCTCACCTACCTCGTTGGGTTCCCAAAGCCAGACATCGAAGGTGGGCTTCCGAAGGGCTTCGATGGTCTCTGGGGAGAGCAGGTACTAGGAAGACGGGAGTGGTATGTTAGTCAGACAGTGGGGCGTCTGTCTGTGAGTGACTAAAGCCGTGCTCACAGTGGCATCAGGGTGAGCATTTTCTCTCTTCTCCAGTCCCCCTCACAGATGCTGTGAACAGACTCGGGGCTGTCCTTCCTTGGAAGTTGTCACTGGACTCCTCTCTATAGTGGCCTGGGCTACGAGGGGCTCCTAGGAACGCTTGAATGATAGAAATGTTCCCTGTATTTACCATGATGGTAATCTCATGACTGTGTGTCAGAACTCACTGTGCTCAGAGCCCAAAAAAATGAACTTCACAACTGTCAATCAGATCTCAACAGTAAAAGCTACATAAAGTGAAGAGAAGGGACAATAAGCCACTGGGCACATGTTCACATCCCTGCTGAGAAGCTCTGCTGGGTTTGTCTGGGGGAGGAGCCACCCCCGGAATCAGCCTCAAGCTAAGCCACACCCTGGCTGATGAAGGCCTGAGGCTGAGGTTGGGTCCACTGAGCACTGAGGTGTAGGGTGAACTGTTGGTGGCAAGGGTGATATTCTGGACACGAGGCAGCAGGAGGGGCGCCATGGGGTTAGCCTTCTTCATTCTCTTAAGAAGGGACTGGTGTAGAGGCTGGCTCAGTTTGTTCCCGTCTGGGCCATGTAATCCCCAG
The DNA here is from genome assembly GCF_037038515.1 of Microtus pennsylvanicus. Classification (NCBI taxonomy): domain Eukaryota; kingdom Metazoa; phylum Chordata; class Mammalia; order Rodentia; family Cricetidae; genus Microtus; species Microtus pennsylvanicus. Next base: position 7,860,223 of record NC_134585.1, on the reverse strand, counting down.
ACAGGATTGCAAAAGATATGGGCCATGTTTGTCCATGCGGAAAGGTGTTGGTCTCCTGGATGGCACTCAGTGCACGGCTTGGACAGATGTGGAACAAATCACTGACTAGTGGGCTCCAGGGACCTATGGGGGCTTCCAGGAGAACCTGTGGGTGGTCGGCTTAACCTCAGCGTAAAAGTGTGAGCCAGGGTTTAACCAGAGTCCGCCGCTATGGGGGTGGCGTTCTTTGGAGGCATTGAAAACAGCTGAATTCCAGGTCATAGCTACTTGACTCTGGGCTTGGCTGTTTTTAAAACTCAGGAAACTTTTGTGAAAAGCTTTCCATAAAAACGGTGTTGTTCAGGGACAGGGGAACCAGTGATGCAGATTTTTAAGATCCTTGTTAAAGTTCCTTGGTGGAATGTTTGTATGCAGATGTCTTTTATGTCAGCTGTGGGCCGGGGAGGGAAGGAGCTCTGGAATTGCTTCTCTAAACAAATGTCCAAGAGAAAAATATCCTGCCTGACAACCTCCCACCCTTCCTCAGCCCGTGATAGAGATGGAGGGGGGCGGTGTTGGCACTGTGCAGAGCAAGGGGCCAGTCATGGGTTCCTGTGTCCTGGGTCTGAGGGACACAGAGCTAAAACTTTCCCTGCGCCAGAAACCCATCTCACCTTGGGGTAAGTGGGGACATCACGTCGGGGTGTCAGCTTCTTGTTATCCAAAAAACTGTATTTACAGTGACAGTTGGTCCTGGAGGGGAGAGGAAGAACTAGTTATGGCATGGTACTCTGGCTGGGAAGCACTCTGTATACTGCTCAGGGCAGCAGAGCAAACGGAACACACAGCCCCAACCCTAGGACCCATAGCCTCAGCCCCGGACCTGTAGCCCTAGTTCTGGAACGCACAGACCCAACCACCAGATTTGCCATAGGGGTATCCAGCAGGGCAGCTGGGAGATGCTTGGTTCCTGGATAGCAAATAGGGATACCCTGAAAGCCAGGTGATAATGTGGCCAGAGCTCACTTTTTAAATAAATTAATAAATTTATTAATATATGTATAATTAATAAACTTACATTTGGAAATAAATTTATTATAATCTATTAGTCTATTATTTAAGAGATAGCTACAAAATCTTTTTAAAAGACACAAGAACTTTTTTTCTTTTCCCTTGCTTGCTTTTGTTTTTCTGAGACAGGATCTCACGTAGCCCCGGCTGGCCTCAACTTGCTATGTAACCAAGGATGACCTTGGACTTCTGAGCCCCCTGCAGGCTAGGATTATAGAGGTGCCTTACCACCCACCCCTAGTTTATGCAGCGCTGGAGATGGAAGCCAGGGCTTCGGGAACAGGAGACAAACACTCTACCAGCTGAGCCACATCCTATACACAGTAGAACATCTGATTCTCAAAGACTCAGCCGGGTGTGGCGGTCCACGCCTGTGACGTCAGCACCCAGGTGATGAGGCTGAAGGGTCTTGTGTTTGCGGCCAGCCTGGGCCACAGGTGGGGATCCCAACTCAGAACAAACAAAAGCCAACAAACACAGCAGAAAAACAAAAGAAACCCTCACGTTCCCACTTGCCCATTTCTCCCCAAGCACCACACCCCGGACGTCACTCTGACAACAGCCTGGGGTGTCCTTTCAGAAGGTTCTGAGGCACAGAAACACATGGCTAGACACCTGAGCTTTCCAGTCACATGCAGTGTTGGGTTAAGAAAACGGGTGGTATTGTGGGAAAATATATGCCCTGTGTGGTTACAATTTAATCTACTTTTTTTTCATAACATGACAAGCAAAGAAGATCGCAAAACAGTATTTTTAAGTTTTTTTTTTCTTCAAAACTAGTTGAACATACCCAAGAAAACACCAGGGAGGGAGACTTTGCAATGGATTTAAATTGAAGACAGGCCTGGATGTTGTCACTATCAGTGACCCCCCCCCCCCCCCCCGCCTCTCTCTGGGTTGTCTGGAGTCTTCCGTGAGCCTGCGATATTTCCAAGCCCAGAATCATAAATCTATTCCTTTTGAAACACAGCCTTTACCTCCCTCCCAACTGCACACTTGCCAAGACTATCAGGTTTCTGTGATGGCCGCTGTACCAAACACAGATGTAGTAAATCTGTGACAGAAGGAACGGACGGAATAGCCCAGTGAAGCCATGTCACCCCTGCCCTGTCCACACGCCACCCTGATTTCAGATCAGCTCCTCTCTTGGCTGCGTAGGGTGGTACGATGCTCCCTTTCTTCCTGAATCTCGTTTGTATAAACATTCACACATGTGTTCTATTCTGTGTCTTCTGCCCCCTGCCCAAGCGTATGGAAGCCCTCACCAGGCACTATCTATGCTGACACTGGAATCCCGCTCCTTCCTGCTGAGGCCTTGGGGGCAGACCAGGATGCTGGGTGCCTGCTGACCCTGTCTCGGCCAGCCACTTCTCACTCTAGGCCCCATTGCCACAGGAACCAGCATCCTCCAGCTGGCTGAACAATTGGCATAGCACCTCTTCTTTTTGTCCCATTTGGAGCTCATTTTTGCCTCATTTCCTGGGGTTCCCATCCTCCCATCCCCTGGGGATCAATCAGTTCATGGTCAAGACCATTTGTCTCGGACAAAGGCGGAGATTATACCCTCCAAACCTCAGGCTCTACCCCATCTTTCTGCATGACCCCGCCTTGGTCTTGCTCCCTTCTCGTTCCTTCATTGTGCGGTGCAGGAGACCACAGTAGCCGCATTCAACTTACTTCTGCTCTGAATGTAGCCTAGCCATTGGAGTTCTTTCTTTGCTGGGAAACAGAGGAAACTGCGGGGGTCTAAGGAGAAGACGTCCTGCCTAGGGCGTTGGCAGGCTGTGCGTGTGCCCCCTGCTGTCCCAGTTAGGTTCTGGTGGATTCAGACTCCCGGCAGAGTGTGTTCACAGTGGGCTAATGCCGGTCTTCTCTTCAGACTCACAATTGTGGCGCTGGCTGTGATCCCCCCCCATACCCACTCCACCGGCTCCTATTCTTTCTGCTCCCCGAGAAAGGCAAGAATATGGCAACTGCATCCCTCAAGGGTACAACATTTCTTTACAATCCAGCCTCATCCGGGGGAATGGGGACTTGATTTCTGGGTGTACATTTATACTTAAAATGAACTCCTTCCGTCAACAAGACAGAAGGGGCAGCACAAAAACCACACTCCCCATTCTGCATTCAGAATACTAAAGCATTGGGTCCAGGAGAAAACCGGCTACAGGGCCCTGAGCCAGGACTAGGTGTGGACTCGACCATAGCCAGTGCCCCAGATCGGCTTGCTCATGTGGAGGTGGAATCTGAGCATGTCGCCCCCTTGTGGACACTAAAGCAACCCACGGACCCATCTCGCTTACAAGGAATGCCCCATCACTGCCTATGGACAGTGCCACTTCTGCAAGCCTGCTGGGGCACTGGAGGGCTCTGGCTGATGTCTCTGAGCTCCAGACTGTACCTGTGGGGTACAGAGGCACACTTGACACTGAGCCGAGCCAAAGACCCACCACAGGCAGACTGCCAGCGCTGCTGATGGGGGCCGGCACAGAGGCCACTTGCCCCTACTTGGTCCTGGAGAGTCAGGCTTCCTGGGGTGATAGCAGACTGAGTGAGGCCTTGGGTCCAAGGTTGTCAGGTTGGTTTCCAGCCTCAGCTGACTACCATCTGCCCCTGGGCTCTTCTTAGAGGGACTCTCTTGACCCCTGAAGAGCTACTTTCTTAAGGACAATGGGAGTGAACTATTCACTCAATTTCCTATGGCTGCAAAATGCTTCGCCTTGTTTCATCCAAATCAAAGGAACAAGGGCTCCCAAACTCTACACCAGCTGGCCAGTCCATGTGACACTGAGCATGACGGGGTTCCCATAGGACAACATGGTGTACCTCTCGTCCTCCCTGAGACACCTGCACGGGGACCACTGGCTTTCCACGCACCTCCTACCTGCAGGCAAGAGCCACACCCACCCTCAGCAGGCAGCCTGGCTTTATTTGAGTTCAGGCAGTGGTCTCCGGTGCAGCTTGGGATTCTAAGACAATGGAGATTGCTTGTTTAGGGCTGGTCCTTGCTCCGGGGTTGCCCTATGGTCATGCACTCTGGTTTTTTGTGGATAGTCCTGCTGACCAACTATCCAGCAGGCCATTTTGCTTGGATTACTGGTCACCGGCCTCTGTGGACACCACCTTTGATGGGCTGTGTGATCCAAGTTCATGACAATGGGAACACTTGCTGTGCCCCTCTGCCAGAAGGGGCTCCCCTGGGAACTGGGAGACCTGGGGGTGAAAACTGGGGTTCCCTATAAGCCAAACACCTTTGTCTTCTTACCACTATCTTTAAAAATAGATAGCAGCTGGGTGTGGGGGCATGTGTATTTAATCCCAGCACTCGGGAGACAGAGGCAGGGGGATGAATCCCAGTTAGTTCAAGGCCAGCCTGGTCTATAGAGCGAGTTCCAAGACAACCACAGCTAAATAAACAAACAAAAACAACACCCACAACCACAACAAAAAACCCAAAACAAAACAACAAAAACCAGACCTCAACTTCCTTCAAGTGGGGAATTTATGGTCACATAGGTCTGAAGGAGAGGGAGCTCCCTCTCCTGTGCGGCCATTTTCCAGCTCGCGCCTGCCACAAAACCCGCTTTTTAAGAAAACATAGGGGGTTGGGAAGATGGCTGAGCAGTTATGTGAGCACTTACTGTTCTTGCAGAGGACCTGGGTTCTATACCCAGCACCCACATGGCAACTCACAACTGCCTGTAACTCTAGTTCCAGAGGATCTGACTCTTTCGGTCACCATGGGCACCAGACATGCAAATGGTGCACGGACACACATACAGGTAACACTCATGCACATAAACTAAAAATAAACAAAGAAACAAAACTCTTCAAGAGAATGGGATGGAGGAGCATTGGCACAACAGGCCAAGTCACAATAGCTTTTGTGTGTGGGGACACAAAGCCATATTTCATCACATGCTTTCCACATGGACCCCTTTCCAGGGCCAAGTGCTGCAGGCTCCGGGCACACACTCACCTGCTGTTTCTGGCGGCCAGCTCCTCCCGCATCTTCTTAATGTCACTCTTGCATTTTTCGATCTCCACCACTTTAAGTCCTTCCACTGGTGACAAACAGACACAGATGGGGTCACCAGAAGTAGTTGCAAGGATCTAGTCAGGCTGGTAGCTGAGGGTTTCAGGAGGATGCTGGCTCACGGCAGACGCTTCCACGCCTTCCCATGCTACTGATATGTGGGGATCCCTCAGCTCCCCACCAGTCAAGAAACAAACAGGCAACGTCAAGGAAGAGCAGGGTGAGACTCATTCACATTCTGGGCGGGTGTGTATGTGTGTGTGTGTCCCAGTGAACTGGAGGGTGTGCCTGCCAACAAGCTACTAGCCAAGATGTTCCCTCGGAAATGCGGGGAATGCCTGGAAATGCTGCCGGAAGCTGGGTTCTTGAGGAACCAAAACAATGATTATATTATTTTATGACCACCTCTTGGTTTTCTGCCAAAGGACAGTGCCCACCGTGACTATGTATTCTCTTTCTCACTCAGTTGGGCTCAGAATAACTGTTAAAAACACAGCACGGGGGCTGGAGAGATGGCTCAGAGGTTAAGGGCACCGGCTGTTCTTCCAGAGGTTCTGAGTTCAATTCCCAGCAACCACATGGTGGCTCACAACCATCTGTAGTGAGATCTGGCGCCCTCCTCTGGCATGCAGGCATACATAGAGGCAGAATGTTGTATACATAATAAATAAATCTTTATAAAAAAAAAACACAGCATGCCCCTTCTAAAGGAAAAACAGCCATTTAGGGAGTTGGCAAGTTCCTAACAATGCCTCTCATTCAAGAAGAGGAGCCACAGCTCGGGAGCCTGGCATAACTCAGCCTCCTTCTGGGCTTTCTAGAACTTTTCAAGGTAGTAGTTAAGCTGGGATAGGACTCCATAGGGACACTGCCTCTTCTGCACAAAGGGACACAGTCAGCTCTGGTCCTGGTGACTTGCTTCTGGGCCAAAAAAACTTCCGTCCCTCCCATACAAGGGTGGCAGGAAGCTGTGCAAAACAAAATGAAGGCCTCAGGTGCCAGTGGCTGGGTTAAGGGTAGTGGCAGCCTGGGGACAAGTCGGGGGGACACACAGAGGCCGGGCATGTTTGTTCACCCACTCAGTCACCCTCCTTTGGAGTGAGGTTCTTTACACTTTCCTGTATCGCTGGCACCCAAAGAAGCTGAAGGTCAAGGGTGTTCTTCTCAGGATAGGTGCTCAGGCACCCCGGGGGTCCTTAGCAATGGATTTAATTTGGCCGCTGTGGCCTTGTTTAGACCTCCTGGTTATATATTTGCAGGCCAAAGGCATGCCTCTAGAACACAAATGCAATACGTGGTAAATCAACAACCACAGCAAGCTTGCCGCTCAAATCAACCGATGCATGAGAGGCAGGACCTTGTGGGAAGTGAGCGGTCCCACGGAGAGGTGACCCACAGCTCTGCTTGCCGTGTGGGTTTGAGACAGCTGTCCCGTGTGACACAGATCGGCTCAAACGTGCAACGGTCACTCATGCCTTGGTTTGTCAGTCATTGGGAGTACAGGTGTGATCTACATCAGGGATTCTGCAGCTCATTGCAGGCCCCATTCCGGTTCCTCCATCACTCCATGGAGAAGGAAGCCTACTTCAGGGTACGGATGCTCCATACAGAGAGGAGAGGTGGTCAAAAACAACGGTGGGAGGCTGCTGTGCTCATGGCCTGGCCCAAGTTCCATCCTTTAGGGCCCTCTTGTTTTCTCTTAAGCTTGGCATATAGGTAGGCACAGATACCCCAAGCTAAAGTAGAAGTTCCCTGAATCATTTGACCTTGCCAGGGCTCTGGTGATGCAATCAACGTGACCTTTTGCCATGCTGCTGTGCAGAATTATCTTCCTTTGAAACCTTGGAAGTACATGTGGACTTCAGAAGGGATTTCTGAAAAAATAATGTGCATGCATGTTTTGCATTCATGGGTGTCAATGCACCACCTAAGTGCAGTGCCCCAGGAGGCCAGAAGAGGGTGCTGGATCCCCTGTAACCGGAGTTAAAGACAGTTGCCATGTGGGTGCGTGCAGGAAACTGAGTCCAGGTCCTCTGGAATTGCAGCCAGTGTTCTTAATCACCGAGCCATCTCTCCAGCTCCAACTTAGGAAGGATTTTGTGTGGACTTCTGTATCTTTACCTCCCAATGAAAAGATTTGAGAGTGACTTCCTAAGAGATGGTGGCTCGGAGGAAAAGGGGCCATAGCAGTAGCTAAGGCGGTTTCCCCCTTCTTCCACGTTAAGAACCCACAGGATCTGGGGGGCTTGTTCTCTCCTGGCTGCAAAACTAAGGCTCTCCTCTCAAAGGCAGGGAGCTGAGTTTTCCAAAGCCTTTTCCTGGGGCTGCTCTGAAGGTTTGCCTCAGGCACACTTCCTGGGAGGGGGGAGCAAATACAGAAGGGCTGGTTTGGTTCAGTTCAGTATGGAAATTCTGGATTGTTTGCTTGCCCCGTGTCCAACTCTGCTCCCAGGGGTTAGCTCTGGCTGTGGCCCACACTGGTGTTTAGGTCTTGGTTCAGGTCCAGGGCACGGGTACAAAGGGTAGAGGGAGCAGGGTTTCCCTGTGCCCCCCACCCCCAGCACACCAGAAAGGAAGTGAATAGCTCCAGGCAGGACAGGAGGTGAGGGCCAGGCTGTTCCATGGTTATGAAATCACCTTTGACCCACCAGTAATCCCACACGCTTTAAAGGCTAAACATTTACACAGAAAGGTAGAAAAAACGCTGGAAGTCACTGGAGGAGAATCGTGTATTTGGCTTAAGGTCAAAGGGCAAGCAGGAAATCCCATTCATGACAAGGTCAGTGCCGTGTGGGGGTTTACAGGCGGCCTGGCTAGCTGGATGTCCCTCACCCTGAGACACAGATAATAGCTGATGGCGGCCAGGTGAAGTTGTATGTGTATGCATGCCCACGCGTGTGTCTGTCCATGTCTTTATGCACATATTTCTGCATGGTTGTGTCTATATGGAGCAGGGACTCGAGCTGAGCTCCTGGCAGCCTATGCAGTCATACAGGGTCAGGACCATCTGGGTTGGACAATTCCCTAGCATCCTGCTCCGAATGAGGTCTGACCGTAGTCCCCACTCAAACTTTTCACCCTGTCTCTCCTACTTGTATATACCTGACAAGCCCTATCTGCATCTTCAGAGTGAGGACCTAAGTATCCGAAACTCAAAGTCCCTGGGGATTAGCATGGGTGACATTCCTGGCTATATCCATGCTAAAAGGAGAGGTCTCTGGAGACTCTGGAGACTAGGAAGTGGTCAGCTAAGAGGACCGGGAATGAATGAGCCCAGAGCCAGCTGGATTTCTGTGGCAGAGAGCCTGTGCATACAAGGCCACCCCTGGGGATGCAAGAAGACACGGAGATGCCAGAAGTGAGACCTACAGTTGGGGACCTGGGACAGACGAGGCATCAGAAGAGGAGAGACAAATAGAGGTTGAGGAGGTACCTGCTGGGTGTGGCAGTCATAAGCCAAATGGTGACAGTGGCTTTATGTATCTGTTGATGTGGCTGGTGCTCTGGCAATGAGCTCCTTCCATGGTCTGTGGCTAAAGTCCCTCTCACGTTTAGAGAGTCCAATACTCCATACATCTCAGCAGGAGACTAATCTGATCTCCACTGAGAAAGAGGGAACGATGGATGCTCACTGCAGTGGGTTGAACTGTGCCTCACAGAGCATGTGACCTATCCTAAATCCCGGGTCCTGTGAATGCCGCTTGATTTAGATGAGAGATCTTGGCAGTTATTAGACAGAGAACTTGAGATGGGACCATCCTTGATTCAAACAGAGGCGTTTTAAGAAACAGACAGGGAGTACTGAGATATGGTGGCTGGGAGGAGGTAGCCACATGAAGACAGGGGCAGGCTGCAGCCATGGAATGATTCCAGCCAGGTAACCAATTACCAGAGACAGCCTAGAAACGACTCTCGCTTAGATCCCAGAGGGCCAGCCCTGCTGATACTCTCTGAGCCAGAGTTTCCAGCTCCCAGAAGGCACTGCTGGGATTCAGACCCCCAAGGTGCGGCACTCTGAGGTGTAAAATTGTGAGGTGGCCCCAGGAGTGCACACTCTCCTACTCTGGCTGTGCTTCAGCTCCAGCAGGCTTGGAATCTGGTAACAATGGGAGCAATGGCAGTGGGGACCGTGGGGTGACAGAGGGACTAGGAGTTACAAGAATAGTGTGTGTGGGGGGGGTTGTCATGCTGCACCACACCCTCTAGCAGTGTGGTGGGCTCCCCAAGATCTCTTCTGTTCAGAGCCATCAAGATGGCAAGACAGGAGTGCAGGAGGGTGCCGCCTCCCTAAGGAAAGGTGGCATGGACTCCAGACACTGGTCTTTTCTTGTCTCATTTGCTGAATGAACTGGAGGGGTCACTATCTGTGATTCCCATCATCCCAGGCAAGACAAGATAGTTTTGAGGACTCAAAGATCAGCTGAATTGGGAAAAGTCAACGTGCTTTGAGGAGGACACACGAGAGAGATGATGGGAACGTGTTTCAGCTTATTCCAGGGAGCTGGGTTTTATGTGATAGAAAGTTTTTTTTCTTGAAAAAAAAGAAGAGAAGCAATTAAAAAGCAAGATACAAAAAAAAGAAAGACATCCACTCAATCTTCCGAACAGAATCTGCCACATATTCTTCGGGGATGCTTGCCTCTTAATGGCTTCCTGTTTGGATTCTGTTTACTCAGCCCAAGTTAATAAATTAGGTGCCCGTGTATTGCCAGGCTGAGCCTGACAGTGACAGAGCGCCTGGCTGAGGAGCTGAGGGTGGAATGTGGGATCCGCAGGCCTATGGGGCGGAAGCATCGAGCCTTTCATTGATTCCCTCACGACAGCTGAGGGGCCTCGAAGCTATTCCTCCCCCCCCCCAAATGTGACTTTTTGGAACCTGAACAGAGACTGGACCTGACTCTTGCTCACGGGCAGAGTTTCTTCTTTCCTATAGCAGTGGCTGAACACTGAGATGCAGATGTCATATACTTATTCCAAACTCTGCAGAAGCAAGCTGCATAGCGGCGTGAAGAGCCATTCCCCTGTCTCATGCAGAGAGGCGCAGAGCTGGAGTCCTGGCAGAGGTTCTGCTGGGCCAGACGGAGGCCATTTGGGGTATTACTCTATGTTCTGTGCGGCTTTGTACGAGCTGCGCTTCATAGAAACGCGTGCTTAGATTTGTCCTGGTCTAGCCTTTGTTAATATCAGAGCAGCACGCCAAGAAAAGATGTGTTTGCTGTCAGTACTAACTCGTTAGTAACTCTAAGTGGCTAATTCTGACGGTGGTTAAAAGTATACGTGGAAAGCAGAAAGAAGGAAAAAAAACAACTCCACTCACGTTCTACCCGTTTCTCCAGCACGGCCAGGTGGTTTGCAACTTCTGCTTTCAGCTCGTTGATCTTAAACGCTCTGAGGGGAAAAGTGGGGAGAAAAGATAAAACATGACCCAGACTGGCAAACACGTATGGGTTCCTACCTGAGGTGAGGTCTCCAAGGAGGCTAGAGAGGGGACCAAGACAGCAGGAGATGCTTTTAAAGAATGCATAATGTCCCTGGGTCTGGTGTCTTCACTACTCTGTCCTGGATTCTCTGTGTAGACTTAAGGTGGGTTGACCCCAAGCCTGTACCCTGCCCTGACCAACACAGACAGCTACAGGGTACTGCCATGCTCAGAAACCGCTCTGAGAAACTAACAATACTGACATAGAATTTAGTAGGGTGTTGATGAATGAAAAGGAAGCCCCGCCCCTCGACCTATACAGTAGTTCAGTGGGAAACACTCATTTGTAAAAGGGTGTTTTGTAGGCGGCTTCAAGTCCTGGAAAAATGGAGTGGTGGGGGTGGACTCACCACCCCAGAACTAATAATCTTCCAGCAGCCACTGGACACAATTTTGGGGATAAGATGAAGGTTTGCTAGAATGTGCCTGGCTAGTCTCGCTACTGAAGCTACAGAAGCCTCACTATGGCTACGCTCAGCTCCCACAAGCCTGAAAAGTACATGCAGAGAATACGGTACCTGGAGAACTGCTCTGCCACCTGGGCCAGCACACCCTGGATGAGTTCTTCTCTTTCTACAAACCAAAGGAGAGAGACCGATGCAGTACGGGCTGGGAGGGAGGACGCAGAGGCAGGCAGGTCACTAAGGGTTCTGTCCCTGAGCGAGCTGCAGGTGTTACTGCGAAGGATGCTTAGACTGTCAGTCGTGGGACAGGGCCTCCATGAAGGTTCTCCCTCTTCTCTGCTGCCTGCTCTTACTGGCTCCTTGTCAGTGGCCCAGGCTGATGTTCTCCAGGTACTACCACAGCGAGATAAGGCAGGCCAGTCTGGGGGCTCTAAATATGGGCAGCTTTGTCTTAGGGCTCATTTTATGGGGACAATTACTATGGCAGAATGGGGTCAATGCCCCGCCGGAGTGAAAACATAGTGTTCTCAGGATGGGCCTGCAGAGAGGAAGCAGGCTGGGTGGAGCAGGCCTGGCCTCTTGCTGCCTGCCCTGTAAAACTGGGTTGGGTGGCCAGTTTTACAAGGTTCAGGCCCCAGACTGATCATAACTTGCCTCTTTCCTATTTCCTGACCAGCCCAAATGCTGAGACTTATGGGAAGGTGCAGATGGCCAGGCCACTGCCCTCTGTAGTGAGTCTGTCTGTGTCCTTGAGAAAGGGGAGACCTTCTTGTCCCAACTAGTTAATCATTCATTCATAACCCCAAAGTCAGAGACCCGAAAAAGGGATTCATAGACGCTTCTGCAGAGGGGGTATGCTCAGTGGTAGAGCACTTGACTGCATAGATGCTTCTACATAGGCCTGATGCTTAACTTGCCCCAGCAATCAAAACAAAGCAAACCACAACAGCACAGCCAAGAAAATACTACGGCAATTTAGTCCGGCAACGGAACTCAAAAGCTAAGAATGTCCCTGTTTCCATCCAGTGCCTGCTTTCCGGTAAATGGCCGGGAACACACAGAAGATAGGCACCAGGGCATCATTTAGCACGGAGAGAGTGAGCACAGCCTATCTGTGTGTGGTGGCGACACGTCTGTGTTTAGCACACCTATGGAGGTCAGAGGATAATTTGTGGGAGTCAGGTCTCTCATTTCATTGCACGGATTTGAGGACCCAAACTCAGGTCGCCAGGCTTGGCGGCAAGCACCATTAACTGCAGAGCCATCTTGTGGGCCTCAGAATTGTTAAATTAAATATGACAAATCGGTACACACATTCTACTATTGATAATAATTTCAGCTCAGCATGCCTTTTTATCCCGTGGGAGGGTAGTGCAGGAGTTAGGAGGCCAGGTGGGCGGGGAAGAACAAGTTCAAGGTCAGCTTTAAACTGCCCAAGGAAACCCTGTCTAAAGTGGGAAAAAGAGGAAGGAAAAGGCAATCATTTAAAAATGTTCAAGTCTGGGAGACAGAGGCAGGAGGATGACCAGCGAGTACATGATAAGCCAGCCAGAGTTATGTAGCAAGATCCTAACTTTAAAAACAAAAACAAGGGGACTGAAGAGATGGCTCAGCAGCTAAGAAGTCCAAGTTCAAGTCCCAGCACCCACACGGCAGCTCACACCTGTCTGTAACCCCTGTTCCAGAGGGTCAGCCTCCATCACGCAGAAATACACGTAGACAAAACCACCAATGTACATTAAACAAGAAGGAAAAAAAAAAGACTTATAAAAAACAAAAGCCAAGTAGAAAAGTTAGCATCTGTTGTTAGATGTAAGAAAAATGGTTTTTGAGAGGCTGAAGAAATCTTTCAGAGGTTAAGAACGCTGGCTGCTCTTGCAGAGGACCTGGGTTTGATTCCCAGCACCCACATGGAGGCTCACAGCCAACTATTTATAACTCCAGTCCCAGGGTACCCAGTGCCCCTTCTGACTCCAGGGGTACCAGGTATGCACACGGTACACAGACATATATGTTCAAGTCAAACCCTCATGAATAAATAAATCTAAAAAATTCTTCAAACGCTGTTTCAAACGGTAACAGAACAATCCTATTTTTCAAACATGTTGGGAGGGAACCTTCAAAAACACCAACCGTTATCTTTTGCTTGTAAGATTCCATTTTCATTTTTTTTTTTGCTTCCTTGGAGAATCTTTCATTTTTACCATGAAAATATTTTAATTTTCTAATGAGAAAAAAAGTTGTTTCCCCCTCCCTTCTTGGTCACTTGTACTCAGTCCAAGAAACAGAACCTTGTTGGTACCCCAGAAGTCTCTTTGGCCTCCCTGAGTCCCTGTCCCTCCACAGGTCACCTGAGCTCTAGGCAGATGCCAGCTCACAGCTTCCAGCCTCACAGGAACGCAGGTGTGCGGGGTGTGTCCTCCTGTGTCTAACGCCTGCAGATAAGACTGGGTGGCAGCGGCGGTGCCTGTAGCACGGACCTGTGATGCCAGGACACCCTTACCAGGCTGACGCCACTGAAAATTCCAAACTTAGCAATTCGGTTCATCAGCGGTGTGAGTGCCATTTCAAGAAGCACGTGGCTAGGTGACACCGTTGCTGGCACAGGCAGATGGCACGCAGGTCGCATAAGGAAGTTCTGCAGTTGGTGCTGTTAGGCCCAAGTTTCTGGTCCCCAAGTGAATTCATGGAGCCGGATTTCCAATGCAAATGACATGAGGGTTTTTAATTCAAACTCAGGTTTGGACTACACCTGCACCATGCCAATGCAGTGGGCGAGGGAAGTGCAGCCCCGAACCCAGGGAAAGGGGCAAACTTTTAGAGAGGAAACGCCACAATCGGGGGTGTTTGAGTCCTGTCGTCTTGGGGTTGGGTGAGGAGCACACAGGATAAGGTAGTTTCTGAACCCACTGGTCAGTTTTTGGGCGCAAAAACTTAACAAAGAGCCATTAATAACTGACAAGGTGTCGTCAAGGACAGGATGTCTCCCAAGAACATCTGGACCTCGTTAAATTTTATGGCCCTGCTCCCTAGCTCCTTTATTGGCTATTTTTAGGGTATCTGTTCAATTTCTGCTATCATAGCATATTCCTGGAGCTGAGACCTGCTCTCCCCACAACTTATTATATGGCTTAAGATGAAACCCCTTCTTTAAAAAGGAGTTTCCGAAGTCAGGTCCTTACAGCGCTGGGTGCTCTAGCCCACTGTGTGAGCCCAGGAAGATGTGCTCAAGTTTAGACACATCACGCCATCTCTGTGTGTCTTCGACAACAAGCTGCTTTGACATGCCCTCCTATGGATGCTCAACATGCCTGGTTCACACCACGTCCAGGTATTTCTGCTCCCTTCCTCCCTTTCTTTTAGCAGGATTTTGCCAAGTAGCCTAGGCTGGCCTCTAACTTGGGTTCTTTATGCTTTAGCCTCCCACATGCCTAGCCCCTCTTCTTCCCTCCCTCCTTCCTAAAATACATTTGCTAGTGTTTATCCTCTGTACACAATAAAAAACGCCACAAAGAAGAATGACTCAATTTGGATCAATCTCTTAAGCCCTTGATGCTTCACGACCTGTGGGAAATCCTTCCGGTGCCGTATGACCTTACACTCCTCACTCCAGAGCAGGTTCAGTCACCCCAGCCCAGCTTCCGGTTGTCTGCTTCTCTTCTACTCAGGTGTCAGTCCAAATGCCTGCCTTAAACCACTCCCTCCTGGTGACCACCTCCCTGAGGACACCTCGGAACAGCCTACCTGAGTCACCCTCCTGTCCCCACGCCCTGCACACACCGCGCAGCCCTATGCCACAGAAACCATTTCACCGTCACCATAACCTCTCAGAACTGTGTCTGCTCGCTTTAAATCGCCCATTAAACCTCCCCCTGAGGAACCTCACAGGGTAATTCTCAGGACTCAATAAAGGCATCAACCTACAGGTCATCTTCTGTCTTTGTCCTTGTGTTCCTGGCCTCTCTGTGTGGCCTGCAGGCCACCTGCCTATCCCCAGACCTATAAGTAATGACTTCTTTATTTCAAGCTTGTGTCTCCTAATCACTCAAAGGCTGAACTCTACCTAAGACCCTGAGGAAGTGGGTGGAGCTAACCCATGGCCACCTGGCTTCATACCCTCTGAGAAGAAAAGTCACTTTTCATGGCATGTTTTCGAAGTTCATGGGATCTGATGCCCTCTTCTGACCTCTGTGGGTACTGCATATAGATGGTACACATACATGCCTGCAGCTACAACACCCTTACACACAAAATGAAAAAAGAATTATAAAAGCATTAACAAAACTCTTCAGCTACAGGTGTAACAAGGCAGGACAGACTCTCACTGATACAATACTGGAAGTTCAAGCTAATGCAATAAGGCAAGAATAAGAAAGAAAGAAAGAAAGAAAGAAAGAAAGAAAGAAAGAAAGAAAGAAGGAAGGAACGAACACAGGACCATCATCTTGCTGATGGCAAGACTGTCTATATAGAACAGTCTAAGGAATCTATAGATAAACAACCTCTCCCAGAGCTAACAAGTGAAATTAACAAGGTCATAATATCCACATACAGTATTAATCATCATATATAATAATTACATTAAAAATACAATACCACTGCAAATCACTCAAAAAAGTCCCACGACTCAGGCATAAACCTAACAAAAACATATGCAGAATTTGTATGCTTGAAACTCCTAAATGCTACTGGAAAAATATGTAAATGAATTGTAAGTAACTCATGTTAATGACTTAGCGAATTTGACGTGGCAAACATGCCAATGCTCCCTAAACTGGTATACAGGCTTAAAGAAATTCCTGTCAAAAATTGCCGCAATCTCTTTTGTAGAAGTAGACAAGATTATTCCACAGGTAAAAAAACTAATGCAAAATGAATGGCCCATGGCTATAAACAAAACACATGGGAAAAACCTGCAGAGTGCCGGGGAAGTCAGAGAGTTCCTAGATGTGACGCCCAAACACACAGGAGAATTCTCTAAGCCACTTGTCAAAGTGAATCACTGCTATAAGAAGAACAGTGTGAAGGGGACGAAGAGGCAGCCTGAAGCCACACTCCAGGCAGCCAACATGAAACAGACTCCATGCTTTGGAGTGTGTGTGTGTGTGTGTTTTAAGAGAGAAAGAACATGAAGTTGGGTGGGGTGGTGGGGGATCTGGAAGGAGCTGGTGGAGGGGAAAGAATAAGATCCAGATATATTTTATGGGGGGCTGGAGAGATGGATCAGAGGTTAAGGTTGCTCTTCCAGAGGACCTGAGTTCAATTCCCAGCAATCACATGGTGGTTCACAACCATCTATAATGAGATCTGGTGCCCTCTTCTGGCCTGCAGGCATACATGCAGGCAGAATACTGTATACGTAATGATTGAATAAATAAATATTTTATGAAAAATTTAAAAAATAAAAAACAATTATTGCAAGTCCCCCCCCAAGAGAAAAGGAAAACTGCAGCTGGGGGGGATATTTGCTAATGGGGAAGCTGACAATGATTTGACACTGTGTGTGTGTGTGTGTGTGTGTGTGTGTGTGTGTGTGTGTGTGAAAAGCCGTCAAAGCCAACAGCAGAAAAGACTTCAACTCAGCCTGAAAACAGACAAGAGGTGACATGTGACCGACCATGAGCAAAGGAGTGTGAGCATGGAACCATCCGGCATTCACAGTCACTAGGAAACGCGTATCAAAAAGCTTATCCTAAGATCAAAAAGGCTGACCACACCCAGGGCCAGGGAAGAGTAACCCTGGGTCACTCATGGCCACGGAGAGTCTGCGGAAAAGTTTGGCAGGAGCTGACCTTCCAGGCCCAAGGAGCAAAGTCTATGTTCCCACAATCACCTGTGAGCTAACAAGATGACTGGAAGTGGTCCCAACCTGGGAACAAGCCAGACACCCTCAAAGGTGAATGGATAAACTAACTGTGCTCCTCCAAGGAAGGGAGCTTCTCTGGGAACAGCTTGGCCCAAATTACTTGTATGACCGCATCTATTCAACGTTCTAAGTGACAAAACTAGAAATCTGATGACCTCAGGTTAGCCACTGGCAGGGGTCAAGGAAGGGTGAGGTCAGAAGGGAAGTGGTTACCCAAGGGCAGGTAGGGTGGAGGAGGGGTGGTGTGTACCTGAGCGTGCGGGAGTCTGTAGCCGGCTGGTCACTGAGCCGCAGCTGTGCAAGCTGCCTCTCCGTTTGTTCCCGTGAGCATCTGAATCTGAACTCTCCTCCAAGCCAGTTCAGAACGGAATAAAAGAAAATAAGGAAGGACTGGAGAGATGGCTCAGAGAGAAAGAGCACGTGGTGGTCTGGAGTTAGGTCTGGAGCACCTACATGGTAGCTCACAACTACAGGGGGATCTGTGGCCTTCTTGGGCATAAGGCATGCCTGCGGCACATAGATATTCATGCAGACAATAGTCATACACATAAAGTACAAATGAGTAACTTGAAAAAGAGTTAAGGAAGAGCTGTCCTTTGGGTTTGGGGCATGTCTCTTGGGTCTCACAGCACTTTTATGCTTGAATTTGATTCTCAGGAGAAGCAGGACTCAATGCCCAGATAGATGTTGGTATTCCCGTCTATGTTAAGGCTAAGCCTTAGCTTATGTATGACCCCTGCCAGCATCTCTGTGGTTCTTAGAAACAGCTCGGAAACAGCGGCACACCCGCTGGGGCCACAGTCAGGCTGTGGCATCCACTCTGAATATACAACTCAGCAGAAAGAGCTCACTGGGGCATTCATTCAGAGGGCAAAGAACGAATTCTTCTTCAAGAAAAAAAAAAAGGAGAAAAAAAATCCTGTGTCGCACAGCCAGTCACATGTTCATAAACACAGCCCTGGTCTGAAGCGGTGTCTGCCACCACAGGAATCCCTGCATCGGCACTGTTTTCTCCCCGCATTCTACAGAACTTGAACACAAGCCAGGAACACGTGTAGCACCTTCAGGGCAGTGTGTGGCCTGTCACGCAAGCCACTGCCTTCGCTCCTGTCCCTGCGCTGGCCTTACTGTCCTGGGGTCACTAAGGCTGGCTGACAGCCAAGGTTTTGCCCCAGCATCTCTTGTGGCTTGCCCTTCCCTGGTGTGTGGCATCTCTGGGACGATGAGATGCGTAGGGAGCTCCCATCAGCCTGGGCTGCCCCGGCCTGGCTGCCACATCTTCCAGGTGCTCCTTCCCATGGTAATTAACAGGCACAGCTCGACCGCACAGATCAAGGGTGTTCATTACAATGTTCCCACCTTTGCACACATCATGCTTTGATCACACCCGCCCATCCTCTTGTCCCCTCCACCCCAACCCTTCTGTTTCCCCTAAGAACCCTTTCTTTTACTGCCCTATCTTTTGAAAAGAATGCTGGTTTCTACATGAGAAAAAGCACGTATTATTTCTCTTTATCCCCCCAAAGAGCCTAAAACCTCTAGATTTGGGGGCAACAGGGTTCAGTTGTCAAGTGTTTGTCATCCCCAACTTGGTAGCGAAGCCATGCCCTGCCAGCGAAATCCACTCCTAGAGATGACACCGATAGCTATTTCCCAGGCTGCACGGCACATACTGACTGAAGAAGTTTAAGCACATGCAAGCGCTTTGTTTTGAAGACGGCTTAGTAGCTCTGAGAAAGTAAGTCATAGCTTCAGGCAACTGTCATCTCTTTGGGGTCCCTCTGGACCTCAAGCAAAGGCGATGGTCTGAGGGGAGGAATGTTGCTGGTCCGCACAGACAGAGCCTGCAGGAGAGCAAGCTGGCATTCCCAAGTTAGTTTCTAGGGAAACTCCAGGAGCCGAGCAGCTAATGCAGAGTACCCACCGGCCCTGTGCGTGCATGCGGAGAGCTGGTGGGAGCACACCAGGGAGGACTCCCAGGTACTGACTGCCGCCACAAAGGTAGGTGCCTCGCTCTAAAGAGCAACTTCCTCCAGGCTGGGGAGGCTTGTGTGCAGTCTGGTTTGTGGAAGCCTTAGCTCCTGCAGGCTGCTGTGTCTACAGATTTCCTGAGGCAAGCATCCACAGTAGATGCTGGCGAGAGCTGGCGGGAGCTGGAGGTCTCAAACAGCATAGGAGGGCTGAGTTTCATTTTAGGACAGTGTGAGAGGGCCAGCAGGGATCCAGCTTCGAGGACGTTAGGACATCACAGAAGCATCACACCACTGATGTGGAGCTGAGAAACCCCAGCTCCCCCGTGCTCAGCTAGAGCAGGGTCTGTTCTAGAACAGGGGTCTGGAATACACCAAACCTCTGTCAATTTTGGGGGAAGTTACTGGGGTGTCAACAGCGACAGGTACATAGGAGCAGACGGGATGAGGGCCCCGTGCCACGGGGCTTCCCCAAGCAGACCACGACAGAGTCTGAAGTCTGACTCCAAGCTGGGTTACAGGGGACATTCAAGGAACCTGCCCCTGCCCCGCCCACTTCTTCCAGGAATTGTTTATGTTTCAGACAATTCCTGACCCTGTCGGGACTCCTGTCATTCAGTGGCAGAAAGACACAAGCAGTTGGTTAAAGGGACAGCAGGAAAGTCTGCTGTTCTGTTACAAGGAGCAATTGCATACTACATGTCGTCCAGGGCCAGCAGGCTGGTGACTCGAAGTCCTTTGTATGCTGAGCAGAAGAGAACAACAGCTTTGCCAACTTTTTCCATCCCCCTAATGCCTGAGCTGGTTTGGACACGACCCCTCTTCCCAGTCCCAGGCTACTGCATGGAGGTGGAAGGCCTGAGGTGCCAGTATGGGCATCTGCATCTTAGCTCTCTCAGCCTGCAGACACAGCACTAAAAGCTGCAGGGGCGTTAGGGGTGTGGGCATACACCTGTAATCCTTATAACTGGGGAGGCTGAGGCAGGAGGATGGAGAATGGGAGGCCAGCCTGGGTTACTACATAGCGAGAGCTTCTCCAAAATAGAAAACAAAGGACACACCACGGAGCCTCTCACCCGGCAGACAGCGATGGCTCACGACTCCCCTGGGCTTGCCACGCTACTCTACTCAACCGGAGGCAACAGATGGGGTTCTGCGCATTCTCCCAGCTGCACCGGATCAACAGAAACCTCCCAAAACTCCGAAAAACCGAAACCAAAACCAAGCAATACCTAAACAACAATGAAAATGTCTACTCCTTCGGGTGGTGGCATCGTCATTATCGCCACTGCCACCACCAATGCCACCACCACGTTAGGGATAAAATGAGCCCTATCCCCTAGACTCAAAGAGGCCACTCTCCCAGAGGCCCTGGAGACAAGGGAAGGTACAGTCAGCTCATCTCCCTCTCCACCCTTGCCCTGGGAAACAAGAGGACCAGACTCACCTCCGGCCCCACTTCTGCTCTCTCCCAGCCCCTGCAGCAGCCCTCCAACCAGCCTTTCTTCAAAACAGTGTGTGGGAACGGTCTAAAGCTGGAAGGGTCACTGGGCACTCATTGTTTATGGGCCCCATAAAACTGACATTCAGGAGGAGGGGGAGGGGAGGGACAAGACACACTTCCTTTATGACCCAGGAGGACAATAAAGTTATATGATTAACAGTGACCTTGCCTGGCACTTCTTAAAGTCGCAGGTTCTCTGGGTCACCCTGCTGGGAAATCACAAACTCAGCAGTTGAAGGATTGGTATAGGGCATTTCAGTAACAAGTAAGCAAAAGGCGCCAAACACTCTGATGTCCTGGTGAGCCAAACTGCTGCGTCTGGCAACTGTCTTGGAGATTCAGATCCACAGGCATGGGGTGTACAGAACTCTGTTCTTGGGGTGGGGGTGGGGGTGCGGGGGTCTGTCATGCTCTGTGTGGTCTGCCTGATTTCTTTTTCTTTCCCTGCCCGCTTCCTTAAGAACCTGTGCATAAGGATACACAGCGTAGGCAGTCGTAACCGCCAATGCTGCAAGTCTCCAGGCTGCTTGCAGCAGGTCACTGAGGAATAAACATTGATACACATGGATACTGGATGATGCTGGAGAGCCAGGGAAAGGCAGAGAAGGGCCCCAACTGGCAAGGCAGCAAGAGAGAGGAACTGGTCTGAAAGGCTGTGCCCTGCATGGTTCCAACTATAGGACAATCTAGAAAAGGAAAAACCATGAAGACAGGAAAGAGGGCTATGGGAGGGAGCCAGGAGCCGTGGAAACAGATCTCCCTCCCCTTCACCTGTGCCCCCGCCCCCACACCCTACTGGCCAGGTTGGCTTTGAATCTCCTGCTAGTCTCAAGGATTCTCCACCCTCAGCATCCTGAGTAGCTGGGAGTACAGGTGCCGTCACATTTCTGGAGCCCAGGAGGTTGAAGGTTTTCCTTATGAGGCTGCGCTGGGGACACACGGCACTACGCATTTACAAAGCTGAAGAATGTGTAAAGCCAAGAGTGTCCCCCATGGTGACCTGTGGACTCTGGGGAGTACCTCACGTCTGTCACTGAGGGTGTAGGGAGAGAATGGGTAGGAACGCTGTGGTTTTCATTCAACTTCGCTCTCAATCTAAAAACACCAAGTCCCTACGTTTAAAATAAGTTGAAGATGGAAATCACGGTGCTTAGAGCAGCGGCTAAGAGCCATACTGAGGGGCATGGAGCAGGAAGAAAGCAGAATGTGGACATCTACCCAGCCAACACGCACAGCAGCGGAAAAGGAAAAAACCGAGATCAGCAAAAACCAAGCATCTTCAAGACTAAGGCTGTTTAACGGTGATGGGAAGGTTTTTATTGTAAATTTGCAGGGGAGAACTGTCAGCGGCCTCTGGAAGGGTCCAGAGCAGGTAGAGAAAGCGGTAGACCAAACATGGCCAGCAAAGGCAGGGTTAGAAGAACTGAGAGGAGCCAGCATGGACTCTGAGACGTATGACAGGGTCTTCTAATTCTGACGGAGTCTGGAGTCAGCATGCACTTTGGGATGCTAATAACCAGAGAAGCCGTTTGTCCCTTCTGCCAGTGAGAAAGGAACTGGCTCCTCAGGTAGAGGGGAAGGGCTTCACAAGCTCCTGGGGAATGCTGGCTTTCGTCTAACTGCCAAAAGGTAGGGAAATGGGGTTTCCTTTGACCTGACAAAGTCAACCCTAGCCTGATCTGTAGTCTACAAAGCAAGTTCCAGGCCAACCAGGGCTACACTGAGACCCTCAGACAGCCAGACAACCAGGCAGTCAGTCAGCAAAGTAATCTCCCCAGTATATATTCTTTTTTTAAAAATTATTTATTTATTTATTATGTATACAATATTCTGTCTGTGTGTATGCCTGCAGGCCAGAAGAGGGCACCAGACCCCATTACAGATGGTTGTGAGCCACCATGTGGTTGCTGGGAATTGAACTCAGGACCTTTGGAAGAGCAGGCAATGCTCTTAACCTCTGAGCCATCTCTCCAGCCCCCGGTATATATTCTTAAAAATTACTTTATTATTTTGTATGGGTGGGTGTTTTACCTGCATGTATATTTATGCACCCAATGTATGTAGTACCTCCAGAGGCCAGAAGAGGATACCAGTTCCTCTGGAGCTGAAGTTACAGGTAGTTGTGAGCTGCTGTGTGGGGTGCTGGGAACTGTATCCAAGTCATCTAGAAGAGCAGCCAGCGCTCTTAACCACTGAGTTGTGTCTCCTGCCCCAACCAGACAGGTATTAAGAGGTCAAAATGGCTGGGATGCAGGACCCAAAAGTGTATCTCCCAACACACAACTGTCTCCATGGCAAATCCTAGACTTTTATTATGAAGCAATTACTAAAGAGTCAAAGCAGTGTTCACAAGACATTGTCAACACACATGTTCTGATTGGGTGTGCAACCAATTAGAAATCTAAAAATCTCATTTACAGGAAAACCTGGGAACAAAAAAAATATTAGGAATAAATGTTTTTTTAAAAAAGATATGCAGAGCCGGGCGGTGGTGGCGCACGCCTTTAATCCCAGCACTCGGGAGGCAGAGGCAGGCGGATCTCTGGGAGTTCGAGGCCAGCCTGGTCTACAAGAGCTAGTTCCAGGACAGGAACCAAAAGCTACAGAGAAACCCTGTCTCGAAAAATCAAAAAAAAAAAAAAAAGATATGCAGAATGTCTGTCTTGAAAAAACTTGCGGAGACTGCCCAAGGGGAGGACTGTCTCATGTTCCTGGGTGGGAAACCTCAATATGATAGAGACATCCTTGTCCCTCAAATCTACCAATCCATATGTTGGAAGCATTCATAATCAATGACATAGATCCTTTCTTACATTTTTTCTTTTTGAAACTGATATTGGAGAAAATATTTCAGTTACCTAAATCAACCCAAAAGGAAGACAAATGTATGAGATTCATGCCTGGTATCAAGAACCATATCATGTAGTACCGACGTTGATGCTAGGAACCAGGGGTGCACACGGAAAAGGAAAGCTTGGGAAAGAAGCAGACGCTTCAGAAGTGTGCCAGTGTTAGGGGACACACACACACACACACACACAGATAGAGAGAGAGAGACTCATGACCATGGGGGAGGGGCAGGATCTGGCAGTCTTAGGGTAGGAGAGTAACGTGGGAGCATTGATGAGGCAGTATGATGAGGCTTTGGGGGGAGGAGAAAAAAACATCCTTTCAAAGCTGGAGAGGGACTGCATTAGGAGAGACAGCTGTCAATCATAGCACGGTGGAGGGCCTGAAGGGAGCAATGTAATCTTTTTTTTTTTTACTTTTTTATCCGTTTATTTATTTATTAAAGATTTTTGTCTCTTCCCCGCCACCGCCTCCCATTTCCCTCCCCCTCCTCCAATCAAGTCCCCTCCCTTGTCAGCCCAAAGAGCAATCAGGGTTCCCTGACCTGTGGGAAGTCCAAGGACCACTCACCTCCATCCAGGTCTAGTAAGGTGAGCATCCAAACTGCCTAGGCTCCCACAAAGCCAGTACACGCAGTAGGATCAAAAACCCATTGCCATTGTTCTTGAGTTCTCAGTAGTCCTCATTGTCTGCTATGTTCAGCGAGTCCGGTTTTATCCCAGGCTTTTTCAGACCCAGGCCAACCGGCCTTGGTGAGTTCCCGATAGAACATCCCCATTGTCTCAGTGTGTGGGTGCACCCCTCGCGGTCCCGAGTTCCTTGCTCGTGCTCTCTCTCCTTCTGCTCCTGATTTGGACCTTGAGATTTCTGTCCGGTGCTCCAATGTGGGTCTCTGTCTTTGTCTCCTTTCATCGCCTGATGCAGGTTAATATTCAGGAGGATGCCTATATGTTTTTCTTTGAGTTCTCCTTATTTAGCTTCTCTAGGATCACTAATCATAGGCTCAATGTCCTTTGTTTATGGCTAGAAACCAAATATGAGTGAGTACATCCCATGTTCCTCTTTTTGGGTCTGGGTTACCTCACTCAGGATAGTGTTTTCTATTTCCATCCATTTGTATGCAAAATTCAAGAAGTCCTTGTTTTTTACTGCTGAGTAGTACTCTAGGGAGCAATGTAATCTTAAATTCCCTAGAAACAACAACAACTCTTTACTTTTGCAGGTTTTCAGGGGGTGGCAGGAAATTCCCTACCTCGTGATGTAACCTGACCAGGTCACCATGCCAGGGGCAGGCACAAGGCAGGACTGTAAACTTATCTAGGAGGAGATTTGTGCCTAGTGGAAGTCTGTCTCCACAAAAGCGCCAGTGGGTCCAGGGCAAGGGCCGCCTCTCAGCCAGTCTGGCGGTGACAGCCCAGGTGTGCTGAGGGAGACGGTTGGGCAGTGAGCCCTGTGTAAATCGATTTGAAATGGATCACAGCTTTACAGCCAAAGCTGAGATGAGCCTTTCTGAAAATGCCTCTTGAGAGAAGATGAAGGACGTAGCAAAGATAAAAGAAAATATGTTACTCCCGGTGTCATCCAATTCTCCACCTCTGCTCCTCTGATGACCTCATTAAGAACATGAAAATAGTGGCGGGGGGGGGGGGGATAGAAAATAGAAGCCAGGATCTGAGAAAGATAGTCACGTGTGACTAACGGGAACCACCAGATCACTGTTTCCTACGGCAAGCCACAACAGAGCAACAACACAGGCCGGTTTAAAAAGTGACCAAAATGTAAGCTATTCAAATGGCCAGTTGATATATAAAATGCCTATATATACCGCCAAGTAGCCTGAGAAATACAAACGGAAGCTGGACTGAGATGCAAGGGGTCTCATACCCACCAAACTGTGAAAGCAGCAGGCTGATTGTGGGTGCCCTTGTGGTAATCAGCAACTGAGCTGTAGCTCGTGAGTACAGTGGTCATTTCCCCATACACTCGCCGCCCTTCTTTGCCTCGGTTTCCCCTCCCTCCGAGGACTTTCTGAGATCACTTCAAATAATGCCACGGAGCCTAGTTCCATCTCCAGACACATGGGAAGTTAACCCACTTATGTGGCACACTTGCTCCCAGGCCGTACCTAGGATGCAATGTTGGCAAGCAAGCCCACAGTGAGACTTTCACAGTGATCATAGCAGCTGGTCCCCAAATCAAAAGTAACCTACGAATACTAAAAACCCAGAGACAGATACTTGGGTTCAAGTTGAAGACCAAAAAAGCAAAGCAACCAAGCCTCTAGAGAGATCTTACCACTACCAAGGCTCAGACAAACAAAGGGGGCGATCCTACAACGCTCTCCACCAACCTCATACTCCACTGAGTTCCTGTTCCTTCCACTTTATAGTCCTCTCTCGGCCCAGCCATATCGCTCCTGTCTCCACCTTCTTCGTGCTGGGATTGAAGGTGAGATCCCAAGAGCTGGGATCACCTTTGTGTGAGCTCTGTTTCTCTTTTAGACAGATTCAATCTCGTGTAGTCCAGGGTTGTCTTGAACTCACAGAGATCCGTTTGCCTCTGTCTCCCTGCTGGGGTTGAAGGTGTGTGCCACCACTCCCTGGCCTATATGGCTAACTAGTGTGACTACTTTGCCCTCTGGTCTTCAGGCAAGCTTTACTGATTAAAGCACAGATAATATACCACTATAGTGACCACTGAGTCCACCCACAGGGGCCTAGAGCACACGCATGCTCAGAGTCACAGAAGCGGTCAAAGGCCTATGAATCGGTAACTGTGACACCAAGCCAGAGTCCGCACATCGAGGTGGCCGGCACACAGCAGGAGTCTGTATTAGTGGCACTAGGGAGGTGGCAATGCAATCTGGTGACACAGGCAGAGATGGCGTGCTCTTAGGGTATGGGGGAGTTGCCTGGAGGCAGCACCCAGGGAGTTGCTAAGGTTGATGGAGACCCCCATCTTCACTGGGTGATAGCTGTCTCTCTGGCCTTTATCTAATTCCTCGAATAGCGCCCTCTGAAACTGCGCATTCTGGTTTGATCTGGCTGAGCACTGGGTTCTGCTGGCCCTCAGGATGTCTTGGTACAGAGGGCAGTTGGACCACGCATGGCCCTGAAGCCCTGAGCAACGTTCAGATGCCAGTGCCATTCTCAACCAAAGGAAACCCTATGGCCAGGGCACACATTCTGGGGGCCTCTGTCCCGCTGCTTGCCACCCGCGTCTCTGGCAGTGGCGTGATGCTGCTGGAGCTGGCTAGGCGGCTCCAAGGCGAAGTGTGAGCCCGCCATTCCCAAAACAGCTATTTTGTATTTCATACACTGCACCCTATTTGTTTTTAAAAATAATGCAGGCATGGATGACTAAGATTCTGCTTATGAAGCTTAAAAGCCTTAATGCTTTGGGCTGAAACTGCACTAAATATAGAAAATATTATTAAGAGGCATTATTACTGCTCACAAACAACACATCTGCGCTCAAATTCTGAGCAGTAACTTGGCTTCCGGGCAAAATCAAGAGCCCACACAGCGTGTGTCAGTTTGGCCCTGAGGGAGCGCCCCTGCTCCATTAGAATCCTGCAGTTTTGTTGAGACAAGGTTTTGCCCATTGGACAATGCCCTTGGGGTTACTTAAAATGATAGCTACCATTTATTGAGCATCGCTAAGAGGCAGGCCCTCACTAAGCATTTTGCATAAATTACACCATTTACCCTCTGAAGAACCCCACTGAGGTGTCTATTTTAATTCCTATTCTGCACAGGAAATGGAAACTCATCTGTGGGGAGCATGAGGTAGCTTTCCCAAAGCCACTTCACCCAGCTGGCAGATGATACAGCTTCAGACGGGCCGTTTATTCTTGGCTTCCTATTTGCGAGTCCAAAGCTCTAAGTCTGGGCCCCAAAGAAGTGATCACTTAGGGAGGTTATCCAGGAAGTCCTCCAAGGTGTGTGTGTGTGGGGGGCAGGCACTGAGGCATATTCATGAGGAAGTGACCATGGTGGACAGGGGTCCCTTTGGGCAACTGCGCTGGTGACGTCAGAAGACTGTCCTCTGTGAGACAGACAGCTGTCTGGGGTGGTGGCTTTTCCATCACTCCTGGGCTTCCCTGAACAGAGGAAGTCCTCAGGCAGGCAGGGAGAGAGGGACTAGAGAAGGGTGCCACCGACAGGTTTGAGAACAGCTCAGTGAGATACTAGCCTGTTGCACCAACAGTATCTCCTCTGCTTTGCTCTGAACCTTTAGTACTGCTCTCTGGCCCTTCCCCTTCGGTGATCAGCCATCTAAAAGGACTGACTGGTTTACTCGCTGTATCTCAAAACACTTCAGTGCGGCAACCATGCAAAAATATACATGAGGGGCTGGTGAGATGGCTCAGAGGGTAAGAGCACTGGCTGCTCTTCCAGAGGTCCTGAGTTCAATTCCCAGCAACCACATGGTGGCTCACAACCATGTGTAATGAGATCTGGTGCCTTCCTTGCTAGCAGTACATTGTATGCTTAACAAATCTTTAAATATATATACATGAAAATCCATAGCAGTATCACTCACAATGGATACACCCCTCAGGTTTGGGCCAAAATGTGGCCCATGTACACGAGGTAGTGTCACTCATGCCTAAAAGGAATGGGAGCAGCTTCATGCCACACAGCCTGTGTGGACCCCACACTAACTGCGGGACATGGCCCCCCTAATGCCACAGTGGCATATTTGAAATAGCAATAGGCAAATCTATAGATGCGAGGCAGACCAGATGCTGCCAGGGCCTTGGGAAGGGAGGGGAGCGGAAATGGAGATTGCAGGCCCACAGGTGTGGGGCTTCCATCTGGGGTGATGGAAACATTTGGGGATAAACAGTGAAAATGCACAGTGAAATACATGCAGACAAAACCACTCCGCAACACGCTGAACTCTGGATGAAATAGCATGCAAATTACACCTCCAGCAAACAGGAAAGCCAAGCTGAATGCAAATTCCTGAGGGAGCTCCCTCATCCCCTGTCTCCTAAGACAGGCTTGCACACTGAACTGGCAGGAACCCTCTGACCTGGTCTCCCCGGGTCTCCAGCAAAGGTCCACTTCTATCCTCCACATCGAAGGGGGCAGGTGTGTGCCGTGGACAGGCTGCCTGCCCCCAGGGGGAATTCTGAGCATTTTCTACTCCTGGCCACCTGTGCTCTGCCCTCTGTCCTTTGCAAACAGTGGTGGCAACAAAGTTGCAGCAAACAAAGTCCTGCCCCCAACAAGGGAGTTGTCAAACAGTGGTGGCAACAAAGTTGCAGCAAACAAAGTCCTGCTGACCAACAAGGGAGGTGCTGTGTCTCTCTGCAGGGAAGGGACAGACCTGCTTTAGAGTCAGTACCTTCTTCCTGCAGAGTTCACACTGCACTCCCACGCTACTCTGAGGGACAGAGCAGACCCAAACATGGCCCAGATTTGCTCGGGTTACTTCTGCCAAAGAGCAGAGACCTGTCCTTTTGTGCTAAGCAGAAGCTTATGCAGGGCCCTGCAGTTGCACCCTGGCTGCTGGTCACCCTCACCCTGCTGGCATTCTCGGGGAAGCCACACTTCCAGGTTGCTCCCTCACTTAAAGAGCGCTCACACTCACGGTGTATGGCAGGCATTTTCTGGTTCTGTCTGGTTCTGGCCCGTGGAGAGGATGCATCCTTCTGCCTGCGTTCAGGCTGCCGTCAGAAGCTGGGATGCACACACACGGGCCTTGGTCCTCTGCAGTACTGCCCGTTTCTCCAAGTCATTTGTCATGCTCGTGACCCCAGATGTGGAAAGAGCTTCACAGCATTGGCCCAGCTGCTCACAGGCACCCTCTACACCGGCCTTCCCCAAACCCTCCAGGAAGCTCAGCTCTTAAGTCCCCAGGACTCAGTTCTAGCTTATGTTAATAAATCAGAACCCAACTCCTACCAGTCTAGTCTGGCTCCAAAGTCACACAAAACTCCATTTTTTTTTGAGTCAGTGTCAGGACTGGCTTTTCCAACACACAAACTATTTATAGTTTTACAAACTAAAAGATCCTAGAAACTGAGATTTAAAAATGTTTGTCATGTAGGAATTGAACCCAGGACTTTACGTATGCTATGCACTACACTATAACCTCTCACACATGCAAACCCATCTCTGTAGCACTAAGAAGAAACCAATGAGGTTACCAAGCAACATCCAAAAGCCTTTCACCAGCAGCTAAAACCCCGAAAGGAAGACACCCCAACAAGTGCAGAAATTCAGGCATGAAAGAGGCCATGAAACATTAGTAACATGAATTGTCCCCAAATTATTCAGTGTATTCAATGGGATTTCACTAAAATTCTGAGCAGTCTTTTTTTGGGGGGGGTGTTTATTTTTTGTCAGTCATTAACAGATTCCAAAAATTATTTAAAAATAAACTCGGTGTCAATTTTGAAAAAAATTAAGGAAAAAAAAGAGGCTTTGCCCACCCGTTTGCAAGACTTGCCATGGGTCCACAGTCATTGGACTACGTTCATGGTCAGGACAGGTGTGTGTGCTAATGGACCAGGAGGCTGGGTCCAGGTGAAGACTCATACAGGTGTGGTCAGCTGACTTTGCACAAAGGGGCCAATGGTGACAGCATGGGGCCATCTTTTCATCTCATGGAGCTGGAGCAAATGAATCCCCGTATGGAAAAAACATGCCTCAATCCTCTCTTCGACTTGGCAGAATAGACTAAGCAACCCCTGCCTAAGGAGAAAAGCAGGAGGAGGAGCAGTGTGGTGTGGAGGAGCCATGAGGACACAATCCGCTTCCTAACCCACAGCTACAGCTGATCGTGAGAAAGACACCAGTCAGGCAAGCTGGCTCCTACCTGCAATCCTAGCACTTGGGAAGCTGAGACTGGAGGACTGCCATGAGTTCTAGGCCAGTCTGGTGCTCCATAGTGAGTTCCAGGCTAGCCTGGGCTATAAAGATTCTGCCTCAAACATACAAAAATAAATAAAAAGGCAAGACACATCACGACACATCACACACACACACACACACTGAGAGAGAGGAGAGAGAAGGACAGACAGACAGACAGACTAATCAGGTAGGGGGCACTAAACAGATGATTCACAATCCTGAAATCCACAACCAGGAATGTCTGAGAACTGAGATCCCAGGCCTCAGTGTAGTGTGGGATGATGGTTAGATCCTGGCACAGATAAAGGACTAGGAGAAGCCGTGCTGAAATCCATGCAGAGAACTGGATTTAGTTAGTAATATAAAAATAAAATAGCTTTCTGCTCAGAGGAAGCCAGGAAAGCTTCTTACAATAAAAATATTTATGCTACAAGAAGTTAGACTCATAGCTACTGTCAAGAGAACTGTATGAGAGTTTATATAAGAAACGCCTCAGAGAACAGGCTGAAGCCACTGGTGCCCCATGACGTCACACGGCAGACAAGAAGGAGATCTGGACACAGGGCCGCACACATGGCTGGCTCTCTGAGGGCACTTCAAAGTTCATCCTGTCGCACCGTCTCCCCAAGACCCAAACTGAATTTCACAAAGGCAAGCTGACTTCAGCTCTACCTCATGCATGCACAAAGATCAACTCCAAATCTGCCAGGTGGGCTTGGATGCAGCTTGGTGGCAGGATGCTTGCCTAGCATGCACAAGACCCTGGGCTTCACACTACACTGCAAACAACAACAACAACAACAACAAAACAAGCAAGCAAACACATCCATATGGAGCTAAAGATACAAACTAAAACTATAAAACCCCTAGAAAAAAGTATATTAGCAAACTTCCCAGCCAGGAGGTAAAGCCAGGTGCAGTGGGGAGAGTTCTAAAGCCAAATGGATCCTGGTTCAACTCCCAGAACCCACATGGCGGCTCTCACTGTCGTTAACTACAGTTTCAGGGGGTCCGATGCCCTCTTCTGGCATCTGAGGGCACTGCATGCATTCGGTACACATACATACATGCAGGCAAGACAGCCACACACATACACACTATAGAACACAAATCTAAAAAAGAGAATTAAACTGGACTTTTTCAAAATGTAAAGCTTTTAGGTGGTGCAAGCCTGTGACTCCAGCCTATGACTGGAGACGTGAAGAAAGCAAGTCTCTGAGTTCAAGGCTTTGTGGATGACATAGTGAGACCCAGAGTCAAAAGACAAAGACCCAGAAATGTGGTTCAGTTGCAAGGCGCTGGCTTAGCCTGTATGAGTCCCTGAGTTTGACTCCCGGCACCAACAAAAAAATCAAAACAACCAAGCCCATCTGATTCTTGAAATCCACCAATCAGGAGATGAATAGGATACTTTCGACAAAGGAAACATTTATTGTGTTTCTGACAAAGGGTGTTTGTGTGTGATGGTGTGTTAACTGCCAAGCTGACAGAATCTAGGGTCACCCGGGAGACGGGTCTCTTGATTACATGAATTAAGATAGAAAGATTCATTTTAACTGTGGGCAGGTCCATTCATTGAGGAGGGGATTCAGCGCTCTGGAGAAACTGAGCCTCACTGGCAAGCATGCATCCGTCACTCATGCTATCCCAGTCACGGATGTTACATGAGCAGCTACTTCAAGCTCCCGCTGCCTTGATGTCCCCACCAGACTGTGTGACCTTGAACCGTAAGCTGAAATAAACCATTTCTCCTGCAAAAGCTTTCATCAGAGTGGTTATCACATCAGTGGGAATAGACGCTGAGTGTGAACCTTCGGTGCATCCGTCAAGGGCTTCCCAGAGCAATCAGTGCAGGAGCGGCCACTAGGAGTTACCGATGACCAGCGGGGTCGCACAATGAATATAAAACAGACACTCAAGGGCGCTCACGGTCAGTAATTGTTAGGGAATCCACAGATTAAAACTATGGCCTACTCCTCTTCCACAGCCGTCAGAGTGACTGTAACAGCTCATAGTGCTGAGGAGACAGCCAGCCGGAGTAGGGCACCAGGGAGCCCAAGATGGCACAGCCGTGTCAGAGAAGGGGAGTAGCAGGCTTTGAAGGAGCCAAACGTACACTTTACCTCATGACCCTACAGTTTCACTCAAGCCCCACCCCCTAGTCTTTCACGGCATCTTGACTCATAAAAGAATGACCCAAAAGTCCATTCAGAAATGAATGAGAAGTACAGGTTGCGGATGACCATTATTGGCTAACAGGCGCCATGGCCGGTGCTCATGACACCAGTGGTTCTCAGAAGCGTCCTGTCGAGTCACTTCCTGGATCATTTTTTCTCCTGTGTGAAACTCTGGAAAGGGGCTGGGGAGACTGTTTGCTGTAAAGCGTGAGGACCCGCGTCTCATTCCCAGACCCCACGTAAAGAGCTGGGCACGGTGGCACATGCATGCTCTCCAGATCTGGAGAGGTAGACACAGGAAGATCTCATGGGGTTCCCTGCCCGGCCAGCCTAGCCTAGTCAGTATGCAAGACCCAGGAGAATAAGAGATCCTGTCTCAATGAGCGAGATGGATGTTCCCGAGGAAGGACACGACAGGAGAGTGATGTCTGGTTTCTATATGTATGCACACAGTCATGAATAAGAAACACTAACACCCTTCTCCCCTTAACACTTCACACAAACTCTGGGAAACACATCTACTGGATCATCTCCAAAACTAAGCCAGCTGTCAAGCGACGCGTTAGAATGAATGTTCACGGGAACCTCAGTTTCATCGACGGTGACAGCAGTGTACAGCTTCTTCAAATCACATCCAGGTGCACACTTAAACAGGGGCATTTTACTGTGCACAAATCACATACAAACAGAAGCGGTTTTTAAAAAATCCAAAAGGAAAGAGGTTTCCTACAAAATCTCACGCCTGACTGAAGCACCTTGGGAATCCTGGTGGGCTGGGGGTCTGGGTGGGCGGATCATAGGAACAGAGATGGGTGTAGAACTGAGGTGGGATGACACCCAGTATCTAGCATGTTCTCTGGGTCAGGGTGGGAACTCGGGCGGGGGGCACCTGGACAAGAACATGAGGTTTCAGATTCTGCAGTGGTAGCAAGCTGCAGAACTGAACACTTAACCAACATGCATTCATTCCATCATAGGGAAAGGCTGGAACCTCTCTCTCTCTCTCTCTCTCTCTCTCTCTCTCTCTCTCTCCATATTATATATATATAATTTAAAATGCGATAACAGGGCCTTACCAGATAGTTGCTTGACAGCCACAGGTCTCACCTTGTAGGGAGTTCTGTAAGAGAAGAGAAGGCACCATGAGTTTCTGCCAGAGGCACCGGTGGCTGCCAGCGATAAGCGATCCCTGGGGAGCGTTACAATCCAGCTTGGTGATTTGTTTTCTTTTCCTGCTGCGGAGCTGGAGCTAGAACTCCAGGCCCTGCACGTTCCAAGCTCACGCTCTGCATTCTAAGACCCCTTCCCCCAATCTGGCTGTTCTGAGTTCTCTCATTCAGGGGCATCTAGTTTTAAAAATCATATCGTTTAACAAGTTCCTTTACAATGTCCTTTATATTTGACTAATGAAGCAAACTTCTGTCACCGATTAACTAAGACCCAAATATACAGTATCAGGTGCGAAGAAAAGACTCTGACATTCTTTGCCTAATTCTATCCCAAGCCAGTGCAAACTGGCTCCCTCTCATTTCTGTTGAAGCTCAGCGGACCGCACTGGGACCACCGACCCTGTCAGAAACACATGCCATTGTGGGCCTGTTTGAAGTCCTGCAGGGGACACTGGCTATTGGGACAGCAGGGAAAGGCTCTCCATGCATGTAAGGACCTCCAGCAGGCAGGGGCAGGCTTCTGAGACCAGCAGAAATCAGGTGAAGTTGGGCAATGTCCAGGGCTCAGAGCTAACCTCAGGAGAGACAGGTGGATTGGCTGCTGCTGCTGCTGCTGCTGCTGCTGCTGCTGCTGCTGCTGTTGCTGCTGTTGTTTTTAACCCAGCAGTTTGGCAGAAGTTATAACCTGATAGCAAGAGCACTAGAGGGCTCGAGAGACAGCCCTCAGAGATGCTGCTGCCTGGCTGTGCGCTAGCTACACAGGTAAAGTTCCAACACCTGACTCTAGGTCTCACAGATAAAGTTGGGAAGTCATGTTTCAAGATGAGCCATGAGAGCCCAGGGACCCTCAGACCTGTCTTGCTCATTCACTTGTGCTGTTCTGAGAGCCCACTATGGTAGGAGTGGGCAGTGAACAAGACCAAAACGCTCCTGTCACTGCAATGAACTCCCACGTTCAAGTGCGGGTTTCTGAAGAGACATTATTCTGTTACAGAGTTACAGTGTCTGTCTTTAGGATGGGTAACCGTTTGTTACCCAGAATGTTTTGATTTGAATGCAAGCAGAGGCCACTGGCCAGAGATGAGGAGGGCCTGGACAGAGACTGCAAGACACTCGGACCACAGGCAGACCTTCCTGGCTACATTCCACAGCTTCTTGCTTAGCCTTCGCACAGGGTTTCCAAATCCTCTCAGCTCAGTAGAGCCAGTGACCGCGTCTTCTGGGACTGAACAGAGCCTTGGCTCCATCTGAACTGAGTTATGGCTTCCTCATGTCTCTTCCTCGACTCTGTTAATATAATGTAAATGAAATAACCCCTTCCCTTTAGAGGTGATAAATGGCCTTGGACTTTCACTGTGTGTCTGTTCTGCCTGGCGCTTCTTCTAGGACGCTTGGGGAGGCAGCAGCCTGGCGCCAGCCGAACATCCACGGGGCATGTGTGCCGAGCAGAGGGATGGCTGTCCAGCCCTCCTTGCTGGGGCCTGGTTGCTTTACCCAGCAGAAAGCTGCACGTCTCACAACTTGGCTAAAATCGGAAACCAAAGATGTGTTTGTGTTATGTCAGGAATGTGCGGTGTCAGTTCTGGGCTTCTCCTCGCTCCATATGCTACGCCATATGCCCCCTCTCCTCACACCACGGAAGCATCTGTTCCCCTTCCCCAGCAAGAGCGGAAGGGCAGGGTCCAAGAGGCTGCGGCGAGAGCGGGACACCACCAAACCTAGAACATCCCTTGGTCAGAGAGAGGCGCCAGATGGGAAAAGGTCCTCTGAGGGCAAACCTGTAGCTCCAATTTGGCCAGGCTCCAAGACGCCCGTTCTCACTTATTGGTCCTGGGAACAGGCTGCTCATTCATCATGGCTTGCCAGCTCCAGAGGAGAACGGAAGCCGATTGGCTTTCCATCTTGCTACTGTGATTTGGGGTTTGAAACAGGTGCAGAAAACACAGCAGGCAAGCACTAATCCGTGAGAGATGGGCCGCCCATTTGACCAGGACCAGGATGAAGGTGGCTGCTTAGAAACCTCTGAGTCTTGGGGAGTCATGGGAAACCCATTCAGTGAACAGGCTCCAAGTGTGTGGATGAGACCGGCACCCACAGCTGAGTCCCTTCCACCAGCGGGAGGCAGGGACAGCAGGAGGTGACCATGTCCAAGTTGAACAGCTCTGAGGTCTTCAGAGGTGGGGGGGGGGTAAAAACAGATACAAGTGATCAGGTGTGCAGTCAATGTGGCCCCTGTAAGGACGGGTAAGGGGTGGGCCTGTGCTTGTGGGGGAGTGTGGAGGGGTGGGTCACAGACCAGGGAGTCTGTCCTGTACTCCTGAGAATGGTGCCGGCTGGGATCAGAGGATAGAACTTTCTGGTCACAGGCCTATGCCTAGGTCCAGAGTAGTTTCAGAGGTTCCCCTCCGCGGGTGGTCCTCACCCCAGGCCGCACTCCAGAACCCTCTGCAGAGCTTTACAAAGATCAATAAATCATAAAGGAGCCCGTGAGTCAAGCAGATCCCTTTAAAAGATGTTGCTAGTTTCAGTGCCCAGCAAGAGCGGAAAGCCACTGTCCAGTTGACCTGGTCATACTGAGCCACCAGTGTGGGCAAGTGGATGCTTGTCTTCATGTCAGATAGGCATGGAAAGCACCAACAGGCATGCCTTGAGGTCAGGCACCCCCACAGAGACCAGGATGGGGCATCCCCAGACCACACATGTCATGATGCACATGGCATCTTCAGCAACCACTCGCGACTCTGGCAATCCCTTCCCAGCACACAGGCTCAGGTCAAGATACTGAGTCCATTCTGGGGGAGAAGAGGGAAGAAGGGATGCTGGAGGGGATGTGCAGGAGAACATGGAGGCCCAGGAGACAGCATGCTTACACCTCAGCAGGCATTGTCCACCATGCCTGTGTCTGTTACTTCCCCATCTCCATACACCCACACAGGCAATGCACCGACACCCAACTCACAGCATGTGGTCACCCCCAGATCCAGGTCATTTAGTCTAAGCCCACAAACATGTTGTCCATGTCCCTGCCTCACCCAGCCTTCTAGATACCTCACTCTGTCTCCACATCCACACCACTGTAACCAGACACAGCACCAGACACCTGTCCAACCTCACGCATCTCGATCCCCCTCTGCATCTGAGAGGTGGTTTCCAGCATCCCACAAAGCAGTGTTCCTTCTGAACACTGGGCATGTGTGTGTGTGTGCATGTGTATGAATGTATGTGTGTATGCATGCATGCGCGTGTGTGTGCGCATGTGCGAGTGTGTGATGTTGAAGTCAAAGGATCTTCCATCGTCACACGGGTCCTGGGCTTGAACTCATACCATTACACTTTCGTACAAACACTTTGCCAGCTGGATCATCCCGCCAGCCCCAGAGGTTGCATTTTGAGTTTTGTTTAGCTGAACTGCGCACATGACATGGAGACGCCCAGGGACTTTCCAGACCACCTGGGAAAGTGGCATCACTGACACAAAGGATCTGTTTTTGTCCCATGCCCTCCCTGAGGGTACAAATGACTGGCTCCAGCTATCTACTCGACCTTCTGTGCCTCAGTCTCCTTCCTTGTATGCACAGAACGTTCCAGCAAGGGCTTAAATGGGGTGACAAAGTCCCCTGGAAGCTCTAGCCGTCTCAGAAGGATCCCTCAGGCTGGAGCTATGCTCCTAGTCTAGTTAGTCTAGTTCCCTGTGTCTGCACATGGCCGGCCTCCTTCTACGGCCCCTACTGAGAACGGAGCACAGCTTCCCAAGAAGGCAGGAGTGAACCGAGCCTCCTCCCCCTGCTTCCCATCTGCCTCTTCCCTTCTCTGCTGAAACTTCACACTCTTCAACAGTAGTAAACAAAACCAAATTGCAAACTCCCGGGCACATGGCATGGAAGCATAAGGCACCCCAGGAAGAGATGCTTGCTTACCGCTCTGAGTTCGCAGGCATGGTGGGATCGATAGAGACCATGGCGTCATCCGTGGTCAGAAGGGAGATGGTGGTGTTCCTGCAAAAGACTCAAGTCAGCACCGCCCCCTGTACACACGTACACCCAGGCCTCATGTGACAGAGCCCAGAGGAACGAGGCTGGCCCTGAGGACTGGGGACCAGGTGTCCTTGAGTAAGGGCAGGCAAGGGCAGCGGGTTGTACCTCACCCTCCCTTAGCAAATTCTGTTAAAAGGGTAAGGTATTCTAAGAGCCTGCCAATTTTTAACTAATTTAAAGTGGGAATTGGAGCAAGGCTAATTTATTGAGTTGGGAGATGAAGGAAGCTACGGTGCCCCAAAACTAACATAAATCAGAGACAAGAATCATCGCTTGCTTATCTGGCTGCTTCTGGACCCTGGGAGAGCCCAATGCGCAGGTCCCATTGCTCTCCCACAAAACGGACTTAAATGGTCAAAACCAGTTTCCTCCGCAGCTTCTCATCTCTGGGGTGTCTGAGGAGCTGTTACCTCTGCCAAGTGAACTAAGCCCTCTGGTCCTCAGCTGTGAATGACCACTACTGTATTTTAATTTGTGTGTATAAGGATGAGTGCATGCTGTGTGGTGCATGAGGCCAGAGGTCAACCTCCAAGGCATTCCTCCGGCAGCACGCGCCTTGAATTTTGAGACAGAGTCTCTTAGTGGGACTGGGGCCTGCAATTCAGCTAGCCTACCTGGCTAGTGAACCCCCACTGCCCGTACCTGCCTGTCCCCGCCTCCTAAGGACTGGGATTACAAGCGTGTGCCACCACACTTGGCTTTTTATGTGAGTGTTAACTTGGGTCCCACACGTGCACAGCAAGGACTTTATCCAGCTCCCCAGGGGCCTGTGAATTCTTCAGATCAGTACCCTGGAAATGAGACCCCAGTCTTACAGGGTAGGGAAGCTGCCCGCGTGGTGGCTGCTTTTACTGCACTAGAATCATCTGCTGTGGCCTCCAGGACACGGCTTCATCACTGCAGTCCCTTTCTTGCTGGTTTGCGAAAAGCTTTGGTCATCCTTCTGACCCTTTCACCTCCACTGACTCTGACCCCAACTTTAAGGTTCTTGCCATCCAGTGTCATACCCATACACCTCTTTTTTCTCCTGCCTCTTTCTTTAGTTGTGTCTGTGACAGAGTCTCACAGTATAGTCCGGGCTGACCTCTCACTCACAATCCTCCTGCCTCAACCTCCCAAATACCAGCATTACAGATATATGCCTGGCTTTTGGTTGTCTTTTCTAATGGAAAATTGGGAGTTAAAATGAATCATGTGCACCTTAGCCAAAATGCTCAGGGCCAGAGTGTTTGGGACTTTTTTTTTTCTTCAGATTTTAGGCTACTTGAATTTATGGGATGTAATACTACAAGGAGCAGACCCATGTGTAAACACAATCCATGTCTTTCATGCTGTGTTTTGACTGACATTGCACCAGGTCATTCTCCACTTCTGGTGTCAGGTCAGCGCTAAAACTGTTTCACAGTTTGGAGAACTTGGGGTTTGGGGACTAGCGAGGCTCAGCCTGTAATTAGAAAATCCCCATGCTAGTACAGACTGGATTTAGGAAAGAAACTGTGGGGGGATTTGGAGGGTTCTGTAGGATAGACACCGGCTTTTAGCTCATCTTGAAGCCAGCCGTGTGTTACGCTGACGACGGCACCCTTGAGAGCAAGGACGTTTACAGCTATTTGAGGCGGGAGCAACTCTGGACACAGCCACCTTCCTTTCTCAACAGGGAATGAACACGTGAGTGGAGGGAAAGGCCCAGCTCTGAAGAGGGGGCCCTGCCGAGTTCAACCCGGGGGCTGGGCTCGGCTGCCGAGGAGGTGCCGAGCCGGACTGAGCTGCACTGATCTGACCCTCCATCTGCAGCTTCACCTGCCCCTGGTCCACTGTGGGGATGACGCGGTCCTCATCACAGAGCACACAGGGGACACTCACCGAGGCAGGCCGGTGGCGATGCAGAACAGGTCCATAATGTCGCTGGAGTTGCAGTACTTGCTGAAAACCACCTGCAAAACATGGAAGATAGGCTGGGGAGAAGGCTCAGCGAGTCGTGCGCCTGCTCTTCAAGCATGAGGACCCAGGTTTAATCCCTAGAACTCATGTATGTAGCCAAATGTCACAAGCTTCCGACACCAACACCAGGGAGGCAGAGACAAGAGCATCCCTAGAGCTCACTGGTTAACCAGCCTAACCTATGTGGTGAGCGCCAGGCCGGTGAGAGACGTTGCCTCGAAAAATGAGACTCATGACCTCTGGTTTCCCACATGCATGTGCGCACATGTGTATCTACATCCGTACGAACACACATGTGCACACATGCATTTAAACAAAAAAGCACAAAACACAGGCAGTGAGGTAGCAGAGCGGTGGCTGGTTGCCATGGAGATGCTGGGTTCCAGGTACCAGGTACTCCCTTGCCCTTCGGAACCGGTGTTTACTTTTCAAAACCGTGGGCTCTCTGATGTCACGTGAGCATCTCTTCATTTTATCAGCGTGTATGGATTGTGGAAAAGCTTCATTCCTTTGTTAGGTGAAAATAAATTGCTCGCCTGCGTCCCCGGGCCTGCAGTGCCCGCGGCTGCGTGTGGCACAAAGGTGAGGATGAAGTTTCAGGGCATCGCAGCACAGCTGGTCTCCAGTCACTTCACAGAGTTGTCATGGGAAAGGCAAATTTAAGTTTATTGATTAAAATAAAATGATTGCCTTTTAGTCTTTGGGAAATGAGGATCTGGGGCCGAACAACTAGATCAAAGGGGGGCTTAAAATGGCAAGAGAACAGCTGTGGACTGCGAGTGTCACAGCAACATATAACTGTATACACTGCGCCTCTGCACACCGGCCAGCATCCAGCCCCGGCCCTGCGGGACAGCGAGGGCAGGTCTTGCATTGGCATGGTCTGTACAAGAGCCTGGATGTGAGCAGGTCTCAGCTCTTTGTCACTGGTAATCATCCTATTATTATTGCCATCCCTTCCTGTTAATAATATCTCTTATAGCAATATGTTAACATATTATATATAATATAATAATAATCCCATAATTAATAGTTCAAACTTTATGACAGTTTTTCCCCCCTTCCTTTCTCTCTTGTCCTGGGCATCCAACCAAGGGCCTTGCACGTCAAAGGAGAATGGTTTGCACTGACTCAGCTCCTTTCTGAGACGGTGTCGCACTGTGTGGCCTGGAATTGAAACCCCCCATCTCCAGATTTGAACTACTGGGATCACAAGGCACCCCTAAGCCCCACTTTCATTCAACAGATGCTGCCCTTGGGTGCTTCTTCTGGGCTTACTGCAGTAGTGCCCTTCAGTACTCTGCCTGAGTCCCTATGTGAGGAGGAGGACCCGGGCTGATAATTACTTCCTGAGGCCTGGCAGGTTTTTGTTTTTGTTTTTGTTTTTTTTTTTTAGCTGAGTTGCTTCTTGCTCTACTTAGAAATGGTGGAATATAGCAAACAGACAACTCTCTCCCATGAACCTGGCCTTTCTGTGACTAAGGCCATTTCCTGCATGCTGCCAGGCCAGCAATGATACAGAAACAGCATTTGTTCATGCCTTTGGTTCCGCCCTGTGTACCAGTACCAGGACGACCGTGATAGCTGTGACCGCATTTTCCATCTGCACTGAGCTCCCTGCTGAGAGTGCCGTTCCAGCTCGTCTCTGGTCATATCCTGATTCCTGCAGTAGCCTCCTCCATGGCTCGATTCCTGTCTCATCCCATCCATGCCATACTTCTCTCTGCAGGGTCCCTGTGAGCTCCTGTCACCCGCAGGAGAGATCTGACTCTTTGCTGGGCATGTAGGGGTCCAGGGTTTGTTCCCTCCCAGCCTGTGGCCTGGCTAAGTGTCCCCACTGTGGTCTCTCACTCCAGTCCTATGAATTCCCCTCTCCTAGTCCTCCTGTTCTCTCTTCATCCCGCTGTTTACAGCGGCAGGCTGCGTCTTTGGTCTCTACTGTCAGCAGAACACACCTTTACCCAGGACCAGCCTTGTTTCTCCCATGACTACTCCTGGCATGAGCCTCTGAGCCATGGTTTATGATGTAAAT
The DNA here is from genome assembly GCF_037038515.1 of Microtus pennsylvanicus. Classification (NCBI taxonomy): domain Eukaryota; kingdom Metazoa; phylum Chordata; class Mammalia; order Rodentia; family Cricetidae; genus Microtus; species Microtus pennsylvanicus. The sequence continues at coordinate 7,818,845 of NC_134585.1, read as the reverse complement.
TTTCTGGCATAGCCAACGTGGGGTCCCAAGTCAGCCTGGGGTTCTGGTCATTCATCGAGGCATTTGGGGTCTTTCTTGTAGCTCACGCTGCCTGTTCAGTTTGGTCCTTGAGGTCTCACGCTCGTGTGAGCTGGAGGTGGAAGGAGGAAGGCAGGAAGGCCCTTTCTATAACAGATGGTGCTGGGAGACTTCTAAAAAGAGGGGCAGGCAAGAGGCTTTTCAAAGTGTGCCCGCAGTCAGAGACGCAGTGGTCCCTGGGCCATCTCAGGGACACCATGCAGAGGATCCCAGGCAGAAGGAATCCATCCTTTGCTTTAACTAGGCTCAGAGGGGCCCTGAGGGGTGGGGCAGGCTACAAGATGTGGGCTATGGTGCTGTGGGCCAGCTATCCTTCTCCCTCTCCCCTACACAAACGCTAAGGGTGTCATGTGGCTGGGGGGGGGGGCTGCTCCAGCTCCCCAGAACCCCTAGAACAGCTCCTAACATTGCATCCTCTGTGCAGCCAAGAGAGACTGACACCCGGGCCTCTTAGGGCCCACGTGGTGTCCAGTGGGGCTTTCTGCCCTCTGAGTTCTTGCTTCTAGAAGTCGGGAGAAAATTCCCTGACTTCTTTTGTTCTTATGTTACACTTAGTTGTGTTAATACATGCATGCCACGGTTGCCAGTCAAGGCCCTTTGCCTGTTGAGCCATCTCTTTGGGCCCCACCCACTTCTTTGTGACTCAGTTTTCAGTTCCGTGGAATGGGCCCACAAAGGCGTCGGCTGTCACCTAGCGATGGCTTAGCCCTGAGTGACATTCCTTAAGGTTCTACGGCCAAACTTGTGTGATTCTGAAGAATCCGAGGCCACAGTGAAGGACCATACCAAACTGCAGACTCAGAGTCAAGTCCAGACAGGCCTCCATGCCCACCTCCACCCAGAACTCCTGTTCGCTGAGGAACAGCATGGTGAGTCTGCCAAGCACGACCGGCAGAATTCACCACAGAGGACAGAGTGAGCCCCGAGACATTTCGCTTGTGTGTCCTGAGCTCCTCGAAGAAGCTTCTTCTTAAGCATTTAAACAAACTGGTAATTTTTAAAAACTGAAATGAAACACTGGAATGAAACATTTTAAAATAATATCTGGTTTTTCCTGCCATCTCCGCCTCCTCCCTAGACTCAGGAAGTTGTATTAAATAGTCTTCCTTTCCATGGCAACAGGGTTATCTGCAGAGGTTCCTCCAGAGCAGTGGGCGATGCCTGAGGAGTGAGGGCTACCATCATGGGGTCAACGCTTTGAAATCCTCCAGGGGTTGGGGAGTAGCCTGCTTCGTGGGGTCACAGTCGGCTCAGTGAAAAGAAACGCCTTAGGTTCTTGTAGGTCCCGGCAATTTTGAGACAAGGGGTTTGCCTAGATTTATAAGGACCATTGATGATGTGTGAAGGAAAAAGAAATAGTTTGATGCTTGGGCTTCCAAAGATAGGATGGCAAAGAGTTGACATTTTTCAAATCTGAAGGGTAGGGTCTTTACCAGAGACAGTGGCATTTGAGAGGCTGAAGCAGGAGGATCATGAATTTGAGGTCATCCTGGGCTACATGGTAAGTCTGGGACTTGCCTGGTCTCAAAAGAAAAAAAGAAAAGAAAAAAGAAAAAAGGAAAGGTAAATGTTTTATTGATACTCATAGGAGACCTGTTCTTTCCTGGATGGAGACGGAAGAGAAGGGGACTGGGGGAGTGAGGGGAGATGGGGGAGAGGAACTGGGAGGGGAGGATGGGGGAGGCTGCGGTTTGGATGTCAAACAAATAGATTAATAAATAATAATACTAGAAAAGGTAAGCCTTCCAGTCAATCAATTGGAAGGCCCTGTGGCACCTGACACCTTGCTGCTCCTGTGCGAACAGCTGAGCTGGAGCTAGGGTGACGCCTTTGTTCTGGGATCAAGAACCACCTCCTGACAGCGTTTCTGACAAAGGGCCTAGGGAGGCTTACAGAACCTTGAAATGAGAAGAAAGATTACATGGGGAACCTCGGCAGAAAGCACTGCGAACCCACATTCCTCTACTCTGCGGCTCTGCCAGCTTTTCCGAGGCCTCTTTTGAGCTGGCTGCAACACTAGTTGAGCAAAAGCCTTCTGACACAGGGACATCTCAGGAGCAGGAAGGTCACGTCTCTTTGTTGCTAATTAGTCTCCAGCACAGCCAATGCCAGGAGAGTCCAAGATGCCAGAGGGCAGGGCGCTGCTGGGAGGGCTGGAGTCAGGAAACACCCAGCTTGGACCAACTGTCCCTGACTGCAGAGACGGAATGGCTGCCGTGCGTGCCCATGAGACCCCCAGGCAGCCTCATCAGGAAGGGCGCGGGGCTGTCTGTCTACACGGTGAACCATTCTGTAGGTCCTTTGTCCGTCACCCAGAAACAGCAAAAGAAAAAAGAAGCTGAAATGTAAACAAGATGCCAAGGCAGGCAGATTCATGGGAGTTTTCAGTCTGCCATCCAGCTTTCGGAGGCAGATCAGGGCTGGGGCTCATAAGCAAGCAAGATTCTCCATTTCATGGAAAATCGCCCCCAAATCTTTCATGTGGCTTGACTAGCAGCACTGGGATATTAAAACACTGGCAAGAGACACAAACAAAGAAAGTAGAAGGCTTCTCTTCACCGGGTATCGGCCCTTCTCTTTCCCAGCTGGGACCTGGGAATGTCACTGAGCAGCTTCGTCCGGAGCCAGTCCCCATCCCGTCTCCATGCCGCCCACGGAAAAGAATACAGACACTTGCCAAGAGTTGGTGGAAGCCAAGCACAATTCAAAAAAACAGAGGCACTCGGACGTGTGTGAGCCCCCATGGGCCCAGCTGAGGTTTCATCTCAGGCCACCCGACCATGAGGGTACAGGGTACACACCCTGGAAACTACTGACCCTGGTTACTTAGTCTGTATTTGAATCAGCATCCTGCTTTGGACCTTGTTAGACATGGGGCTGGATCTAGGGACTGAACCGTCCGTCCTTCACCATCTCTCTGTACAAGATCCTCTTGTACTCTGTAAGCAAGACTGTAGCCACAGGAGCCTCAGCTTACTAGTCTGTAAATGGGCCAATAAGGCCGGAGCACCACTGGGCTCTCCAGGGGGCAGTGAGCAACAAGCAGAGGAAACTACTGGAAAGAAACCACGGAAGTACGGCGGGCTGGATATCAGGTTGGATGCCATGCCGTCTTGGTCACCATAAGATCATGGTCCTATAGGATGACTCATATCTTCAAGGGTCCCTGAACTGCCTGAATGCAACAAGAGTATCTTCCAGCCACAACCCGTGTAGCACCAGCTGTATTTTAGCAAGACTAGAGTGCACACCCGAAGAATTTCCAGGGGTGCAGGAAAAGTAAAAATGGATGCGGCTCCTTCTGTGCCCACGGCTTTCTGGGGGTGGTGGGGGCTGCCCTTGACCTGGTAAAATGTCATGCAAGGATGGAAGAAGAGCTGTGTGTGGTGGAGCATCCGTGAGTCTTAAGAGCTGATCTGGTCCAGCTCAGTGATTCTTAGGCTGGATGGCTTCTGTCAGGGGTGTAGGAAGGCAAGGTGGGGGAAGGGGAGCAGGGCTCTCGCTAATTGGCAATCAATGGCCCCTGCCAGCTGTGCTGGGTAGAGATTTTTCTGATAAACATCTTTCTATACCCCTTCTTCCTAAAACTTCAAGGAGTAAGATTTAGGGTATCACAGTAACCAGCCTGGGGTACCTCCAGCAAGCACTCTCCAGACATGCTCCCTGTCTGTCCTCATGGTGATGGAACTGACCCAGGGGATCTATCACCCCACTTCATGAAAGTTTCCCTAAGAGAATTACCATTCTGTAAACCGGCCAATTATACCAGGATACCACTGGCCTCTCCTGGACGTAGCAAGCAGCCTATAGCGACAGACGGTGAGTTCATTTGGATCACAGGACCACCAGAGGGATGCATCAGGAGCGGGGTACACAGGGCTGTGGGGTGCTGTGGGGCAAGGGACTGGAGACAGAAGAGTGAGCCACCCGAGCATCCAATGGGGACTCAGTTGTTCTCACAACAGTCGCATGCCCACCCAAGGTCTCCACAGAGCTCAGTCCCATGAAAGGACAAAGAAAAGCTATGTTTGGTACCTGCAAGCATGGTCGATGGTACACCCAGAAGGAACAAGTCAGGAGATTGGGGCGCAGAGGTGAGAGCGGCCACGCTAGGCTCGTGACTTTTGGGCCAGAGAAAGGGCAGGATGGTTTCTGAAGCTGGAAAGAGCCATCTTGGGTTCTGAGTCCAGAAGTCTCCTTCTGAGGATGTGGCTCTGTTTATAATGTGTCAGAATAAGGATATCCCCTGTCCCTCAAGGTCCCACTATGAGATGAAGGAAGAAAAAGGGGTTTCTCAGGTACCTGGTTCAAGCCCCACATTGTGCTGTCTGTCTAAGCCAGGAGAGCATTTTAGATGCCAAGAGTGATCCCCAGATGATCAGCTACCCTGTGGGACCCAACAGAGCAATGCTGACCCTGGCTGCACATGGTGGTGAGACCTTCCTACCTTCTAGAAACCAAAGCACAGAACTTCCCGGTACCCAGGAAGGGCTTCTCATCAGGGTTCATGCCCCATTAATGCACCTGTGAATTTCAGTACAGCAGGGCTTGGGGGGGGCACTGAGGAGGAAGCAGGGAGTGGTGAGAGCTGGGAGGTTCTGGAGTGGAACTGACGACATTGGTCGGTTCATCTCCCAGGTGGGAAACAGGGCTGACACTATGCAGCCACAGCTGCATCCTAGTGTGGGTGCTGGGCAGTGGCTGCCCCCACCCCCAGCACAGTGGGGACCTGGGCTGGAGGGTTCTTTCAGCTTCCACGGGAACAGCTAGGGCTTATGCTGGTGTCAGTACCTCCATTCAGGGCTGGACCATCTTCTAACTTGACGTCTAAGGTCCTGCATGACTCTGCCCTCAGCTCACTTCTGTGGTATTGCAGGGATCTGGAGGGGCAGTGAAGATTCATTTGGAGCCCAGAAGGGGCTGATCCAGTGAGGTTACTAGCACTCCATCCTTCAGCTAAGCAGCATGTCACACCAGGGGGACTGGAGGACTCAACAGGCCTAGGTTCCAAGGATCGGAGTCAGGCTCAAACTCTGACCCTCCCCGTCCTCACCCCACTGGAAGAGCTCCCAGACCCCACTCTCAGCCTTCACCTGTGTCCAAAGCACCCCATCCAAAGCACCTACGATCAGACTCAGTGCCCTGCCCACGGTAGTCTGGTTGGAAGGCCAGGCCTTGTTCTATGATGTATGCTGGGAAGGTGCTGGCTGGGCAGTAGGTGTGCTGTACCATTTTGCCCTGGCTCAGTGTGGATTTCTAGACCATGCATGTAAAGATACATCTTCTTCCATACACACTAAAAATTCACATATGTGAAAAACTATTTTTTTTTAAAAAATAAGTTTTGTGAAACACTGGTTTCAATCTCCCCTGCCCTTCTATATTTGAAACAGGGTCTTGCTATGTACGTTCTAGTTGGCCTGAGACTCACTATGCAGCTCGAACTGGCCCTTTTTACCTGCCTTTCTGACCAGTTAGTGCTAGGCAGAGATCTGCCCTAAGCTGAGACTTCTGGAACGCAGCCTGGCTTCTGCAGAGGACTGCTCACAGATAGCTGTTTGGGCCACTGCTAGGAAGACGGCCACGCAGGCACACGAGAAAGCTTACAGTATTCTATCCCTGGATTTAAGCTCCAGACACCAGACACCAAGTGAATTCTTGCGGTATCTATCCCATTTACCCTGATATCCAAATTCTGTTCGTTCCAAAAATGGCTGGCAATGGCAGGCATGATTGTTCCTTCTTCTTGGCAATTAGGAGCCTGTATAGAAGAGTCAGAATCTCACAGGGCGGGGGCGGGGGCATCGCGTCCAGCCTCTGGCCCTGCACGAGGGAGCCCGGACCCGCTCATCTCTGTGTCTGAAGTGCTTCCCCACAGCCTCTGTGCGTGTTTCAGGCATCTTTCATGCCGGGGTTACAAGACTCTCCTTTGAACTGTGTCGAGTCCAAAGGAAACTCCAATTTCCCACACCCCAAAAGGCAGTCCGAAATTCCAGCAATGAGCTCAACCCACCCATACAGGAGGCTTTCTGGTAGTTAGATAAAAGCCAGCACACCTCAGGAACTTGTAAAACTCGTTCCCATCTACCCAAAGGAGTCATTTCTTTTACCTCCAGCAAAAGGGACTCTCCAATTAACACCTAACCTGTGGTGCCCATCAGCATGCTCGTCTCCAGGCTCCCTCAGTCCCTACTAGCAAGTACTTGTTCTACATCTTATGCCTTCACACGGGTCCTCTGACCCTGCCCTCCCCTCAGCTACTCTGCTCCTGCTTGCCTCACTACGCTGTCTGCTGTCTCTATCCTCTATTCCCTCCGTTCTCTCTCTCTCTCTCTCTCTCTCTCTCTCTCTCTCTCTCTCTCTCTCTCTTCCCCTTAGCCATACCACGGAGCTGTCATGTGGTCATTTTATACAGATTGGCCTTAAGCCAGTGACCACCAGAAATCGTGGGTCTCTAACACAGGCCCGCGAGGTTCTACAGTTACGAAATTCTCCCAGGCTTGGGCAAATACGATAATCAAACAGCAACTTGATGTGGGAGTGTCATATATCAATCTGTTGATTTCATTGTTTAAGCAATAAAGAAACTGCTAGGCCCATTTGATAGGCCCACCCTTAGGTGGGTGGAGTAAACAGAAGGGAAGGCTGGGAGGAAGAGGAAGTGAGGTCAGACTACACAGCTCTGCTCTCCTGAGCAGACGCAAGAGAGACGCCATGCTACCTGCTCCAGGGAAGACGCACGCTATGAAGCTCCGACCCACGATGGACTTAGGCTTAGAATCTTCCCGGTAAGCGCACCTAGGGGTGCTACACAGATGATTAGAAATGGGCCAGAGCAGTGTTTAAAAGAATACAGTGTCCGTGTAATTATTTGGGGCATAAGCTAGCCGGGCAGGGCAGGCGGCTGGGGTATTGGGGACGCAACCCTGCCGCCGCCCATATTACAACAAATGACGCCCAGACGTATGGCTAACTGAGTCCACAAAAAACTTGAGAAGGCTTAAAAATAAGGGAGAGAGAGTTTAACACAGATTTTTGCTGTTTGTTGGTGGTGTGCTGTAGAGAGATTTCCTGATTCAGCAACAGCAGCAGAAAAAAAAGCTGCGTTATTTTAAAGTGTGGCTTCCTGGGGCTGTGCCGCCAGTGCAAACTCTTGCTTTATGTTTGTGTTCCCGCTTGGGATCTGAAGGAGAGTGCTCTGAGACCTTGACGATGACTCAGAGCTCCCCGCCTGCTCCTGGGCAGAAGGCAGAATCAGGCTTAGGCAGGCGGAAGAGCATGGCGGATTCCTGCTGCCATACAGAGATGTGTTTTCAGACTGCGTAGTGCTCTGCGTGTCAGATTTGGATGTAACTTGGATGAAAAGAATTTCTGTGCTGCACGCTCAGTCTCAGAATTAAAGTGCTGAGTGCCGCTCCTACCTGGTAGCCCCAAGAGGCTTCCTGACTCAGCTTTAGCTGCAAAGCCTGCAGCTCATTAAGAGGTCCTGCCACGAAACACTTAAATGGTGTTGACGAAAAGCTGAACACATGCTTTTCGGTTTTCAGCCGTAGCAGGAAAAAAGCTGCGCGTTTAAAAATGCCGGCTTTCTGGGCCATCCTGCCAGGGCAAACTCTGACTGTTTGAGGCAGGAGGGCCGGCTACTGAGAGAGGACTTGAGTGTTGTCTGTTGTAGCTTGCTGGCTGGCAGGGACCTTGCAGCCAGTACCTCAGCCATGAGGCTGAAAAGCTAAGGAATGGGCTGGATCCAGCCGTCAAAGCCACGCCTTTAGTCCTACTGATATTGCTCAGTAATTTAAAGGCTCTTGTGGTCAGAAAAAGAGAGATATACAGTAAAGAGAGATTCAAAGACAGAGAAAATTTCTGAATGGTTTAAAGTGTGTTAAAAATATATGCAAGCTGAAAGTTGAAGTTCTTAAAGCAAAAAACAAAAAAAAAAGGAAGAGAGTTGTTGTGTGTACACACCTTTAATCCCAACACTTGGGAGGCAGAGGGAGACAGATCTCTGTGAGTTCAAGGTGAAGTAGTGTACGCCTTTAATCCCAATGCCTGGGAGGCAGAGACAGGCGGATCTCCGAGAGTTCAAAGACAGCCTGGTCTACAGATATACGCTCAAAAAGCAAAAAGTTAACCTAGGAATGTCACAGGATAGATTCTTAAGCGTCTAGTGATTTAAAGGTGCAAATCAAAAGTGCTCCTGGATAGTAAAAAATTGCAGATGCACAATAGGACAGATTCAGACCAATAAACGAATCACACTGTTGGATGAATGTACGTAGGCTTGGAGAGAGAAGAAAAAGAATATAGAGAATAAAGTTAATGGTTTAAAAAGAAAAAAGTAAAGTCTTTAAAGAGACAGAGTACAGATAGTTATAGATATAAATAAAAATAAGCCGCGTAAAGATGAAAAATTCACAGAGAGTCTGGATTCTTTGTATTATTGTGTTTTCTTTAAAATTTTTGACTGTGAAGGAGCTAAGTACAGAGAGACATTTCAATACATGGGCTGCCAAGCTAAACCAGAATGGATATAAGGGTATTACGATTTCAGAATTTGGGTCTAAGGATATGATGCTTTGGAGAGAGTCTTCTTTTGTTTTCACAGAGGATGAGACTCTATGGATTTCTTCTATTCCGATTTGGTATGATGGACCACGTCCTCCTGAAGGGTTGCTGTGAACATCTTCAGAAAATTGCTTTGCTCAACTGCCAACTGAGATAAACCTGGCACACAGGTTACACCCTAAATAATCTGATTAACAGCGCCCCCATTCAGCAGGAAGCAGTTTGGAGAGAAAAAACTGCGCCCATGTTCCCAAATATAGTTTATAAATGTTCTTTTACATTTAAAGGAGGATATGATATAGGTATGAATAATTTGCATTAGTATAGATTTTGCTTTATTTATAGAGATTTAAGGTCAATTTTGTTATATGTATAAATGTTTCTGATGTAACTTTTACTTGATAACTGTTTTGTTATATGTAATTTTGCTATGTTAAGGTTAAAGCCTTCCTTTTTTTGTTTAAACAGAAAAAGGGGAAGTGATGTGGGAGTGTCATATATCAATCTGTTGATTTCATTGTTTAAGCAATAAAGAAACTGCTAGGCCCATTTGATAGGCCCACCCTTAGGTGGGTGGAGTAAACAGAAGGGAAGGCTGGGAGGAAGAGGAAGTGAGGTCAGACTACACAGCTCTGCTCTCCTGAGCAGACGCAAGAGAGACGCCATGCTACCTGCTCCAGGGAAGACGCACGCTATGAAGCTCCGACCCACGATGGACTTAGGCTTAGAATCTTCCCGGTAAGCGCACCTAGGGGTGCTACACAGATGATTAGAAATGGGCCAGAGCAGTGTTTAAAAGAATACAGTGTCCGTGTAATTATTTGGGGCATAAGCTAGCCGGGCAGGGCAGGCGGCTGGGGTATTGGGGACGCAACCCTGCCGCCGCCCATATTACTACAGCAACTGAGGTTTAGGATGAGTTGATAGGCTGGGAAAAAAACCAAACCAAACTTAGTCTTAGCGGCATCCCAGCAAGCACCCCCCGGGGGAAATGCAGTGCCTGGGAACTTCCTGTGGTCCAGCTCCGCTCCATCAAGACACACCATCCCGCAAGGCTGGGAACCAGCATGGCATGAGCTCCCTCTCCACATCTCTGAAAGCCCACATTACCTTTCAAAACCATTCTTTAAAAAAAATCCATGTTGGGAAAATCCCACTGAGGAGTGAGCTGTTGTAAAACACCCAGATCTTCGTGTCTCACAGCTACCGTGCTACCCTGACGGTAGAATCTTTTAGTCAATTGCCTTAGCAACAATTTTCACGGAGTCTCTTTGAACTCAGAGTAACAAATCTCCAGTAAGATCTCCCTCTGAGGAATCCTACGGTCTTTGACCCACCCTCCCCAGCAGTTTCCCAGCTACTGTTGAGAAGGAAAAAGTGCTGGAACCCTGTGGTGTTCCCTTCCTCCTGCAGTTGGACTCAGCCCCCCAGACTCTTGTATCTCAGATTAACCAACAGGAGTCTTTGTTTACTCTCTTAACTTGCTGACGGCATCCAGTAAGTGTCTGTCCATCTAGCACTAGGAACCTCTTATCTAAGATGAGGGGCAATGGCTCCAAGGAATCAAAGCAAATACCAATGTTAGCCAAAGTGGGAACAACAAAAGGGCGTCCCCAAGTGAGAACAACTCCGTGCTTTCTGGGGCGACTGTCAGTTGTCACCACCACACCCCCATGCTGCAGAGCGCTGTTCTCCAAGAATCAGGGCCACTGTAGACACCAGGAACCCCCCAGATGGGGCCTATTAAGACTCTCTTACAGAAAGGCAGGAGAGAGAAGGTCCTCTGACTGAGAAAGAGATCAGCCTGCCCCTCCTGCCCTGGGGCCAGGTGTATACAGAGGTGGAAGGTTAACGGAGGTGGGGACTCCATCAATGCAGCTAAGGGGAAGCCGTCATAGCCACGCTGGGTGAGACTTTCAGTTATGTGGCTGCTTTGGGGTCCCCCACACGCCTATAGTAATACCCACTCATGCTATGTGAGTAAGCCCAGCAACTGATTCACAGGCTGGACTTGGAAGGAATCGTTCCTTTGTCTGCCATCAGTGCCTATCTTAGGGGGAGCGGACATTTGTTTAGGACTTGGGTGGGAATGGGTGGGGTGAGGACAGCAAGGCGTGGGTGTGGTTAGGATGGGGATCCCCTGAAGTGATGGGATGTTATAGTAACTGTGAAAAGAGCCTGCTTGGGAGAGAATATGTGTAGAACAACGTCGGTCCAGGAATGATGAGAGCCTGAATCTACTAGGTGAACCATGCCACGGTTGGTGCCTAGGATGTGTTACTACGGGTGGTATATGTAAGAGGAGCTGGGTTCAGGGAATTCTGATCTCATTGTGCTCTCTCTACAGTTTCCTATAACGCCACCACTGTCCTCAAGAATGGGGATGACACTGGGTGTGGGTTCTGAGGTGGTGTGGAGGATGCTGGCTAAGGAATGGGTCTCCACACAGCCACAGAGGAGAGCAGTTTGATAAGGCATACATCCTTGACTTGGAATCCCATTTCTAGGAGTTGCTCTTGGGAAGTAACAGCAACAGACACCATTCAGGTGCAGCCTGTGGATTAGCTCATCCGATTGTCACAGCAAACGGGGTCACCTCCCGGGTTCACACCCACCCCACTGCTCGGCACAGCAGCCCACCATCAGTTCCACAGCTGGGGAAGCTCCTCTTGTATAGTTTACTGGGAAAACAAGGAACGAAGCCCAGGGTCTCATAAACAATGAGATGGTTACAGTGAGCGTGTCCTCCCCCAACAGAGAGCTGACATAATCAGTGCCTCTGCAGACCACTTAATGCAAACAGCAGGAACACCGCGGATGGGGGCTGTGTGAGAACCATCAAGCACAACCGTGGGAGAGAAAGACACACACGCACACACACATGCATGCATGCACACACGCACGCACGCACCCACACTATACACACATGTACTCACGCTCACACACAGACACACACACACACGCTACACACACAGAAGCAGGCATGCATGGGCACACACACGCACACTTGCATGAGAACCCAGCAAACCGAGGCCCTGGGGTGTCAACAGCAGCTCTTTGGGTAGGATAATGGATCCTTTTATTTCTTCCTGATGTTACACTGCATTTCCCCAGTCTTCTCCAATGAATATGTGGGGCTTTTATAACCAAGAAAAACTTTCCTCACTCTACAAGCTAAGGTTCATCTCTGATAAAGGACCAGGTGTGAGCAAGCGGCGCCGCACACAGAAAAGTGTCAAGACAGGAGAAAAGGTCTTCTCTATTTTGATTTGGAGAGAAAACTCTTTGGCATAAAGCCAAGAACAAAAGAAAAGTAAACAATTAACCAGAGGATAGAAGTCAGAATTTAAATAGCATATGGCTGGGGGTTGGGGACTGTATGAGCAGGAGAAACTCAGAAGGGAAGAGGAGCCTCGCAGAGGCTCTGGGGTAGAAGGCAGGGCATCGAGCAGAAATGGCAGCTCCTCCTGGAAGGCAAGCAGAGGCTGAGCAATTTTACAAAGACCACAGGCCTGGAGAGAGCCACAAGCCTCATGACCCCAAGGGTGTGCAGACCAAAGGGAAAGAGAAGATGTCTCTAGTGGATGCTGAATTCAGAGCGGGAACCAGGTGGATCCATGCCCCGGTGCTCACTAGTACTCTGCAGGGTATCCACGCATGTTCATGTTCCGAAGACTCGCATGTCCCAGGCAAGACTCCTAGCAAGTCACAGGCCACAGTGCCCGGCAGTCAGGCCTGTCAGGCCAGAGGAGCTAAGCAGCCAAGATCCTCTGGGACAGCTGTATGGGATTTACTGAGAGCGGCCATGATACTCTGAGGCAAAGTGACCCTGAGGCCAACAGGAACCTGCAGTGGCCACGTGGGCCCCCAATTCCAAACACAAGGGCCACAAATGCCCTTCCTTGTTGCCATTAATATTGTACTAAGTGTGTAAAAACACGTGGTATTACAGACATGGTGCCTAATGGCCTATCTGCTTTAAATATTAAGGTGGTTAAATCTGTGAGAAGGTCGGTTATGGAGCCTGTGCAAGCCTTGCCTCACACTCCCCAGCCATTAGGGCTGAGAAGAGTGAGGGCCTGGAAGCCAGGGTGGTCCTGTGAGCAGAGACATCTGGGACTGAGTATGTGGCTGACTGTGCCCACCGCAGAAGGCCCAGGACTGGTTACACCCTTGCTCTTTGGACTATCTCTACAACTGCTCTGCCCAGGTGCTGGGGTTGTGCACCGGGCCATGTACATGTATGACCAAGAAGTAGGTACAGGGAAATCGAGACCACGAATTCAGGTCGGCTTGACCAGCGCAGGTTTCTTAGCCCTTCTGAGGCTCTGTTTCGCCATGTGAAAAGTGAGGACAGCCCTACATCGGCTACAGACGAGCTGTGATGATTCACCCTGGCAAGTGTGAGCTTTTCAAATCAACTGCTTGGCCGAGTGGCAATTGTGACTACAGGATGGGTTATCTAAACCCAGGGGTCTTATCCCTTCAAAGACCATTTCACGGGCAAGAGACACCATTGACATACGGTCTCCGTATGAGAGTCAGCATTTCTGAGAGTTTCCATCAGTGTGGGACAAAACAGAGGCCAGCTCCAGAATTCTGTCAACAAGGCTGTGCTTGCTCTAAGTGGCCCGCTGACCTCTACTGGCAACTCACTGTGTTCTAGTGTGTCACAAGGACGGCAGAGACTGGAGGACAGAAGGACTCCTTAATAAGAACCATCATGCAGAATCAGCAATATTCCAGCTGTGGCAGGTGAGACCAGTGTGAGCTCCCTCCAGGAGGGTTGAGAGCTCCTCTAGTTCAGCAAGCGGTCTCTAGATGGGGAGGGCCTTCCCACAGGCCTGGATCAGCTCCTCTGAGCAGTCAGCCCATAGGCACATCACCGGGAATAGGGCCCAGGTGCCCCCAACCCCCAGTGAGGACCGCTAGGGTACATTATGTGTCCCATGGTTTTATGTAGTGTCAACACCACCATTATTGTCAACAGTTACCAGGGCAGAGCCAATTCTCAGGCTAGAGACAGAACAAGTAGACCTTAGGAGCCTGGTGTCATCATCAGCCCCACAGATATAGGCACAGAATGATGGTCCTGATGCAAACTCAACTGGCATGGGCTGGAGTCCAGGATGCCAGATCGCAGGCTGTGACTAAAGCTGGTTTAGCTGCTCTCCATGGGGAAGAGAGCGTCTCCCAGCTCTGCTGTCCCACCCATGAGGGATGCACACACAGTTCTGGTGTCCAGTGCTGCATCCTCGAAGTGAGCATTGATTTAACTCCTTCTTCCAAGGAGAATAAACCAATTCATGGTTCTTTTACTCTGTCCATCATAGACTGATTCATTTTTTAAAGCTTTTGCCAGCTATTAAGCTTTTACATAAGCCTCCGTGGGCTTGTAGGCTCTGCCCATAACCAAAGCTGCCAGAGTCTTTCAGGCTGGCTGCCGGGTGAGTGGAAACCAGCTGGACCACTTTCCTGAATGGCCAGCTCCAGAACAGGGGCACTGCCTTCACAGTTTTTGGAGGGATTAAAAGGTAGGGGGAGTTCTACTGTCTTTTCAGTGCCTGAGAAATAAGTGTTTAATATGAAAATATTTAATATGAAAAAGAGACCAGGACCAAAACACATAAAGACAGGTTCACCAAAGAAAATATTACAAGCTATCTACATATTGTCTATCCATCTCTCCACCCACTATCTGCCTTAACACCTACCTCTCCATAATCTACTCATGCATCATCCACCTGCCCACCAACATATCATCTATCCATCACTTATCTATCCTAATACCTACCTATCTGTCCATCACCCATCTTATCGACCTCTCCATCATCCCCTTATCCATTCATCTGCCCCATCATCCACTCTCTATACTAACACCTGTATCTCCATCCACCACCCATCTTATCCATCGCTCATCCACCATCACCCAGCCATCCAGTATATCGTCTGTCTAGCCACCCATCCATCACTCGCCTAACATCTACCTATATATCCACCCACCCATCTTCCCACCCACCCATCTACCTACCCCCCATCCACATCTGAATTTCACCCCCAATTTATAAATTTCACATTTGAGCACACTGCTCATGCTGGGCTGTCTCTTGCTTCGGAGTGCTTAGCAATGACGTCAAGTTCAAGATGGTTAGAGCGAACCAGCAGGCAATCATGCTGTTTTGTTTGCTAAAATAAAATCTGTATTAGTCCTCATTTCCCTTTCTAATGTAGGAGATGTTTTTCTGGTCATTGCATTTGAAAAAGAATATAAAATAATAACAGAAATTTCCATTTATTACTGTGATCTAGACCTATTACTGAAATTATCTTTAAGAAGGGGGGGGCGTGGTTCTAGGGGCATGAGCACACACATGCTGAGGTGAATGGAAGGCAAGCTGCAGGCTTAGCCCCACCACTGCTCAGGCCGCTCCCCACTGGCCTGACGTCCAAGCTCACGGATGACACTCTGTCTCACCTGTCTTTCACGGAACTCTTCCAAACATAAAGGCTGCTTCTTAAGACAGACACAATGCAATGAGTGCACAGAAGAAAATTAATGACAATCCCCTGGTCAGGTCCCAGTGTGTAAACAGATGTATCATGGGTGGAGGTGGTGGGGGTGCCCTCTGCTTACCATTTACTCAAACACACGGTACTACTGATCCCAAAGCACCCCTCTAGGCTAGACACTCCTATTTTGCAGACTCTAAGGCTCAGAGAATTAAGTAATGCCCCTGAAGCCATACAGCAAGGGCTGGGGAAAGAAACAAAGGGCAATCTACAAGATAGAGTGATGTCCTGCAGGGATGGCACTGGGTGACTCCTGCAATGTTGGCTATGAGCTAAGCAAGCCCACGGTGCACTGTGGGAGCAACGAAGTCCAGAGCTGCCTGCGTCAGGAGCTGATGTTTCACACACACAGAGTAGCGCCCCATCCTGCCCTGGAAACCCCATCCCTGGAGAGGCTGTGAGATGAGAGATCCAGCAAGGCAATTGTGTGAGCCGGCTTCCCCTTCCTGGATCTCTCAGATCTAGCATTTAAGGGGAAAGGATTGAGAGGCATAGCTGCCTAGCCTGACCCAGAGAAGCTCTACCACAGTGTGGAGTAAAATTAAGGAGGGGGACACCAAAGACCCAGGGTCATGGGAGGAGAAGGGTGACAGTCAATACAAAACCAAAGGTGGCCTGTGAGGGGACGGAAGCTAGAGTGGACAGGTTCGAGGAGCAAGCAGAGCCAGGCTAGAGGTGCCTTCTGAGGCCCTCTCAGGGTGCCAAAGGTAGCCCTCAGGCTTGGGCGCTTGAATCTGCATGGCTACTATGGGAACTCTTGGATTCACTGGAAGCTATAGGCGTCAAGCAGAGGTTAACGTTCACAACCATATGCCCAAGGCCTGAGCCACACTTCCATCTGCATGAGTGTCCTCCTCCTAATCCTAGCAGCCAGCAATGTTCCCGCCATGACCAAGTCTCTGCAGATGTACTTTTGAAATGAAGCAGTCCTGGATTACGTGGGGGTTATCTCTAAATGTGATCCCAAGAGTCCTTATAGAGAAAGGGAGGCGGAGCTTGACACATGAGAAGATGGTGATGTAAGGCAGGAGCTGGCAGGAGCCCATTTGAAGATGGGAGGCATGGAGCTATTGCAGAAGGACGCTGGTAGCTTCCACGAGCTGGTGAGGGAGGAAAGGCTTTTACAGAGCTTTCAGAGGGAACACAGCCCTGGTGATACCCTGGCTCAGGCCCAGGGAGACTGAGAATTTCCGTTGTGTTAAAGCCAGGGGATCATGACCAGGACCATATGGATTAACTTCAAGTCCCGACGCTAAGGAGGTCAGAATCCGTTCGGCAGGTGACAAAGTTCTGAGGATAAGCAGAGACAGGACAGTTCTAAAGACAAACGCCAATAAGGCAGACACACAGGGAGCCTCCGGAGTCTCAGGAGCCGGAGGTGGCCACTCCCTCAGAGGACTGTATGAGCCTAGTGGGAATAGGTGAGAAGCAGGAGGTAGAAGAGCCTGGCTTCTATGGGAGTCCTTCCTTGGGCAGCAGGGAAAGGCCACTCTGATACCCCCGAACCTCCTCCAGCTCCCTTAGGTTGCCTGACTGCCGGCAGACTCCAGGATCTGTGAGCCTGTTTGGGTCCATGCTGGTCTCAGGCTCCACTTATTTGGGTTTGTCTGTCATGCCTGATATACTCATCTTTCTTGTCAAAGCTCTGGGTTACTTTGCTTTTATTTTTTTTAAAGACACTTCTCGTGTCTGAAGCCAATGTCACTGCTATAAATAATGGATCATAGGAGTTAAGTGGAGAGAAAAAAAGAGACCAAATGACTCCTTTTAAAAATTGCTATGCAGAGCTCAGTGCAGAGAATGTGGAGGACGTTTCTGGGGCTCCTCTGATAACAATCTGGTGGCCTTCTCCCACCAGGCAGCCCCTGTCATCCTGAATTTAGACTGCACCCAAGAATGGAGCAGTGTGAAGATGAGGACAGGTGAGGTGAGCTGAGCAGCCTGAGGACGGAAAGTGGACGTTCTGACAAGGGTGGAGACTCCCTGTGCAGCTCCCCTCCAACAGACACTCAACGGAGAACTCTGAGACCTCAGGCCACGCTGTGGCCTGCGGCTGAAGGCTTGTCCCTAACTGATGGAGGTATCAGGAGGTGGCAGGACCTTCAGCAGATATGGCCTCATTGGTGGAAGGTCACCATGGCTAGCCCTTGATGGGGACACTGGGACTCCGGCTTCTTCTCTCTCTGCTCTCTAATTCCTGCCGTCTGGGAGGTGAGCAGCTCTGTCCTGCCACATGCTCCCCACCGTGATGCCCTGCCTCTCCAAAGACTCAAAGTGATGGGGCTCAGTGAGCTCAATGGAAAAACCTGGAAACGTTCCTCCTTAGAAGCTGGTCTCAGGCATTTTGTCACCATGATAGAGGCTGGGGCTGACGGGAAGCAATGGATTCTGTCATTACCAGCTCCAGTGGGAATGATATAGGAGAGAGATTCCATCCAAGACACAGTGGGAAAGGCTATTAATACAATGAGCCCCCGGAGCAGAGGCAGACAGTCTTTATGGTCCCCTTGGGGTTGAGAGAAGGCCAAGCTGCATGGAAGATGGCCAGAGAAGGCTGCTGTGTGGCTGGTATGGGACACTTGCTGGGAGCTGAGGACCCCAAACCAGGAACTCCCATGATCAGAGGTACCACGGCATATCTGAGGGGTGGGCAGAGCTTTCCTCCCAGTGAGGGGCTGGTGATGGCTATGATGGAGTGGGCCCCTCTCATGCAACCCCATGGCCAGACAGCTCGTGTTACTCTGTATTGCTTTCAGTGTAATTTAAACCCTCCTTAAAGTGCCCTACCTACCTGTCCAGCTAAGGACTGTGTCCACACCGGTCCTTCCTTTCCCATTCCACTCACTCACCAGGTGCTATGCCATCTCTCCCTTTGGATACCATAGGATGCTCCCCCTTCATTATAGATTTGGTATCTGAATAGATAGTATTCATCTAGGGGGTGGGGGCTCCCCAGAACTTTCTTGACCTGTCTTGGCTGCAAAACATTCCAGCTATTTGCATTTTTGTTACTGGGCCCTTCCCAAGTCAAGAGGATCAAGAGACCTCTTGTAGATCAAGTCTACATAGCGAGAGGTCCTGCGTAGGAAGGCATAGGTCCCAATATGGGGAGAAACAGACATGGGCCACAGGATGGCAGGGAAGCCATCACAGACGGGCTTAGAGACACCATGAACCTCTCAGACCATCATGACTTTGGTGACCTGTGCCCTTTCCTTCCTCTTTGTCACTTACGATACCAGCCTCTGGAAGATGGAAAGAAATGCTTGTTTCTACTTCTCTAAAGAGACTCTGGGGGCTGAATTGTGTCCCCCTCAAATCCTTGTGCTCCCAGCACTTTAGACTGATGACCCAGAGACAGGTGATGGAACTAAAACTGTCTTGGTGAGAATGTTGGAGATCCAACGCAACTTTTAAGTACCCTTATCTGAGGCAAGCAGGATACAGACACACACAGAGCGCTGGGCGCCCATGTAAGGACACAGGACATACTGCCTACAAGCCAAGGAAAGAGTCCTCAGGAGGAACCAGCCCCGAGACACTATGGCCTTGGGCCTTCAACCTCCAGGACTCAGTTTCTATGCTGAAGCCCCCTGTTGGAGACACGTTGTCATGGCAACACACTCTAAGTATAGGGATAATGGGCTCTGGAGGCTAGAGACAATCTAGGCCAATCCGTGTGCTTCCTGGAAGCTGATTTACAGTCCTGCTGGGCCAGTACTGCATGTTCCCCTCTACAGTCTGTGAGATGGGTGGATTCTAGGGAAACCAGCCTGTGGTCCCTCACTGCCCCCATATAAGGAGAGGTCAGCTCTGTGGGCCTTGTGTGCCACTGGGGTCCAGGTGGGAAAATGGCACTCTGATGACAGGAGTGGTTAGCACACTTGTGGGAACCAAAGCAGCACTGTCTACCCTCCTCTCTCTCTCTCTCCCCACTTTGGGAAGACATGGCCTAGACATCAGAGCCTGAGGACCCCGTGGAAGCTATCTGCATGTCACTGGGACCATGTGCACCACCCAGGGCTGGGGACTCTTTTTCATAAGATCCACACTGCCTCCCCTCATTAGAAAGAAGGGGAGCCCATTGCGGTGTACGATGGCTTGTGGGGAGCCCATGGTGGCATGCGACGGCTCGTGGCTGTTGGAGAATTCTCACCACTTGCCAAGAGAATGGCTTTCTCAAAGGTGAGCTGAAACAATCCAGCAGACATCCCTGGGTCTGCTTGGTGCCCAGTCGGGCAGCTGTGGGTTTGGAAACGACCACATCCAAGGGCGGGGTGACGTAGCCAGTGTGGCACCTGGTGCCTGGTTATTGCAGTATGGGTGTGCCTATTTCCACCCACAGGGCTGCCTAGGGAAGGGCCCTGGAGTAGGGTCATGGCTGGAGGAAGCACCCAGGACAGGGGGCCCTGGGGTGGAGTAGAAGTGGGGTGTGGGCCGAGTGCATGGACCTGGGAAGAGCCTGGCAAGGAAAGCCAGCTGCTGGGTCTGGCTTCACTTGGGCAATTGGTCCATGCCCATTCTGGGTTTGCTGTTGTGACTCAATGCTTGCCCAGGGAGGGTTTCTACTCAGTGGCGCACTGTCCCCTGCAGGTATGTCCCTGTGCCATGCTGATGTCATTATGGCTGACATATCCACCCACATCACATGGCTGTGCTGAGCCCAAAGGTGTCCCTGAGGAGGCACTAACACAGCCCATGCAGAGAGCTTGCATCACCCACTTGGAGCCACGGGCCCGCCGTGCTTGCTTCCAGAAGCAAAGCCTGACACTCAGAGAGGAAGTGTGTATATGTATAGTGTATGTACATGTACATGTGTGTGTGAGGGATTTGTATGTGGATGTATGTAATGTGAGCCTGCATATATGTGTGTAAATGTGTATATGTATGTGTGTATGTAATGTGTGATTTGTGTGAGGTATTATTTTGTATGAGGCACTAAGATGAGGTCTGTATTCATGTCATATGTAGCATATAGCATATATAATGTATATGACATGTGTATTGTGTAGTATATGAATGTGTATGAGACCTATGTGTGTGCACAATATGTGGTGGGAAGGTATATATGATATGTGTTCATAGTATTGATGTATATATGTGAAAAGGTGCTTTATGTGATGTGTGTGGCAAACATGCTATGTGGTGGTGCATGTATGAGGTATGAATGTGTAATATGTTCGTGTGATGTGTGGTGCATGTGGGGTGCCGTGTGTGAGTGCACTTATACAATGAGGGGCTGGCCTCTGCTCCCCATGCGCTGACTGTCATCCATACTGAGCCTCTGCCCACCATGTCCACCTACTCCCACGTGCCTGTGCTGCACCCCCATACGCTGCTGCAGTGGTCTGAATGAGAAACATCCCCCGTAGGCTCATGTATGTGAACACTTGGTCCTTGGCGGGCGGTGCTGTTTGGGGGAGTTATGGAACCTTTAGGAGGTGGAGCCTTGCTGGGGGAAGTGTATCACTGGCATGGGCTTGGAGGTTTTGTGGCTGGGCCCCATTTCCTGTACTCTTTCTGCTTCCTGTGTATGTATGAATTGTGCTCTCTCTGTTCCAAGCCAGCCTCAAGGCTTCCCCAGTATGATGGCCTGTGTCCCCTCTGAAACCGTGAGCTAAGACAAGCAGCCTTCTCTAAGCTGCTTTCGGTCTCAGTGTTCTGTTACAGCATCTGAGAAGCAACCGATCCACCTGGGCTGCCTCTGGGGGCTCCTCCCTGCACCCGAGTCCCTAGACCACTTCATCTCTGCCCTCGCCATGATGGCACAGACATCACCTCCCACACTGGTTTCGTGGGGCTCAGCCCAGACACAGGGGCCCAGGGTAGAACTTGTCCCATAGACTCTGTGATGGTTTGAATAAGATGTCATGAATAGTCTTGGGTGTTTGAACACTGGGTTCCCAGTTAGTGGAGCTGTGTGGGGGAGACTCAGGGGGTATGGCCTTGCTGGAGGAAGTGTGTCAATAGTGTCTTTTAGAGTTTATGGTCCCACACTATACTAGCTTGTCTCTCTCTCTCCTTCCTGCTCGCAGTTCAAGGTGTGAGCTCTCAGCATCTAGTTCCTGCTACCATGTCATGCATCTCCTCCGTAATGGACTCTAGCTCTCTGGAACTCCAAGTCAAATAAACCCTTCTTTGTATGAGCTGCCTTGGTTCTCTATCACAGCACGAGAAAGTCGTCAATACAGATGCCCAGCGGCAGTGTGGTCACTGGCTGCCGCCACAGTCACCGGCTCTAAGCTGCCGCTTTCCTGTCAGTTAGCAACGGTGACACCCTCGGCTCTCACAGCCAGTCTTGGATATGTCCGAGCACACACCATCACTGACTTGAGCCTTTAATCACAGCTTAAGCTTAACTCAGCCCTGCAGGATCTGCACGACACTGCTCCAGGCAGCAGGCTGGGCTGGGGCCTGAAAGCCAGTCTTGCCGGCCATGGACTCATTAGGACTGAGAGTTCCAGGTAGAGCAATGCTCAAGTTGCCTAGGCAGTAATGCCAAAGGCCACCTCTCGGGCTGGGTGTGAGGCTAGAGAAGTCTAAAAAAACTCATGGGAGGGAGCTTGGTCACATCAATAAGTAAATAAACAAATAAATATACGCAACTGGCTACCTGACCACAACAGGCCCAGGTGGTTAAGTTTGGACACTTCTTCTGGTGACTTCTAGATTGTTAGTTCTTGGAGGAGCCAGGAGCCTGTCCACAAGCCAGAGTCCTGGGCTAAAGAGCTGTCCCAACCTCCACCACTACACAGGGAGACTCTTGCTTTCCCAAGCCTTCCACTTAGCCCTTTTCACTTCCAGGCTGGCTTTGCCTTTAGAGCCGCCACTCATCCCTGGGCGATGCTTTCAGCCTGCCTCACAAA
The DNA here is from genome assembly GCF_037038515.1 of Microtus pennsylvanicus. Classification (NCBI taxonomy): domain Eukaryota; kingdom Metazoa; phylum Chordata; class Mammalia; order Rodentia; family Cricetidae; genus Microtus; species Microtus pennsylvanicus. Next base: position 7,796,766 of record NC_134585.1, on the reverse strand, counting down.
GAAATGAGCCTGAAGCTCACAGTCAGCGACATGAGGTCTGTGTGTCTTGTTCCACCCACGCCTATTACTGAGCGGTCCTCCCTTAAGAGAGCTGTATGGTGACACGGCCACCAACTGAGCAGAGGAGGGTGGACTGGTGGCTAAGCCAGGACAGGTGTTACTGAACCAAACGTGCCTGGCAGGGGCATCATTGATCCTTCATTCCCCGAGTGAGCCTGGACACGTGGCCTGTTATGGGAGCGAAAGGGGGCCACTCAACAACCCAGAGAGGATGGGGGTTGCCCTCAGCCAGGCACAGAGACCAGATAGCTTTAAATGTATGGTGTAGATTAACAAACAATAAACAAAACCAGGGTCACTTAGTCACACATTCCGAGAGCCAGCCATGAGGACATTCAACACAAACAAGCACATTTAATCTCCCCAAAGCACAGGCAGACGGTCCTTTCTTGCCCATTTCCTTGCTGATGGAGATCCTAAGATCCAGAGAGGGTAAACAGTGTCCAACTAAGCCACACAGCAAAAAAGGTAAAGGAATATCTCCATCTGGGCCTCAACTATGACGTCAGAGTGCCAGGGAATGGTCTGCGTGTCATCAGAGCCTCATCTGTCCTCCCATCAGACACACTGCAGGACCTTCTCCATATGTAGGTCCCATACTGGCCCCGTGTACACTAGGAAACAAACGCGGCGCTGACAAGAGGCTGAAGAACACCAGGCAGGGTCCCTGACTGTCTGCGCCGATGGGGATAATGGCACACTGTGGTCTAGCCATGTAGCTAGTCCTGAAGAGGAAGGCAGTCTTGACTCCCACCATAACACGGCAGGACACTGTGCCAAGTGAAAGAAGCCAGGAAAAGGACAGGTACCGCAAGATTCACTTGGATGAGATCCCAACTATGGCTAAATTCATGGAGACTGGATGGAGAGAGAGAGGGAGAGGGAGGGAGGGAGGGAGGGAGGGAGGGAGGGAGAGAGAGAGAGAGAGAGAGAGAGAGGAGCGAGCACCAGGGCCCAGGGAGGGTGGAGAATCCAGGTTTAAGAGAGACCAAGCTTCCTTTCTACTAGAGAAAGTACTAGTGGTGAACGGAAGTGCTGGCTGCCTGGCACTATGAGCTAACTTAGGGCTGCTGAGCCGTGCATTTAACAATGTTACATATAGTTTATCGCAATTTTAAAAATCACACAGTCGGTCTAAGTGGGCAAAAAATAAAGCTACAGGGAGTTTCTGTCTGGGATAAACTGGAGAAGAGGTGTGCAGGGTGAGGTGGAGGGGCGACACGCTACTGCATACTCCCCGTGCCGCCAACGAGAGTACCAGCTGGGCATGCAGCACGCAGGGCATGCAGATGCACACTGACAAGACATGATGCTGTGGTCATCAGGAATCATAGTCCCATCTCAGGTCCAAGTATCAGTCAAGTCACAGGCTGTGCTTTCCGTGAATGGAACTACCAGGCTGGAGCTGGACTCCTGTGAGGCTGGAGCCCTGTGCTCTGCTCAGAGCAGGTCTTGAAAGGAGGCAATACACAGCAGTCTGTCTGGACAAGGACCCTGCAAGGTGCTTCCCTGGTGACTCAGTCAGTTCTTCTTATCAAAGACATGCTGTGCCCCACCCCCTGTGTGGATCAGGGGTGTGGCTTGCTGGGTTATTGGCAGCCTGGTGACTAGGCAGGAGGGGGCTTTTTTTGTGGCGTGAGAGGCCGCGGGGCATGCCTGGCACTCAGGCAGTAAGCTGTATGAGCAGAGTCCAGCCGGGATGCCCCGAGGTGCTCCCATTGCTGGCACAGAGACCATACTGCATCATCTCTCATTTGCATGTCGGTCCCACTGAGCCGCCAGGACTCCATGCCCTTCCCATGCTCTTGACTAGAGCTGTGTTTCCTACATTTTCAAGGCCAGACGGGCCTCACTCACAATGTGCTCTGGGGAGGTCTCTGGCCCCTTGGCTCTGGGCATAAGTTGGTCCCAACAGGTATGGCTTCTGTAAGTCAGAGATGGAAGAAGGGGGTCTTTGGTTCTGTTGGTTCATTCCCAGCGGCTTTGGGTCAGACTCATTGGATCTGGAAGAATTATAAAGTGGTACCTGCCACAGCTTCTTCTGGGTCCTCAAGATTGTTGGGACTGGGGGCTGTGAAAGGTATTGAGACATAAGGCCACCCACAGGCCTGAGGAGCAACTGGGCATCAACAAGTTTCCCAGGTGCCCACCTGCCCCCTGAAGTCACCAGTCTCTGCATGGTCCCTCTGTGGGAATGTTGCCACCTTCCCACTGAAGTGACTTTCACATCTGTCCTGTCAGTTTTTACCATCCACCTGGTACGACCCAGAGTCACCTGAGAAGAGGGAGTCTCAAGGGACAGCCCAGACCATGTCGGCCTGTAGTCACAGCTATGGGGAATGACCTTGATTGTTGATTGACACCCTGGTCTGCGTAAGAAAGTGGGCAGAGCTGTGTGTGATGGTGGATGCTTTTAATCCCAGCAGAGCATGAGCCAGGGGAGGTAGACCAGTAAGCCGCACTTATGGCTGGTTTTCTGCTTCGGTTCCTGCCATGACTTCCCTCAGGGATGGACTCTGACCTAAAGTATAAACCGCATGAATCCTTTCCTCCCCAAGCTGCTTTTGGTTGTGGTGCTCATTACAGCAACAGAAAACAAAGTAGGCCACCATCTTCTAGTCATCAAGGACAGAATCAAATGCCACCGTGGAGGACCAGGGACACTGCCCTATATCTACCACAAGCAGATCAGTCTCCTTGCACCTCTGGGCAACACCGGTGTTTCCAAAGGACTGCAGGCTATCAGCAGTCACTTCGTGACAGCGTCAAGCTGGGTTTAAGCCTATAGCATCCCTTCCAGGTCAAAGGTCACTGGGAATGCCTGGCTTCCAGGAACCTCAGATCAAAGCTGGGCACAGAAGGAGGGGCCAGAGCCTGCTCTCTGATTTCACAGTGACCTCCTAAGGTCCTCCTGGGATACTCCTACTGTAGGGTCCCATCAGGCCCTTAACAGTGGTTTGCTTATTGCAAAAGAAACTGAAAGTTGAGGTGATTTTATTTATCTTCACAACCAGTTCTGATCCTGGCAGAGACCCAGGGGCCATCTCAGGCCAGCGGTCAGAATGGACATAGAATTGGCCATTCAAATGGCCCCTACTCCCCATTCCTTCCTCCCTATTTCCACACTGAGTCTCTGGAGGATGAGGACACCCCTCTTCTTCTAGCTCACTGCACTCAGGGTACCATGCCCATATTTGTTTAAAGAGTCTAAGTTATAAACATATCAGAGGAAGGCAAATGGAGTGTTCTATAACTGCTGAAGGCAGCCAAGGGGAACCGCTGAACCTGGTTTGATGAGGGAGAGGGCAGTGGAGCCAGGACCCACAGGACTGAGCCAGTTCGTCCCGGCCGTAAGAAGCATGGGGATATGAGTGGGAGGAGACCATACAGTGGCAGAATAGCCGCTGTGTGCCTGGATGGGCAGGACCATCTGTTCCAAAGTGAAAGGGCAAGACTATTCTAAGGGAGGATAAGGTAGGACACTATAGGTGGTACCACGCCCATCACAGGACAAGGCAGGTGCATTCTTTAAACAATAGAAGGTGGAACCACAGAAGAGGCGGAGGCGCAGGCTAGGAAAGAAGGCTTAGTTCTTGAGGGCCACGGGCAGCTATAAAAGGCACAGGTAGGGTAGAGGATGCCGGAGGAGGAGAGAGCATGGAGCCACAGCACCAGTGACCAACCCTGCAGGGCATGCAAGGCTGAGGACGCTCAGTGCAGAGGAGCCGCACCAAAGAGGACATCTTTGGTGTGGAGACAGTAGATTGGAGCCTGGCAGGTGCACAGAGACACAACAGGACCAGGGGGTTGGAACCCAGGAGTGTGCTGAGAAGCCCCAAGCAGAACTGGGTACTGTGAACTCTGGGTTCCAGCAGGACCAAGGCCAGGCAGCCACATTCACGGAGACAAACCATTTAGATGGGGACACTGACCAGCGTCCTCGTGCTGCTGCGCCCAGTGGCTTTTCACATTTCGAGCAGAAACGGCTCAGCAAAGCTCAAGTGGCTGTTTCCATAGTAAGACCCAGGTTCCAGCTGCGGAGATGGGCCGGGACAAAGCCACAGGCAGCTTAGAGTGGCTGAGGAGGGGCGCTTACCACACCAGGGCCAGGCTCTAACAAAGGCTCCCAGGCTCCCCCCTTGCCCAGCTACTGGCTTTTCAACCAACCCAAGGCTGGTTGGGCTGAGGCCCTGAAGGGCTCTGCTTTCCTTACAGGTCTGCAAACCCAGGCAGGGGCCCTCTGGCTCTCTGATGCGAACTGCCTTATGCTCGACATCCCTAAGTGGGTAAGTTCAGAGCTTTCCTCCCCTGTAGATTAGATAAGGGACCGAGTACTGAGGTCTGGAGGCACGACCACCTCCTCCCAGTGCGGAAGCTAAGAAAGGACACAGGAGAGTCCTCAGAGCAAGGATGGAGGGGGTCTAGTTTCTAGAGAGCAGATCCGGCTCCCAACTCCCTGCTTCTTTAAAGGACTCCCGGACCCATCTGTACATCCCAGCAAGCCGAGGAACCAAGGGACAGGAATGTAGAGACGTGGCTGGACGGGCAACACTGCCCGTGGCCACTGTGAAAATTCTAACTCAGTGTGTTCTAAAGGCTTCTAGGTCTGCAGGATGGGAACCTTCCCTCCCACCACAGAGGAAGGAAGCCAGTTCATGAGGCTCCACAGCACAGACCCCACCATGTCCCTCTGTCACATCTTGGCCAGCTGGAAATAACTTAGGGTTCCTACCATTTGTGAGCTTCCCACCCGCAGCCCAACACAGTACCCTGAGTGTCTCAGTCATGCTGGACCCTAGCCTCCAGCAGCCAACTTTAGGGCTTGTGTTGCTCGCTGGGTACCTGATCTGCCTCATCTGTCTACACCTACAACAGCAAGCCCACTCTTACCTCACTTAAGAGCTGAGAAAACAGACACAGGTTGAAGCAACTAACCAAAGCAGACATGAGAAGTGGAGGACCTTGGGGACACAATGGCTCCAGCCCAACGGTCCTACAGATTTTACATAGAGTCTGGGAGAACAAGCCCCCCCTAGGCCCTCTTATCTTCTACATGAAATGACCCAGAGAGAGAAGCCAGAATCCCCCAAATTCTCACTGCCATTCCCATTAAAGAAAGCCGGGTACTGTATGCACCCAGAATTGTCTCCATGCACAAAAAGCAGCACTGAGCAGTAGCCAAACTACTTCACTAGTTCCTTTGAGTCCCACCCTGGTACAATCAAGAGGGCCCGAGGTCTCCTCCCTGAACTTTGTTGGGCAGGTAATACCAGCAAAAGCCAGTGTTAGCAATGTGGTCCCCTCCCATGTCTGCCTGAAGCTGAGGTGGCCAGGAGTTCGTATCAAGATGGACAAAAGGCTGAGAAAACACAGGAGTCATGGGCAAGCCCCTCACCAAGACTGATGCCTTGGCAGAAAGCGACACATGCCTTATCTCATCCCCAGGGCCCAACCCTTTCCCTGGGGGTTTATTCCTTGGTCTCCCATGAAGAAGAGATGGAGTGGGTAAATGAAAGCCAGAAATGATTGCATGCTGGGAACTTTCAGATATGCCCAGTGCCTAGTAAGAGGAAATGCTCTGGGATGGTGTACAAGGTCTCAGCAGTGTGGATGGGTGCAGGGTTGCAGGGCACGGAGCCTGAGATGTGAACATGCACACCAGGAAAGCCAGAGACCTAGTTCTCACCAGGCTAAAGGTTCACCTCAACACCTAGTGCTGATGACAGGGTGCCCAGGATCAGTGAGAGGCTGACCGCAGTGGCAGGGTGGAGGCCCTCTTGCTCCACCAGCCTCTACTCCATGGTGTGAAGACAAGAATGTTTATGAGCAGACAAAGACAGAGAATAATGCCTCTTGTGTTCTGCCATGGTCCAGGCACTGTTTATACCTCTCATTTACTTCTCATTACAGTCTATAAAGCAGATATAATGATCCCTTCACAGACGAGGATGCCAGCCAGAGGAGCCCAAAGTGGCAGAGCCAGCACTCAACATCAAGTCTCGCCTCCACCCAAAGCCATGACCTTCTAGCCTAGTGCAGGAGCCTGCCCCGACCCACCCCAGGGTTGGCCTGTAGGTGGCCTTTCTAGAGGTCACTCAACTTCAGGTATATCCACTGGGAAAGCCCACCTTACCCACAGTCTCAGACCAGCCTACCAGACCCAAAACTTACTCGGGTCCTCCTAAACCTTTCTTCTACTTTCCACTGGTTGCCAAGCAGCTATTTGAGGACCTCTGGGGGAGATTTTAGGAAGGACCTGCCACTTTTGGCCAGGTGACACCTCATCTTTCCTCTTTAAAGGGATAAAAGACGGCCAGCAATGTAGCATAATAACAGTGTCTGCCTTGCATGCATGAAGCCCACGGTTTCATCCCTTGCACCAAAATTTAAAAAAACAAAACAAAAGCAGATCTTTAATAAATTCTCATTTGGTGGGCTAGGGGAAAATGCATGGGTACAGATATGTGCTTTGTATACACATTGTATACACATGCATGCACACATCTGGCATGTGTGTTGATGCCTTCACATGCATACGTGCACGTGTTTGTGTGCTCAAACGGGCTGAGGCAGGAAGACACGCAGTGAAGTCCTTCCTTCCTCTGGGAGGAAGAGGAGGCTGTTACATCTCAGTAGCTGTGCTCCAGGAGTCGGGAGCTGGGATCTGGACCTGCATCTCAACCTGCACCTGCCCACGATGCTCAAGTAAGAGGCTGACCACGGTCGCTGGAAGGTACTTCCCAGCCCCTCCCAAGTCACCAAGCCTGAGGAGGGACGGTACTTCCCATTTTTCCAGGATCAGTCTGAGAGTGGAGGGTGGGTTTCTCTTACTAATGAAGCCAACCAGACAAGAGAACACACCTGAGAACGGAGGCCCATGCCCATCAGGTACCCCTCCTTGGCTTCCTTTGCTGGGTTTACAGCAAGCTGCCCGGCTTCTCTGAGATGTCCAGCGGAGGTCCGGGAACAATTTCCCCACAAAGGGCTTTTCCATAAACACTCACTTTAGAGGGCAGCTAATGAGACCCTCCCCCACTCCCACCCCCGCCAGCTTACCCATTGTCCCTTTGTCAATATCAACGAAGTCAAGGACACTAAGTGTCCAGAGAAGGGTCTTTAGAAGGGGAGGGACCGCGAACAAAAGGGGTCCGTGGCGAACCCCTCTCCTACGTGGCTCAAGTTGGTTGGAAAGGCAGTGTACAGCAGAGCCGAAAGCGGGTCCATCAGTCCCCACGAGGTCACAGGACGCAGCGGCAGGTTCTGCCCCCCTCCCACGACTGTCGCCGTCCACCTGGGAACTGCTCCGCGGGTCTGCACCCCCGGCTGCCGCGCCTCCCGGGGCTCTGCGCGCACGGCGGGCCGCCAGGATCAGCTCCGTCCGTGGGCTCGGCGCCTGCAGTGGGGACACCTGCGCTTACTGGGGCTCACAGAGGCCGCAGAGGAGGGGCGGGGTACCTTCTGGATGCGTCCATCGATGTCCAGGTAGATGGCCTTGGGCCGGTAGCTTGAGGAGCCGGCCCCCATCGCGCCCGCAGCAGCTCTTGGACTTTTTCACCTTACTTTCTCTCCGCGGCCACCGCGCCGGGAGGGCGGGGGAGGGGGGAGGGGCGGGGGAGGGACGGGGGCGGCCAGCCAACCAGAGCCTGCGGCTCGCGGCCTCCGCACGCCCCTCCTCCCACGGCGCCGGCCCGCCCCGCCCTTCCATTCCCTCTCCTCCCTTCCCTTCCCTTCTTCAACCCCTCCCCTTCTCCATCCTCCTTCTTTCTCACCAGGGCTCCTCCCTCCTGCCTCTCCCCCGCCCCTAGTCTCCTTTCCCTTCTCCTACTCCCATTCTCCTCCTCCCCCTCTCTTTCCCGCCTCCTCCCTCCCAGCCTTCCCCCCATTATTCCTGTCCCCCCTCCTCTTTCTCCCTCCCACCTTCTTCTGTTCCCTCTGCCCACCTTCCTCTATCCTTTTCTCACCCTTTTCTTTCTTTCCCAACCCTACCTCCCCTCTTTCCTTCCCCCTCGCCCCTTCCCTCCTCCTCATCTCTGCCTCACCTAGCTTCCCCTCCTCCTTACTCACCCGTCTCTTCTCACTCCCCCACCTCTCTTCCCTCCTTCTCTTTCATCTCTAGCCCTCCCCTTTCCTCCTCTTCTCTCTTCACTCATTCCTGTCACTTCCTTTCCCTCTCCCTCATCTCCCCGCTCCAGTCCTCTCCCACCTTCTGTTCCTGTTCGCCCCACCCTGTCTCCTCTCCTCTCACCTCTGCTCTCCGCCCCTTCCCCATCTTCTCTTGCTCCTCCCCTTCCCCCTTCCCTTCATCTTCTTCCCTCATCCCTTTGATTCCTGTCTCCGCGACAGCCTGTTTCTAAGTGTCCTCGTCCGTGTCCACTGTGCCCTTTTGCTTGATCAGAGATCACCCCACATACTCTGCCACTCGGTCACCAACAGTCCTTGGGCTGAGAGCTGTGACCGCTACCCACAGTGCTGGGAAACCAGCCTCCCTGCCCTGCAGCAAAGGCCACCCTCACTTAATTTGAATCGGAAGTGGAGAAAGTTCCTTCCCCCTGTTGGGTGTGCATTTCTGGAAGGGCAGGGAAGGCTGCTTCCCTGGCACCTGGAGCTGAAGCGGGAGCCTTATTTCTGCTCTTTAAGCTGAGGGAAGATTGCCCAGTCCACTATCTGTTGGGTGCAGCACTTCCCTTACCCACCCACCACACACACACACACACACACACACACACACACACACACACACACACACACGCACAGAGTTTTGCTATTTTCCATAGGGGTTGAGGGCCCATGGTAAGCCCGGGGAAGGGGGGATTTCAGATCTCCTTCCCCTCTGGATACAATTCTCAGGGGCTTTCCCTGTGGGAACAGCTGGAGGAGTTTGTTGCTCTTGGAAGCCACTGACAAACCGCTGGAGAAGGCCCTTATTGTTTGTCTTAAGTGGATTTCCAGCCCCACCGTCCATCTACTGGTGTCTGGGTTGTGCTTGCTGAGAATGCCTGGGGCTCCCCGTCCTGTGGGCCTAAGAGGAGCCAGTCAAATCAACCAGCCAGATCAACGACCTCTTCTTTCCCTTACTTAGCATCTTCTGGTTTCTACCTGGTGGACAGCCACTGGAGTCCAGACCAGGAATGAACTCAAGGACTTCCAAAGGCAGACACACTCGCCCTCACTCTCCCTCAGCTATTACCACCGAGAGAGCCACAGAAGCCGTGACTCCCTAGCCCAGAGGGTGGAGGAGGGCCAGAAAGCTAGCTACTCCAGTAACTGTCATGAGATAAAGGAAAAGTAGTCACCTTCCACCTACAGACGGTCCAGCCCCCACATCACCTCGCTGGTTCCAATCCGCCCAGACTGTCTGACAGCCTCTGCCCACTCCCCTGGTGCAATTCAGAGCCCCTAGACAGAGCCTGACACCTTGAGAATTACCGGTGACAAGTATGAAGGTGACGACACGCAGGGCTAAGGTGGGGGCTGACACTACTGGGTGGTTACAGCTAGTCACCCGATTTGCTGATTTGCAGTTAAGACCAGAAAAATCAGCTGGTGTTTGTTGTCAAATGAGCCAACACTATTTGAACTGATGGGCGGCCTGCTGTTAGGGCCACTGTGTGCTACTGTGCAGCCTGGCATGGACAACTAACTCCCCATAATGCAGATAGCTTTCTTGTACCCCAAACCCTGCCGTCAGCTGGCGTAGTCTCCTGGAATGGGTTCCTTCAAGACCAGGTGTTTGTCCCCAGTGCAGCTAACCTGCATCCTGGGGCGGGTGGCTCTGTGTGTCCGTTCCTGTGAGTGTTGGGCACCAGGCACACAGGCCTTTCCAAGGCCTGGCTGGCTCTGTAGTCAGAATAACAATCACATCTAATCTTATTTTGCATTGTGCGGCTTTCCTCTCAGGAGACATACCAGACCTCTGAACAGACAATCACTGAGGCAGCAACTGTTACCCTAAGGGGAACAATGCCCCCCTCCCCTATTCCCTTTGGAGCTATGGTCTGTCCTTTGCCAACAAGTTCTGTGGTATTGAGAACTGTTTCAGGCACTGGGGGTACGAGGTATGGGAGTGAGCAAAATTACTCAAATCCCTCAATGGGAAGGGCCGGCATTTTAGAGAGTGAGACTAGAGGCAGATGAATAAATATGAATGTGGAGAGTTGAGTAATACCTACTGCCAAGGAGATAAGTCAGTGGGGGACAGGGATAAAATGTGGGGCACAGGAGCTGGGCTTAAAGGGTCACTTTGTGAGCTGGTGATCTGAGTGACAAACCTTCCAGCCAGCGGTGGCCTCATTCCAAGATCTTGCTTAGGAGGCCAGGAGGGCTGGAATGGCGGGCACAGCAGTGGTTCAAGAGACAGACTCAAGTGGTTCAGACAGGCTCAAGAGGCAGCCCCAGGAGTCACACAGGTGACTTCAGGCTGCTGTGTCTATCGGGAGCAGCCTCTTGGGAAGTTGGGCAGAGGAGGGATGTGTCTGACTAATAATGGTTTACCAGGACTACGCAGGCTCTTGAGTGGATAGTGAAGGCTGTCAAGCAGGGTCACACCGTCGGAGGTCAGTCAGGAGGCAGTGACATCATCTTCACAAAGCATGAGGGCCATTTGGACCATGGTAAGGGAGCAGGGCTCTACAGAGAAACAGAGTCGGTAGAAGATTCTGTATACTATATATGCTATACCTATATAGTCTATAGTTGAGATATATGTGTGCATACATATACCTCAACAGATGATGTGCCTGATGAGCCTATCATTAATTGGAAATATTTTAAGTTAAACATGCCTGTCATTTACTGAACATTTGAGATTTTCCCCTTGAAGCTCTTGGGGCCTTGTGGTTACAATTTCTGCCTAGCTTTGAGGGGGGTGGCAGAGACGGAGACTGACTCATGCAGCCTGTCGTCAGCACAGGGAAAGATCTGAAGGACATGTGGCTTTGTTACCGTAGTAAAGAAAAATGCTCGAGTTCCACTCTCATCTAAGCTCGGGACCGTTGCTTCCTACAACAGGTATTGGCTCAAGCGATTGGCAGAGGGCTGGAGACCCAGGAGGGCCAGTGCTGGTGTCTGTTTCTAGTCTAAATCTGAAGCTTGAACGCCCGGAGAGCTGCTGGCTGGCGTGCATCCCAAGTTCAAGGGCAGACCGATGCCTGGCTTAAGCAGGCAGGGAGAACAAAATCCTTCTGTCCCCAGTTCTCTGTTCCATGAAGTCACTTGATGGGTCAGATGAAGCCCAGCAGCATAGAGGTGGACAGTCATCAAATTTAACCTCACCCAGAACCCCCTGTGAGACATCCAGGATAAGACATCGTGCCCCAGCAGACTCACCCATAGAATTGACCCTCATGGGGTAGGAAACGATTTGCGTCCATGTCCTACGTCTCCATGACAACTGGCTTCATGGGTGGCCATTATTTCTCCTTTCTGCTCTCATTTCTTTTTGTTTTGCCTGCACCAGAGCTCAGGCCTAGGCATCCTTTGGTTAAGGTAAGGGCTGGCCTCCTTTTCACCAGTCATAGCAGCCTGGGGCCTCCTAGTGGCCTGACTTGCACCAGTGCATGCAGCCCATGTGAGTGCCTTAGAATCGAAACAAAATAGAAGAAACTATCTGTCCCTGCCAGGTGGCCTGAGGATCCTGGACCAGGTGGGAGCCAGGACCTGCCCACCTGTCTCTTGGATTGGCCTTGAATCTTTCGGGAGGTTGGTAACTGTTTTAGGTAGGGTTAACGTTGCTGTAAGGAAACACCATGACCAAGAGCATCATGGGAGGAAAGGGCTTATTTGTTTACACTTCCGTATCACAGACCATCAGCAAAGGAAGTCATGAACTCACACAGGGCAGAACCTGGAGGCAGCAGCTGACACAGAGGCCACGAAGGAATGTTGCTTGCTGGCTTGCTCTTCATGGTTTGCTCAGTCTGCTTTCTCAAAGCTCCCAGGACCACCACCCCATGGGTGGCATCCCCCACAATGGACTTGGCCCTCCCCCAGCAACCATTAATCAAGAAAATGCCTCACAGGCTTGCCTATGGCCCAATCACAGGACGGCATCTTCTCAACGGAGGTCCCTGCCTCTCAGATGACTCTAACTTGTGTCAAGTTGAAAACTATCAGGGACAGTGACTGAACACAGTCAGCAGGGGTGTTAAATAGAGGGACCTTCTCAGGTGTGTGGGCTGCTGAGCGTAAGTCAGCCTCGAGGAAGGTTGAGGAAATGGTAGCCTGGAGTCAGGGTGCGGCTGACCTCCTGTAGAAGTTGTCATTCTTCCTAGTGGCTTCTGATGTCCTTCAGCGGAGTTTACTCTGTCACTGTCAAAATGATCCATTAGACCTTTTTCATATTAAGGCTTCAAACAGCAGCTAAAGAGGGAGGAGCCAAGACAGGGGTGTCCGGCCTCTGGTTTCCTTACTCACCCCAGTCCTTGCCTTCAGCAAGAAGCAAAGCCAAAGCGAGGCAAGGCAGCGGGCTTCACAGTGACAATTTCACAGTGACAGCATCCTTCCTTGAAGTTGGGGGGCTGGGAAGGAAGGCTTGAGCATTTAGGAAAGATCTACAGGGCTTCCCCAATGTGCATGAGCCAGCTGCATTTTGTCAGGGCCAGAGGTTCCTAATAGGGGACAAAGGGAGGGGGGAGAGGAGGGGAGCCAATAAAAAACTTTCAAAACACTAAGGCAGATAGCGCCCAAAGACTGACACTCACGATTGTCATGTGTGCTATTTAGGTCCACACACCCAGGCACACACCTGCACGCACACAGAGGGCACTAGAGAAGGGTATGCCCTTTGACCTGGTTTGCCTTAAACAGTGATGCTGTATGGAAAGACCTGTGTAAATCTTGGGCTTGATTTACACACTCAGTGACTGCTCTTTATGGCCTCCAACGCCATAAATCATGGCCAGCCATAAACCCTTCAGAAAAGACACATCCCTCCCACGCAGGAGGGTGGCCTGCCTCAGTTGCTCCCTGTGGGTCCCTGATACCTTGGGCTCTATGCAACTTGGATTCCCTCGCTATGGTGAATGTCCATGCCCTGTGCTACTTCTGTAGTCTTGCTATCCTCCTCTTCCTCCTCCTCTTCCTCTTCCTCTTCCTCCTCCTCCCTCTCCTTCTCCATCCTGGTCTTGGTGTTGCCCAAACTGACCTCAAATCCCAGTTGCTCCCTGTCCAAGATGGAATTATAGGCCTGGCTCCTGTCACTATTCATACATGAGATTTGTAAGCCAGGCGGTGTGGTGCATGCCTTATATTTCGGAGGCAGATCTCTGAGTTCGAGGTCAGCCTGGTAGTCTACACAGTGAGTTCTAGGGGCAGCCAGGGCTACACAAAGAAATCTTGCCTTGAAAAAAAACAAATACAAACTAACAAATTCCAAAAATTAAAAAAAGAAAAGAAAATGAGATTTGTAGTGAATGCATACTTTTTACACTTTGTATGTGTGGAAGAGCATATGTGAGTGTGTACGTGGCACATGTATGAGTTTGTAGGTATTCATGTATGTGGAGATGTGTGTGAGTGTGGAAGCCAGAGAGACACATCACATCTTCCTTAGCTGCTCTCCACCTTATTGTGGACAGGTCTCTATTAAGGCAGAGTTCACTGAGCTGGGCCAACCAGCCAGTGAGCCCCCCAGGATCCTCTTGTCTCCACTCCCTAGAGGTAGAATACAGGCACCTAAGCACCACGCCCGGCTTTCACTTGGGTACTGGATATCAAACTCAAGAATTCATGCTTTGGTGGCAGACACTTCACCAACTGGATTGTGCCCACAACTCTGTTTTTTATACTTTTCTATGGTTTCTGTATGAAGACATGCTTTATTTATTTATTTATTTGGTATTTCAGGACATGGTTTCTTTGTATAACAGTCCTGGTTGTCCTCGAATTTGCTGGGTAGACCAGGCTGACTTCGAACTTGCAGAGATCTGTCTGCCTCTGCCTCCCAAGGCCGAGATTAAAGGCGTGAGCCACTACCACCCAGCGTGACACACTTAATTCTTTTTTTTTTTTTTTTTGGTTTTTCGAGACAGGGTTTCTCTGTGGCTTTGGAGCCTGTCCTGGAACTAGCTCTGTAGACCAGGCTGGTCTCGAACTCACAGAGATCCGCCTGCCTCTGCCTCCCGAGTGCTGGGATTAAAGGCGTGCGCCACCACCGCCCGGCTGACACACTTAATTGTTAAAAACATTTTTTGCCAAATAACCCTCAGAAATGATTAAACTTATCATCATCTTATGATCATATAATATCAGGTACCTTTTGATACACTTTCAGCAAAATTAAATGCACTCATTACCCCATTTCAACCTTGCCAAAGAAAGACAGAGACTGGCCTTGTTCTTTGGGCCTCTGGTGTTTTTCTAGTGAATTAATACACATTGCTATGCATTCTGCCTTAAGGCCCCTGTGTTATTGATTTTATTCGCTCCTCATGTAGAGGAGATCGTGGCTTTTGAACTGTTAGATATTTTGCAGACACCTCTGAGCACCATTGTCTGGTAACTTTACATTCTATGCATAAAGTGGCGGTGCGTATTTGAGCCAGCAAACCACCCATCCTGAAGCCCTTCTGGCTTTCCTGTCAGCTTGAAAAGGCAGTGCCCTTTAGAGTAGGAAATTGAAAAAGAAAAGAAAGAAATGACCCACATTTCCAACGCACTTGGCTAATGAATCTGGCAGCTCTGCAGAAGCAATGTCAAGGGCGATAATTACGCTGAGTGCTCGGGATAAACGGGGATGCCTGTGGGACACAGCAGGCTAGATCGGGCCAGTTATTCATCGAGACCAACCAAGTCCACCAGGCTTTTAAAGACCCAGCGGAGGTGAACCGGCTTGCAGCAGGAAGACGAAATGTTTGAGTTTAGAGAGTTAAGGATCTCCTTTTAAAAAAAATATTTCAGAATCGCTGTTTAGTGCAGTGGGGTGCTGTAACAAAATCAAGTTAAGGCCTTGGCTTCCACCTTAGAAGTGGCTGATGGGAGTGAGCAGGACCAGGTCGATGCAGAGAAGCCTAGTGCCCCCTAGAGGTCAATATGAGTATTCCATCCTTTCACAACTTTGTGGAGCCGTGATGCTCATGGGCAGACACTTGATCTGTATGTCTGGGGAGGGTAGGGGTGGGACAGGACCAGGTTAGGGATTCCTTCCTCTGGACCTTCTTCCCTTGCTCACTGGTCCTCCAGCAACACATCCCCAGGGTTCTGCCTTTTGCTGTGGTCTGCCCTGCATCCCTGTGACCTGACTTCCCATCACTTCCTATGGCAACTCCCTTGGCCTCTCTCCCGTGGTCCTTCTAGCCCCCTGCCTATCTCCTATGCCCCACTCTCACATCCTGACTTTAGACATCATTTTGTTTTAGCAGATTGTCTTTTCCTCCCCCATTGCTTCATTCTCTACTCTCCATTAAAACACCACCCAGGAATGGGGATGGCAGCAGTGATCTCAAAGAGTTAACCCTAGACAAAGAGCTAAGGGCAACAAGAGAAATGGCCTTTCCCCCAGGGAAAAGCCCCCCAACTGGAAACCCCCCAATACCGAGTGGTCATCCCCTACTGATAATATACATACAGATATATGGACTGGTAGGCTGCATTCATGTATTTAGGAGTGTATGTGTGTAGTGTGTGTGTGTGTGTGTGTGTGTGTGTGTATGTGTGTGAGTGTGTAACAACTAAAGAAAGAAAAGCCATGAATTTTAGAGAGAGCAAGGAGTACATGGGAGGGGTTGGCTGAAGGAAAGAAAGAGTAGAAATAATGTAATTATACTATGATTTCAAATAATTAAAATGCATTTTTAAAAGCACTCTCAACATAATCAGGCATTCCCAGTTGTCTGGGGTGGGGTAAGGCATCCTTTCCAGGTCTCCAGGATCCTGTCCCTCCTGGTTCTCAGGCCTCATTTGTCAGTGGGAAAGACAAGTGGTCCAGGATGTTCTAAGTGATAGGGAAGAGAGATGCTAGATCCCTCTGCCCACGGTCTGAGACCAGGCCACTGGCTCCACTAGAGAGTGATTGACAGCTATCCTGGAGGCACCTCAGGGCCTTTAGCAGCAGGTAACCCTGACTCTCTCTGGCATAGCCTATGATGGGCTGCTGCCGGGGCATGACAGCCATTAAGCTGCCATCCTGTGTGGGCCTCCGGCTGGTCCTGGAAGGTGTGACATTGGATGCTCCATTCCTAGCATCCTCAGCATCCTACTTCTGAAGATGATCTGTGTGCAGCTTAAATCCGGGTATGTGTCAAGGCGAACTCGGGATTCAGAAGAAGCCCCAGGCAGCCATCACAGTGGGACCAGCAGGCAAGCGATCTCATTTACAAAAGTAGGTTGGAATCCTCATTCCCTCCAACAGCAATGCCGCCAATGCCTCCTGCCGCTCCAGTTTAACCATGGCATCGTCGAGAGGAAGGCAAGCCTCCTTTGTCTGGCTGACTTCTGCTCTGCCAGACTGTGTCAAAATATCATCTATTCTAGTTTTAAGGGCAACAGGTTGTGTGTGTTTTAGTGTGGGAAACTCCTAACCATGTGTCTTAGACATGAGTGATCCATTTCTAATCCTGTCCATGGGTTCTGAAGGCATCCTGATGGGGTCCCCAGGAGTTTGTGAGAAACATAAGGCAGAACCTCTGACCCCTTCCAGTCGGAGCTGCCTGTTAACTTCATCCCTCACTTCCCACAAAACAAGCAAAGAGGCCAAACAGTTGTCTGCAAAGGATGGGAAGAAGGACAGGTAGGAAGGACTCTGTCTCACAAGCTATAGGATGATAGAAGATACAGATTATAGTTACCTCTCTCTCTCTCTCTCTCTCTCTCTCTCTCTCTCTCTCTCTCTCTCTCTCTCTCTCTCTCTCTCTCCTGCTAGTTGCTCATGCAAATCATTACAGAGTGAGAATCACACAGAGCAGGGCCTACACCAAGGCCTACACAGCAAGGCCCCTGAGCAGACAGACTCTCTGTGGACCATCCCCATTGGGTATCTTCCATCATCAAGTGACCAAAGCCACTGATCCTAAGTGCAACCCGAAGAACTGTCTCCCTCCTCTGCTGACCTTTCACCCAGAAGCCATATCACCTGTGGGACTCTCATTTGGGTCCCCCACTTCCTCTGATCCCAGAGAAGAGAACTCTGAATTTAGGGCCAACTTGAAGGTGGATGATAGGACCTGCAAGGCCTACCCCGCCCCATCTGGACAATCACAAATGTTGGCAGAGAGAGCCAGGCACTAGACCAGAATCAGGGGCAGCAACCATCCAGGCAAAGACTCGGGGCTGGCAGGCAGACAAGACAGGTGAGCAAGGAGCAGGCAAGCCCACTTCCTCTACTATCACTGTCACCAAATGGGGTTCCAGAGACCCCTGGTAAGCCACAGTCCAAAAATATTAAACGAAGATTTCCAGAAATACACAATTTACAAATTCATGAAGTTTAGAATAACTTTTATTATGATACATTGCTATGATTATTTTATTTTATTATTACTTGTAGGTTTGAATTTCTTCCTGGTCCTAATTAAGTTAATCTCTGTTGTGGGTGAGTATGCATAAGGGAAAAAAACATGGTAAATTTAAAGTTGGTACTATTTTATGGTCCCTGGCATGTGAGTCTTGGGCAATATCCTCCAGGGCTGAGAGCAGATTCATTTACCCCAGGTTGATACACACAATGTGACAGACATTGTCTCTAACAGCTGCGTGCAAGGAATTCTGCCACTAAAATACAATAGGCAGAGGACAACTATTGAGTTCATTTTGTATTGGCCAGCTCCTCCTGGGCATGGGGCCAGTGTGACCCAGTGAGACACCATTAGCGAAAACTGATTTCCTGTTGCTAGTGGTACTAATTACATATAGTTTCTTGGTTAGGGGTGGCAGCCCATGTCCACCTCTCCATGTCGGTGCTGAGACGCCATCTGGCTTAAACCTGTGCAGGTCTTGCGTGTGCTGCCAGAGTCTCTGTGAGTTCATATGTGCCTCAGTCCTGTTCTGTCTGGAAGACACTCTTTGCTTGGCGTCTTCCATCCTCCCTGACTCTTACAGTCTTTCCACCTCCTCTTCTGCATAGATCCCCAAGCCCTGATGGCAGGGGTTAGATGAAGACATCCCATGTAGGACTTGGAGCTACAAAGTCTCTCATTCTCTGTACGTTGCCTCTCTGTTAACTCTCAGCTACTGCACGAAGAAGCTTCTCTGACATGGGCTGAGCAAGGCACTGATCTATGGGCATAGCACTATGCCATTAGGGGTCATTTTATTGCTAGGTCCTTTTAGCAGAATAATAGGAATAGGTGTTCTGCCCGTGACCAATCCAGTCTCAGATTCTTGGCCATTTTGGGAGTGTTAGGTATGGGTTCTATCTCATGAAGTGGACCTTAAGTTTCATTTTTTAAAACAGGGGTTGGGTCATGACTTCTCCCATAATTTCATTTTCAGGTAACCACAATTAGTCCCCGTTACTGAGGACATTCAGAGCAAATATGGAGGCCACTTTTGCTATTTTATAGTGTTTGACTTTGGAAAGTTGTGTTCCTATATTAATTTTGTATGCTAATTATCATATTAAATTTTCAATTTGAAACAGAGGATATCTATTACCCCTTGAGTTAATTCACTATAACTTCCACACGAGTGGAAGAAACAGCTCAATATCTTTCCACAGTACTCTGAAGAGACTTGGGCTTTACACCCAACACAGTCAATTTTATTAAATTTGGGTATTTTTTTCTGTTCCAAAATACAATATGTGAAAAATGTCCCGCAAATGTTTGGCATGTGGAATGTCCTTCAGCACTAACAAATGCTCCCAAAAGTCCAAGGAATTTCTAAGCATAAGTAACTCATTGTATAATTAAATTATCTAATATCCCCCAACTCCTCAGAGAACAAATTAGTAAAGTATGATTCTTTCATCAGACTAAAAGAAAAGTGGTTGGTTACTCCCATAACATTGGCACCACCTTCGCACTATATATCTCGCAGGCTAATCACGGTTGTTGCTGGGTGATACTGATGATAACCTTTCTCCACTAGCATGAAGAGTACCTTCTAGCACCGTGAACACTGGTCAGTAGGGGTGAAGCTTCCAGTTCAGCTTGGCTTCTCCACGTTTGATGATGTAAGTAAGTATAGCCTTCAGCAGCAGGTTCTTACCATCAGGTTGCTAAGAGCAACCAATAGACTCAGCAATAGCCTGTGATGCTTCAAGGTGTGTGGGAGGTGATCCTTAGGATCTGTGTGGCCAACTCACCAAGATGTAGTCTGTTCCTGGCACTGGAGGTTTTACTTGGTGGTGTAAGATCTCCTGTTGGGGCACTGTCTCCCCTATTATGTGGGCACTTCATTTAGATCCCCTTCTATGTTTATATTTTAGGAATCTTCTATAGTAGTAGGTTTCCATATGATTTCTTGTTTGCTTGTTTTTCGAGACAGGGTTTCTCTGTGTAGCTTTGGAGCCTGTCCTGGAACTTGCTCTGTAGACCAGGCTGGCCTCGAACTCACAGAGATCCGCCTGCCTCTGCCTTCTGAGTGCTGGGATTAAAGGTGTGTGCCACCACTGCCCAACTTCCATATGATTTTTTAAGTAGCCTTTAGTTTTAGTTTTCCCTCCCCATTGTCCCTCCGTTACCCTTCTCTCCCATCCCTGTATTTAACTTCCCCCCTTAGCTCTCTATAACTCTATATCCTATTCCTTGTTCTTAGGAGATCCTGTCCTCACCACTGTCCCTTACTGAGTATGCAACCTCTGTGGTTATTTGGACGTAGCACACATATGGAAAGCTTAAAGACTAATATCTCTATATAAGAGAAAACATACAATATTTATCTTTTGGGGTCTGGGTTACCTCTCTCAGGATGATTTGTTTTCTAGATCCACTCATTTATCAACAATTTTCTTAATTTCCTTTTTTAACAGATGGCTGATATTTCATCGTGCAAATGTGCCACATTTTCCTTAGCATTCGTCAGTTGATGGACATCTAGGCTGTTTCCGATTTCTGGCTATTATGAATAGAGCAGCTATGAACACGGATGAGCAAGCGTCTCTGTAGTAGGATGTAGAGTCCTTTGGGAAGGTGCCCAAGAGTGGTACAACCGGTTCTTGAGGTAGATCTATTCCCAACTTCCTGAGGAGCTGCCACGCTGATTTCCATCGTGGCTGTACAAGTTTGCACTCCCACCAGCAGTGAATAAATGTTCCCCTTACTCTACATCCTTGCCAGCATGAGCTGTCATTTGTTTTATTCATCTTGGCCATTGTGACTGGGGTATGAAATCTCCAAGTAGCTTTAATTTCCTTTTCCACGATGACTAAGGATGTTGAACGGTTCTTTAAGTGTTTCTCAGCCATTTGTGTTTCATCTTATGAGAATGCTCTATCTAGTTCTGTACCCCACTTTTAATTGGGTTGTTTTCTTGATGTCTAGTTTTTAAAAAGTCCTTTATATGTTATAGATAACAACCCTCTATCGGGTGTATAATTGGTAAAGATCTTTTCCCGTTCTATAGGTCTCCACACTGCCCGAAGGTGATCTTTGCCATACACCAGCTTTTCAGCTTCATGAGGTACCATTTACTAATTTTGGCCTTAGTGTCTGTGCTATCGGTATTCTGCTCAGAAAGTCTACGGCATAAATGTTTTAGACAGTGGGATACTGGCATTGGGAGAGGAGTCTTTGAAAGGACGGCTATCAGTGGAGGCAGTGAGTCATGGCAGGAAAGGCCAGAGGCAGCCAGAGTTGGGTCAGGTGATGGGGACAGGAACAGAAAGAAGCCAAAAGGCAGGTAGAATAGTGTTCACAGCACTCGGGATTCTGTTCTAGATGTGACAAGAGCCGCAGGTGGGTGGGAATCTAGGAAGTGACCTGAGCTGATATGCCACAGAGGACATGCACACAGAAGGCCCGTGGAGAGGGTGCCTGGGCAGCAGTCTAAGGAACAAGGTTGGGGCAGGCTCTGAATCCAGGGCTTACCTGCTGAGTGGCATTGAATAGAATGCTCTACAACCCTAAGCCTCAGTATTCTTGTCCGTACAGTGGGACATAGAGTCTCTAAAGGACTTGAAAGGTCCATGAAGGCTGCTCACAGTGATGGGTCCATGCAAGCCCTGTCCTTCCTGCCCGGTGCAGTCCTGGGATACTGTTTCCCACAAAAGCACTCCGTCACTATAGCCATGGTGTATGCAGTTTCCCCTTGGAGCATAGGTTTAAAGATTGTTGAAGAGACTCCTTTAGAGCAAGCAAGACAAGAAAACTGGCCCTAGACGTGGAGATCTCAGCCGTTCTCCCCCGCTCCCCTCCCCTCGCCTGCCCAAGACTTTCCACATGCTGGCACCAGCATCCTGAGGGCCTACAGGATGACTTTGATCTTTACTGAGTATCTCCAGAGGCATGGGGCATCCTCCTCAACCAAGTCTGCCGCCAATTAGGCAGGAAGCAGGCTGATGACCAGCAGCCAGTGGAGGCTGGGAAGCCGTGTGTGCAACAGCCAGTTTCCCAAGGCTGTCTCCCTGGAGACCCATGATGCTTGTACAGGAGTTGCTCCAGGAAACTCACTGATGTGTAGGCCCCATTGTCACTGAAATAGAAATATCCAGTCCTCCTTAAAACCCATGGCAGGAGCGACTGTGATGGCCAGCAGGTAACCATTTAAGTGGCCACCTGAGGACACAGAGCAAGGACACAGACCTGGCATGTCCAGCTGCTGCTTGCAGTGAAGTGTGATGCTTTGGAAGAAAATAGGTTGGAACCATTCCTCTGGGAGGATCCCCGACATGCTTCCACTGATTCGATGATGTTTCTGTGATCTCCACATTTCTTTTTTTTCTAAGTCAGAGGACCCCTGAACTCTGCTTTATCTGAGGTGTGGTCGAATACTACCACCAGCAACCCAACTTTATAAACACGTGCACAGGCAACCTTACTTTTAAAAAGGCCAGGGGTGAACTGACTTTAGATGCAGCAGGACTCAAGGGCACACTGTGTCTGTCTGTCTGTCTGTCTGCCTGTCTGTACCTTTCTCTCCCCCCCTGTGGGCTTCCCCATGTGGCCAGCGTCACAATCCAAGGGGTTAACTGTCCAGCCCCACATCTAGCTGGTTGAGTCACGCAACAGAGAAGAGGGACTTTCTGAAAATCTAAGAGGAATGTCCTGGGGAGTGACTAGGTACAGTGGGCCACATTTTAATGTCATAGCCATGAGTCACAGGTTGCTTTGTTAATTATATTTTTAAATAGAATTTTTTATGCTGGAGCTATTTTAGACTTATAGAAAAAGTGGCTAAAGCCAGAACACACAGTTCCCAGATGTCCCAGAGCAATTCTCTCGACTGCTAACATCTTAGAATAGTAGGGTACATTTGTTAAACTAATGAGCCAACATCGATACATTAGCGCTAACGAGAGCCCATGTTTTATTCAGGCTCCTTGGGTTTGCCTTGCCCTGCTTTTGTGTCCCAAGATCCAGTGTGGCACTTTTCACGTTCCCTCTCAGCTGCGGCAGCTTCTCCGCCTCTCCCTGTGTTTGATGACCTTGACATCTCTAAGGAGGCCCAGTCAACCCTTTGCAGACTGTCCCTTAATTGGGATCTGCCTGATGCCTTTCTCCTGAGCAGTCTGGGGTTACAAGGCTAGGGACAAGATCAAGCACGGGTCCCTCCTGTTGTGTCAAAGGCCAGGCTGAGCGTCAGGATCATTATTCTTGGCCCTGACCTTGCTTGATCTGCTGGCTTGAGGAAGGTTTGTCAAGCTTCTCCCTGCAGACTCCCTCCCCCTTTTTTCCAGTCCTTCCTGGAAAGGAATGACTATGCTCAGACCACGCCCCACCCCTGAGCCCAGTGTGCCTGCAGAAAGCTCTGATTCTCCTGCACGGGGAGCTGGCTTCTCTTCCCCTGTGAGTCTCTTCAGCCTCTGATATCATCGTGGTTTTATGCTCCTTCCCTATCTGAGAAATGTCATTTCTCATCAAAATTCTCAGCCTGAGCAGAGCTCAGAGCTGTTCTGGGAAGGAGGCGCTGCTCCAGAGGCGACACTAAAATTCCATCCGTGAGCCTGCTCGGCACTAGTGAGAACAGAGCAGAATGTCTTTTGGTGAAGGCTGATTGGTAGATGACCGCTGTGTCTCCTTACTTTCTCATCGCCACGACAGAACGCTGGCTCTGAAGCTACTTCAGTGAGAAAGCGTTTGTTCTGGTTCAAGGCTTGGGGTACAGTCCATCACAGTCCGTCATGGTGGCAGCGTACAATGGCAGCACAGTCCTGCCCACGCTGGAGGAGGACTGCTCGCTCTGGGTGCATCAGGAAACTGAGAGATGAGTACTGGGGTTCAGTTGGCTGTCTGCATTTTCTCTTTTTATTTAGTTTGGGACCTCAGCTCACAGATGCTGCCGCTCACATCCAGGTGGGTCTTATGTGCTTAGTCAGTTATAATCCTCTCTGCAAATGCCCTAAAGTGTGGCTCGCGGACACCCTTGGTATTCCTTAATCCAATCACATTAACAATCAAAATTAGCTACCAGAGTCACCGGAATCACACACACGCTGGGCATGGTGGCACAGACCTTTAATCCCAGCACTTAGGAGGCAAAGGCAGGCAGATCTCTGTGAGTTTGAGGCCAGCCTGGTCTACAGAGTGAGAGTCAGGACAACCAGGGCTACACAAAGAAACACTGCCCCCAAACAAACAAACAAACAAACAACAAAAACTAATGAAAACCAAACTCACAACAGGGCAGTTGTATATATGAACTCACAGTGATTGTGACAGTATGCACAAGAGCTGTGTAAGATTAAGGTGGACCAAATCCCAGCAAGGATTTGGGCACAAAGAGATGATACGGCCCTAGCTGAAGAGCTTCTAGCAACTGAGAGCTGATAGGAAAGTCAGTTTTCTTTAAAGGCATGGCCCCTGGTAGGCTGACCCACTCCAGGGCAGGCTCCATACCCAAGAGCATTTGGGCAGCACAAATTGGACTCAGTGGGGTTAAAAACCGAAAAGGACACAAAGTTGGGTGAGTACGGAGATTGGAGTGGGTCTGGGAGGAATTTGGGGCTGAATATGATCAAAATATATTGTATAACATTCTCAAAGAACTAATGAAAACATTTTAAAACTCCTCTGTACATTACTAAGTGACACATTTCTACGTTCCTCCCTTCCTCTGTTTATCCTGGCTGATGATAAAACTGAGCACTCTGGAAGACAGGGTTGATGCAGGCCTAGTGTGTCCCTCAGGATCCTGAAGCGTGAGTTCTGTGACGGAGGGGAGAGCAGGCATCCTCACTACAGGGGCAGAGGGCAGAAGGGAACTGAACCAAGGAGTGGAAAGGAAGCCAGTGTTGGAGTAGATACAGCTCCTGCAGTTGTCAGCTACCATGCATGTGGGTGCTGGGAACTGAACCCAGGCCCTTTATGTGAGCGGTAAGTGCTCTAAACCACTGAGCAATTCTCTGTTTACATTATGGTGCCCAACTTTTGGGGCATGAACTTATGAAAATGTCATTTGCCTGAGACTTTTAATCACCAGCCCAGGCCAGAGCTGGGATTGGAATTCCAGCTCTAGGAACCGGAACCCAAACCTAGCCACCTTTTTTGGGAGAAGCACGAGCATTCCCAGCTCCCAAATGAATGCATAGTCTCCATTTACATCAGCTTGACTGACAGTTGATAACCTCACACTCAGGGGGACCCTGCAGGTAAAGGAAGTGTACCCTCAAAGAGATGAGAATGAAAACCCAGTTGAGATGGACTTTGTCAACCTGGATCTAATGCCATACAGTTCATTGTCAGCGCATTTAAGACACAGTCGGTTTGGGAAAAGGTTTCCAGGCAACAGCCATTCCAATTCCAGGCGCACAATAAAGCTTAAGGTGTGACTCCATAGAAACTCCTTTACAAAGAACACGTGACCTTGGGGAGTTCTATAGATAAAAGGCCTAGAATCTACTGTGGCCTCGGACCGACAGTATGGAGGGCAGCAGGCCACAATGTACACGTGACATCTCCCCTAAGGATTGTGACAGTCTAGGGAGGGAAGGGTCTGGGATAATCATTCTGGGGAACTTGGGGAAGGTCTGCATCTATAGCAAAAGGTAGATGAGGTCTCCCTCCACAGCTAGTCAAAAGGTCAGCAGGTCATCAACAAAACCCACTTCCATCCTTCTGGGTGGGAAGGCAGATAGTTTTTCCCTCCATTGATAAGAAACCCATGTGTGTAATATTCCTGCTTTCCCTAGTGACCTGTGGGCACAAGGGCATTTGTGTCCCCAATATCCCACTTTTCTAGGGCACAATGTGAGTGTGGGAACACGGAAGCCCTGTGCATTGATCAGCGCTTTCCCCACCATCTCCAGCTCTTCCCATTTCTTCAAGTAAGAACACTTGCTTCCATCCTGCCGTACTGTGAGTCTCTTTGAGAGCAGCCTACAAGGAGAGGAATGAGTTGGTGTAGTGAGGTACATGGAAGAAATTCACACAACCTGTGCTCCCGATGAATGCAGCAGCCGGCTCTGATTTTCAGGCTGGCGTGAGCTCTGGCCTCCTGCTCACTTCCCAGCTTTAATGAGGAAGGACAAAGACACAAGAACTGGCATCCGAGAGGAAGCACAAAGCTCTTCGGGAAACAGGCCAGGCTAGCTTAGAAAAGCTCCTTAACTTTAGAGCCGAGGTGTTTGAGCGGCGAGACTAAAGCGCTACACAGTGGTACCTGGCAGAGCAGGGAAACTGCCTTGCTTGGGGCGGATGGAGGACCTGTCACTTTGGAGTACCGCACTGGGTATTAGAGTGCATTTAAACAGCTCCCCAACCCGCCTGAGGGTCTGCAGTTTTAGTGCATAGCTGTTAAAGCGACTTAGGAAGCAGAAACTGGGCTGTTCTTAAACAAGCTCAATGACATCAGGGTGCATGCTCTAGGCATTCTGCTTTTAAACATCAGGGCTCAGCTTCAAGGCGCGCTGCATCCTGCTTTAACTGACGGGCAGGTGAGAGGCATGGCTGCAACTGCACAGCACCTCTGCCTCCTGCGTATAAAATGTCCACTCCACCCTGTCCGTTATTTTTGCAGTGGAGATGACATGCTGTCCTAATTTGCTCTCTGTTGCTGTGATCAATGCCACGACCCAAAACAACCTGGCTTCCACTTCCATGTCACAGTCCGTCTTCCGGAGACACCAGGGCAGGAGCTGAAGCAGAGACTGTGGAGGCATGCTGCTTACAGCATTGCTCTCTATGGTTTGCTCAGCCTGATTTCTTCTTGTACCTCATGACCGCCTGCCTAGGGGTGGCACCACCCACAGTGGGCTGTGCCCTCTTCACAGGCCAATCTAGTGGAGGCAGTTTCTCAGTCTTCCTCTTCTCAGATGACCCTGGCATGTGTCTAGTTGACAAAAACCTAACCAGCACAGGCGGCCTGTGTTGCCCTTCAAGAAAGGCAAAGTTATCCCCACCTGCAGTTCTGTCTCAGCAGCGCTTGGTGTGCTTTAACATACAACCTGGATGCAAAGAAGAAGCTGGGGAGGCGATAAAGGCTTACAGGCTGATGCTGTGTCCTAGGCTTGTTTGGAAGGATGCTGGTGCTGAAAGCAAGCGGGAGATATATGTTGAGGACAGGTAGGTGAGTGGATAGATGGACAGATGGGTAGATGGAGCCGTGAGTATATGAATGGATGTATGCATGGATGCTTAGATCTGTGTGTCTACGAATGGATGGACAGATACTTGCATGGATGTCCAGATGCATATATTTATGTGGATGATTGAGAAAATAAAAACGTTTGGTCTGTGTCAGATAAATGTCAGTGCTTCCACGCACAGAAGTCCAGTGACAGGCAGGGATGCAGGCTCTGAATTCTTACTATGGGGCAGGTTTAGGGTCTCAGGCACCCGAGATTCCTGAATGAGACATCCTTTTTAAGGGTAAAGACCACTACCTCTGAGGAGGTGACATCTGGCCTGAGACAGAGCCAGGAGCCAGCTTCACACAAGGCAGAGTGTTACCGCAGAGAGAGACACCTAGCGATAATGACAGGACATTGCCACCATGTGGAAACTACAGTGTGATAGTCCACATGGGCCCCAGGGACACAGCACACGCTCAGATGCCTTCAAACCCACTTTCTTCTCTATATCCTCTGAGACTGACCCACATGGGCACACCAAACCATGACTGCGCTCAGCCAGCGGGAAGCTCCATCAGGAGCTAAGAGATGGAGGTGGAGTTCAAGTCCTTGGGAAGTTGCCTCTGGCTGGTGACCAAGGGCCACTGTTCTAGTCTCCTGCTTGTGACTGGAGGCTTTCAGAGCTTGTTAAACACTCGAGCTCTGGTCCCTTTCTCCCAGGGGTTCCCAGATCCACTGCGCTGACCCCTGGTGGCCACACCCACTCTGAGCAGCCCAGATCTCCTGCTTGTGCCTTTATCACAGTCCCTGTCCATAGCACACCTCAGTGGTTTTAGTTTGAGCTTTGTGCTCTGTGAGGACCTTGACTGAGGGTCTATCAAGACCTTGGCCAGGAAACACATCCTCGGCGTGCAGTGGGGTGGGCTGTCATTTATAGGAGCAGGGCAGGAGGATCTCCTTGCTAGAGCGATGGGATCTGAGTAAACACGGGTGCAGTGGCATCTCAATGACTAAAATCATTACCAGTGTCAGCCCTGGGGAGATGCTGGCGTTGCTATGGCAATGGTTGTGACTGAGGAGAGTTTATACACACGGGAGAAGGAAAAATGAAACCCACTGGTCACGCACCTAAGGAGTGAAGGGGCAGCTTAGCCATCAGGAAGGTGTGGCTAAGCCAAGGCTGGGGGGCCAGATGGTGATGATGGAGCACTGTTAGGACATGCGGTGGGATCGGGGACATGCCAGTTGTCACAGTTGTCACTCCTGGATGGAGTGCTGCTGCTTATGTTCCAGTGCACAGGACAGACAGACACACACACACGGAGAACTGACCAACTCAAATGTCAACAGTCCTGAGGTCAGGGCAGTAATGAGGAACAGTGGAACCCCAGGGCGTGACACAGAGACCTTTGAGGATGAGCGAGTTGCTCAGATTTCCCTGCTCCTGTGCCAGGATCCCAGGGCTCTGCCCATCAGGCTGTTAAGCAGCATATTGCTTTTTGTACCAAACCTGACAGAATCAACTGAGGGAGGGTGGGGTGAAGGGCTAACTTAGTGTGTGAGGGCACAGTAGGGCAGGGGACCTCATATCCCGGTGACAAGGGAAAAGAAAGAAAGAGACGGAGCAAGAGAGAGAACGCTTCTGGTAGCCGGCCCTCTCCCTTCCACTCCTATTCCGTGGGGCATCTTAGCCAGTTTTCCCTGGAAAAGCTCTCACACCCATCGCTGCCCCTCAGTCTCACAGGTGGCTCCAAATTCAGCCAGGAAGACAGCGAAGAGAAACTGTGTGTATGCCTGCCGCGGTCCCGTCTCTGTGGGAGATGGTTTGTCTTGAGCGTGGTCGGTTATGAAGAATTCCTGGAAGGAAACTGTGCCTGGCGAGGCTGACCGACTAAAATTTCACTAAAATTGACTGTGGAGAGGTTTGAATGCTGTGGGTCCAGGATCCTAATTATGATTTATTGTGGGCTGGCTCTCTTTAGCCCACGAAACAGCCATTTCTGGGCTCTGCTGTGTCAGACCTACCAAGCTGGCGAGTAGATGAAAACCTTTTAGAATGTTTTAGTAACCCAAATTTTTCTTTTTTCCAGTGTTCTCTCAACCACTTTAAATGATTTGGTAAAAGAGCACTTCAAACATACAGGGCGGAGTTGAGCCTCTGTGGGAATGGGTGGGTTCTAGGCCTAGCACCATAAAAACAAAACAGACAAAACTCAAGACACAAACCGAGGATAAATCACCTACCTCTTTTTCCTCCTGCCCCATTAGGTCAGCCATGCCCAGGTGTCAACACAGAGGGTCTTCGGTGCAGGCCACAGGACATCTGGTTAGTGGCCTTGGGGACACGGGGAAGGCTTGTTAAGAGTCTCTGCCGTGGTGACCACCCACAGTTGGAGTTTGGGTTGGAGATGAATTCAGTTTTTGCAAGTCCTGGGGCGCTGGCAGCCTCTCCCATCTTCCTTGGCGTGGGGACTTCTGGAAAAGACTTCCCACCTTGGCATCTTAGGACAGCGTTAGAGTGTCACTGTGGCCCGAGGCTTTGGGGGCTGCGAAACTGAACCCCCGTATGAGGCATGGTGGGCTCCACAGCAAGCCACGCAGTAGCTGGGGCCGAGAAGGAGGGAGGCAGAAGGTTTTAAACAAGAGCGTGGGCAGTGCTGTAATCCGAATAGCTTTCACCTTTAAGCCGAGCCCCTGCTGAGTCCCTTAAAAGCGGCATAACCGTCTCCTTTCTGAGTTTATAAATTGGTTCCAGATGGCAGGATGAAAAGGCGGGGCAGTGGCATATTGTAGATGAGGCAGGTCCTGCCCCTGGGTGTCTGGGGAAACCCCCAGACCACAGAGAAAGTCAAACTTCCATCTGGACTCAGCTCTCCCAGGGGTCACTCCCACTCCGCGAGAAGAGAATAGCCCACGCCAGCAGGTTGAATTGGAACCCTCCTGTGTACGGACACAGGAGGCCTGTGACTGTGAAGCCATCTGGAGAAAGGGTCTTGGAAGAGGTGGGTAAGTTAGTATCTTAGTTTCATTTCTGTTGTGCTAAATCACCCAGACATAAATTGTCACTTAGGGGAGAAAGGTTTGTTTCAGCTCACAGTTCCAGGTGCCCGCTCATTCTTGTGGGGAAGTGAAGGAGGCAGGACCTTGCCGTGTAGCCTGAAGATGACCTTGAACTTTGATCCTCCAGTCTCCATCTCTCGAGTGCTGGGATTATAGATGCAAACCATCCTTGATTTAGGCAGCGCTAGGGTCTAGCCCAGGGTTTCATGTATGCTAGTCAACTCGAGTTAGGTCACACCCCTGGCGCTATCCTGTCTTTTCTTATGAAAGCTCTGATCCCTTATAAGAGCTTCACTCTTAGGACCCCATTTAACCTTTGTTACTTTCTCTCTTCAAACACAGTCACTGTAGGGCTATATGTTTCTTTTGGGGGGCACAGTTAGTTTAGGGACTTCTGCCACTAAAGCCATGGCAGTCTCTTTGCTGTGCTGCTCTGTCCCTTACTTCACTGTAGACTTGTAAATCCCTGAGGCAGGTTTCTGCAGAGCCTGAGGAACTTAAATTATTGTTGTATAAGCAAGTGCCATGCTGGAGAACCCTCTCCTGAGGAAAAGAATATCTATATGTTCATCACTGCACGGACATGCTCACCCTGGCCAGGGCTGCACAATGAGATCCTGTCTGAAAATGTACAGATGCCTGGGCCGGTCCTTGACCAAAAGAATCAGACTCTGGGGGTGGAGGGACCTGAACTGTCAAGAGCACTTGTGTGGCATGGAGGAAGTCACGTCTCGGCTGCAAACCCAGCATCCAACTGATGGCAAGATTTTGTGGCTGGGATGGGGGAGTGAGGCTTCTGTTAAGGAGTGGAACCTCCCAGAAATGGGCCCCCAGACCTCTCAGCTAAGGAGCGACACATTCGTTTTTCTCCTGATTAGGAAAATCTGGCCTCCTGGTGACCCCATACAGATTTCTGTAGAGACAGTTGTAAGGCTGAGGAGCACTAACTGGGTCGATCCCATTTCCATAGCATCTCAAGGCAGACACCTTCTCTCTGGCTCCTCCTCCTTATTAGTCACTTGTCCCGCCATCCCAAAATTAGCCCGTGCAAAGCCGTATGCATGTCAGGGAAGCAGTGACTGACGGCTTGTCCCAAAATGGAATGTAGATGACAGACGTTGCTCGTAAAATAGCCCAGGGATTATTATTTTTAAGACCTCACGTGAGAAGCTCAGTCTGGGCAGGAAAAGAAGCCAAGTGGCCTTGACCCAGGCAAGCTGCCGCAGGAAGGGAAGGCTCAGCAGCCCCGAGAGGTGAGGCAACTCGCTGCAGGTAGAGCAGTCTAGACACCGCTGCCCCCACACGAGTCTGTGAGGTCCTGGAATCCTGCGACGGCTCCATAAATCCCAGTGATTGCCACAGCACCCAGCAGGATGCAAGGCCCAATCAGAACTCAACTGCCAAGTTTTTCAAGCAAGCCAGCCTCATCTCATTGAGGCTAATGAGAGGCACGGGCCGTTACCTACTGAGAGGCCCCTCCCGTCCCTCCTGGAGATGGGGGTGAGAAGTAAAGAGCGGACAGGATGGTAGCAGACTGGCCTCTTCTGAGCTCAGGCACCGGCAGTTAGAAAAAGGGCACGGAAGGAAGCTGTGTCTTCAAGGGAAGAGGTGTGTTGCCATGACTGTCTTGAAAGTAAGATCTTCATGCAAAGCCTTTTCGAAGGAAGGAAGCAAACATGTCAAGGCCCTTTGGATTCCCTCATCTGTCAGCAATGCTTGGAATGCCACACGTGGTGGACAGTGTGTTGAGAACAAGGCTATGCAGCCATGGCTTGCCTCCCAGGTGGAGGATACCATCCAGCACAGAGGCAGACTCAGGGGTAAAAAGTTCCAGCTCCATGGTACATGAGGGGCTGGAGAGATGGCTCAGTGGTTAAGGGCACTGGCAGCTCTCCCAGAGGACCCAGCACCCACATGGCAGCTCACAACTGCCTGTAACTCCCATTCCAGGGAATCTGACACCTTCATACCAAATGCACATAAAATAAAGTTAAATAAATAATTTTAAAAAAAGATGGTACCTGAAAAACTCCAAGACCCGGAGGAGGTTCACAGACCCTGCCTGAGGGAGGGAGCAGTCACATTGGACCATCTCTGTCCAGAAGAGTCAGGGCTAGGGCAGCCTTCTGCCTTCTGATAGTGGGATCACTTCACAGTATGGCCTAGCAGTCTTGACTAAATTTAGGGAGTGAGGGAAAGCCCCCAGTTAGAAAGTGTGAAGGACCCAACAGGATTATCAAAAGGGCTGTATGGTCCTGGTTCATGGTGAGGTAGCCTTAAACATACGCCCTCAACAGCAGCACTCAGGGTGTCGCTGACTCCAAGGGTTGTGTGACAAGAACAAGTGGGTTTGTCTTGGCACCTGTCAATTGTAGTGTGAGCTGGCTGAGGATGGAAAGCCATGTTCGATACCAGCTAGTCACCTCTTCTAACTCAGCAGTTCATGGCAAGTCTCAGTTAAAAGCCGGCCCTGGCCAGAAGAAGCTCATTCCTCCAGCACACGCATGCTCTTCCCGGTGACGGTAGAGATACTTGTCAATGTCTGAAGTTTAATGGTAGGTGTTGCTCTTATTTTTAGCCTGAGTTGTGATCATTAGGCTATTATTACAAAAGAAGATGTTTTAAATGTGGGCTGTGCTCCTGTTCTTCCAGATGGAGACGGCCGCTGTGTGGCAGGTGTTTACATTTTTTTCCGGAAATCTGTT
Source organism: Microtus pennsylvanicus (assembly GCF_037038515.1). NCBI lineage: Eukaryota > Metazoa > Chordata > Mammalia > Rodentia > Cricetidae > Microtus > Microtus pennsylvanicus. Next base: position 7,764,342 of record NC_134585.1, on the reverse strand, counting down.
CTTTCTGTCTGTTTCCCTTTGCCAGAGGCTGCCTTACAATCTTTCCTGGGCTGGGATGAATGTCAAGTTCTTCATTTGCATCGCGCAGAACATGAAACTGTGCCAGAGAAAAAGGTTATTTGACTCAAGCATCTCAGCGGTGCACAACAGCAGTGCTCACCTCCACTCGGGTGCTCCGCTCAGTGACCTGTGGCTTAAACCACTTCAGGTGACTGAGTTAAGACTTCTCATGGGGGCTGGGCAGGGTAGACCACATCTTTAATCCAGAACAGCCGCACAGAGAGACCCTGTTTCAAAACAAAACAGAGAAGCAAAAATAGATTCCTCACGGCCACCTCCTCGCAGCTCGCCTCACTGAGGCAACAGCTCTAATCTGAGCATTGCCTTAAGAGAATAACTGTGCTCCGTCAGGTCACAGGTACAGTTCAAGAGCTCCATCTTTGTAGAGCTCATGAGTAGATTTTCCATTTCAGAACTGTGCACAAAGAAGGTGACTGTGGAGACTTGTTATGTACACCCCCTGAATTCTCGCCTAGATCCTGTCTGCAAATAAGGCTTCAGCATTTTACACACAGTGTAATATCATTAGATATCTAAACGCCTTGCACCCTGGACGCACCACTGAGAAGGGAGAGGCTCTTCATCAAGAGTGTTTTCAAGCTGGGCAGTGGTGATGCACGTCTTTAGTACCAGCACTCAGGAGGCAGAGGCAGGCGGATTTCTGAGTTTGAGGCCAGCATGATCTACAGAGTGAGTTCCAGGATAGCCAGAGCAACACAGAGAAACTCTGTCTCGAAAAGCCAAAAAGAAAAAAAAAAGTTTTTTTAAATATGGCTCGAACCCACTCTAGGGAGCCACTAAAGTTGTTCGATATTGTTTGCAAAAGTTTTCCAGGAGGTAACGTTTTTGGAAAATATCCAAGATTGTACCAAGATGAGCTGGGAAAGTTATGTGCCGTGAGGGAGTCATTAGAGCCGCGCTGAACTGAGACACCCACAGGCATTCCTGTGTGTGGGAAGCTGTCAAGGGCAGTTTTCCCTGAGTCTGAGAGACATGGGCGACTCCCTCCTCCAGATGAGGAGATTGATGGTGGTCCTGTGGCTGGTTTGAAAACTAGGGTAAAATCAGAGCTAGCCACGCTGTGTGTCACTATTCTGCTTGCTCCTGCCCACGAAGGGGGCGTGTCACCTGCACGGAGTGACTGAGGAAGTACTGTGAGCGCTAGCCTGGGTTACCCGTTAACCGTGCAGTTGGGGGTGCCTGTCAGTCAGGAGCCCTCACGAGGGAGATTAGGGCCCCAACAAAGGAGGCTCAAGAGGGATTGCTCACCCCTTCTATCACGACATTGCATAAGAAGGTACTACCGCAGTCTCCCTCAGACTGGCAGTGGGACTAAGTGAGCTGCCTTTCCTCACGGATCTCCTGCCGCACAGGTCCCGGGGGTTCTGCTTCGTATCCTGTGTTCTGGGCTAGTTTAATGAGCTAATGACCTTCTCCAGTGTCAGCAGTCATCACGGTAGAAGGAGACGGGCATGGCTGTAATCCTGTTCATTTTCCCAAGGATTCCTGTCACTTGCCCTGTGTTAGCTAATCCGCACCCTCAACTTGCCTGGGTTGTGAGTCACCGCAGAAATATACCTCTGCCAGGCTCCAAAGCCACAGAGAAACCCTGTCTCGAAAAACCAAAAAAAAAAAAAAAAAAAAAAAAAAAAAGAAATATACCTCTGTGTGCATCTATAAGGGGGTTTCCAAATGTTTAACTTCGGAGGAAATGCCCACCCTACGTCAGGGGCCACCAGGCCACAGGCTGGAATATCAGCTTCATCCCTCTGTGCTTCCTAACTGTAGACAATGTGAGCATGCTCAGGATCCTGCCTCCGTGGGGTTTCTAAGTCTTTCCTTCTTGACATGGCTTTGGCCAGAGTAAGGAGAAAAGCAACCGATATGCACTTTCTCTCAGAATGCCAGTCAGCGAGGAGAGGTCTGGGAGCAGAAAGGCTACAGGAAGACAATACTGTCTACCTCATAAGACCAATACGTGTCCTCTGGGGGTCCCAGGATGACTGACTATTTGATCGTCACCCAGGGATGGAGGGTAGGCACCCCACAGAGAGATGATATGTGGTCAGGGTAGACATTACTTGTATCTGCTCAGACCCCTGGAATCCCTACACACACACACACACACACATACACACACACAGACAGATACACACACAGAGACATACACAGACATACAAACACACATACACAGAGACATACAGACACAGAGACAAAGACACACACATGCACGACACTAAGCTTTCATTTTTTTGGAACTTATTTTGCCTAGACTTTTTTTTTTTGTCATGTAGCCCAGGCTGTCCTTGAATTCATTTTGTAACCCAGAATAACCTTGAACTTCCTGACCCTCTGTCTACCTCCAAAACGCTGAGATTATAGGTATGTACCACCTTGTTTAAGGGGGGCTGGGGATCAAACCGAGGTCCTCATGGATGCCAGGCAAGCACTCCACCAGCTAGGCTACACCCATAGCTCTGTTCTGACTAGATTTTACAGGCCGGTGCCTGGAGGGCTGGCTCTGGTCCCGGCTGTGGACTATCCGAAGCTCATGCAGAAAAGCCCACTGAGAACCTTTGGCTCATAGCCCCTGGCCTGGGCTCCCTGGCTCCCTGTGTCTGCCTGCAGTCCCGCCCTGCAGGGGCTGTCTGCAGAACCGAGTGGGAGCCACAGGCCAGAACATTTCCATGTAAATGCAGCGTGGGTCTCAGCTGCTATTTTCAGATTCCAGTGATCTCAGCTGCTGCTGGATGAAAAGAAGACGATTTTTTAGACTGAAACTGTACACTTTCCCCTTCAAAGTCATGGCAAAGTCTTCTTCATTCATGAATTGAGTTCCTGCTAAACTGCTCTGAAAAGCAGCCATGTGTATGCGTTTTCAGGCGGTCTCTCAAGGTACCCATCTGCAGGGCTCAGCCTAGAAGGTGAAGGAATGTGGGACAGCTTTTCCCCCATGGGCCATGCAAGATTTTCTTCCAGTGCTTTGGTACATTGAGCTAGGAGTGGAACCATCACCCCTTGAGGCTTCCCGCACTGAGTGCCTGGTAGCCATGGGTTGGAACTGCCACTGCCCCATATGACTCCTCAGGGGCCCCTTCCATAGGCAGAGAACAGTGGGTTTTAAGAGTTTATTTTAAAAAGTTCTCAGCTAGGTGGTGATGGTGCACGCCTATAGAAGGAGCAGCAGGCAGGCCTGCTTTTTGTCCTGCCCGGCTCCTGCATGGCTAGCTTTACACCCGAAATAACAACACACAAATTGTATTCTTTTAAACACTGCTTGGCCCATTATATCTAGCCTCTTCTAGGCTAACTCTCACATCTTGACTAACCCATATCTAATAATCTGTGTAGCACCACGAAGTGGTGGCTTACCAGGAAGATTCTAGCATACGTCCATCTTGGGCTGGAGCTTCATCATGTCTGGCCCACAGAGGAGAGGCATGGAGTCTGAGCTCACTTCCCTTCTTCCCAGCATTCTGTTCTGTCTACTCCACCCACCTAAGGGCTGGCCTATCAAATGGGCCAAGGAAGTTTCTTTATTAACCAATGAAATCAACAGATTGACATATGACCTTTCCACATCACACACCTTTAATCCCAGCACTTAGGAGGCTGAGGCAGGTGGATCTCTGAGTTCAAGTCTAGTCTATCTACAGAGAGAGAGAGTTCGTTCCAGGATTGCCAGGGTTACACAGAGAAACCTGTGTTGAAAAGAAAGTCTCACAACAGGGCAGCTGCACATACGAACTCACAGCGACTGTGACAGGATGCACAGAGCTGCAAGGTCAACCCGGACCAAACCCCAGCATGAAGACAGGAGGTGGGCACAAAGAGAAGCCCCAGTCCCAGCTGAGAAGCTTTGGGCAATAGAGAGTTGCCAGGAGATGGAAAGGAAGCCAGTATTTAAAGAGAAAAAGCTCCTGGTCACAAGACCCTCCAGCCAGGGAGGAGCTGAGCATCCTGGCTGGGCTGATTCAGTCATTTTGACTTCAAGGCCATCCCTACAAAGGCAGCAGGTTCACCTTAAGCCATGCTGAAGAGGTGGGCAGAATAATTAGTCCTTAATGAGACACTGAGCTTTCCCTTCAGGAAATTCCTGCCCCCAGTACAGCAGCTTACAGACCACAGCTGTGTGTGTGTGTGTGTGTGTGTGTGTTTGTGTATGTGATCAGTTTGCCTGTTTTTCCTTTTCCTTTCTTCTATCTCTCTTCTAGTACTTTCCTAACACTGGGCTCTCTATTCCCCCAACAGTTTGGGCTTCCTTGTCTTTCTCTAATGCTTCTCTCCCCCCGTGTGTCTGCCCTTTATGCTAGGTTAAGGCATGGCTTTTCCCTTCTCTCTGCTGGGCAGGAGCTGAGGTTCTACAGCTTGTGTGCCTTGAGGCTTTCCCTTTAAACTCCAATGATAATACCCAAGTGCTAACATTTGAGTCCATCCTTAAAGTCTAACCCCAAAGGGAACCCCTGTATTCCCTGTATCACTAGGAGGGCTGGCAACCTCTGCGTGTAAGAAACTGACAAGTCAATGTTTGTAGGGATTTCATTTGTGGGAAAAAAAATTACACATGTGGAAATAACATTGAAAATAAACCAACAAAAAACCCGAACAATAATAACAACCAAAGATGGCAGTGGGTTTCTGGAGGAACTCAGGGTTAGGCCTTCCACCAACTGCTGTTCTGCAGAACTTGGGGGTGCTCCACCCTAGCCCTTGTGTCATGGCCTGTTGCTATGGATACCTCAGCAGAACGGCCTTAAAGCATAGCACCCAACCCCCTCTGAGAACATGCATCATGGGAACTTGGGCCACTGCAGGTCCTGAGGACTGAATGGCCAGGTGCTTCTTTTAGTGTCCAGATGTGTGACCCTCACCCTCACCAAGTGCGATTTCACCGTCAAGGTCACGTGCTGGGATATTCATTATATTCCACAACTTACCAAAGATCCAGAGCTGGTGTTCACTGGGGTCCTGGCTCAGCTTTCTGTGTGGAGCTGGGGTACACTCCAATAGGGAGCCCCCTTTCTGTCACAAAAGTCAGCAAAACTGTCTTTGTAATGGTTAATATTTTCAACCTGACAGACTCTAGAGTCACCAAGGACATGAGCCTCTGGGCATGTCGCCGAAGAATATTCTAGATTGGGTTAACTGAAGTAGGAAGATCCACTTAAATGTGGGCAGCATCATTTCATGGTCTGCCACCCCAGACTATCTATAAAGGAGAGGCCATCTGGGCATGAGCCAAATGCTTTCCGACTGCCAATGCAACGTGCCCAGCTGCCTCAGGCTCCTGCGGGCATGCCTTCCCTGCCACGGGAGCCGAAAGAATCCTTCCTTTCCTGTGGGTGTCCTTTGTCAGGTATATTGTCTCAGCAGCATGTAAAACAACTGATAGAGTCTCCAGTCCTAAGAAATCTGGAGCGACGTGGACTGTCTGGAAGCTTTTGTTAGCAGAATGGAGACTTGGTTGGAAATAATCACTTATGTTGTACTTGGGTTTATTTTTTTTTTAAATAAAAATTTATTTCAAAGACCAGATACATACAACCAAGACGACAAATGGCCACGGAACAATCATAGTTTGTCTTAATAAATAACAAAATCCCATTTATATCTCTTAAAATCTATATAACACATTATACATTTAAAATAAATAATCTCTGCGGGTCTAGACACAGCCCAGGCGTCTGGGGTAAAAGGGATGGCTGGATGGGACCCATTGCTCCTGGTACCCAATGAAGTCCCCTCCCCAGCCTCTGCTCTCTCCATCCTGCAGGGGACCGCAGCACATGCCGGTCGGTGTATTGGGACTGGCCTTCTAGTGCCCGTCTTGCTGGGGCTTATTGCTTCACAGTTGTTTACATCTTGACGGGAACGGTTTCCTGGTTGGTTCTGAGCATGGGTCTTCGTAACTGATGGGGGTGGGGGACTCCATCTCAGTTTCTATCCACGACCGGGCGCTCTCCTGCTATTCTGCGGCTGCTGGTTCGTGGATGGGACATTTGTGGTGTCCTGTCCTTTCACCCTGCACATTTGGGAAGCGGGAGAGCAGGATGACCTGGGCTCACAGGCTATATAACATTCTGCACTAGGTACCTGAGAGGGGTGGGCTGCCTGGGTGCTGCAGCCCAGTCCTGCCTGTCATCACGCAGGCTGGAGTTCAGTGGTTCGCGGGCATCGTGCACCTGCCAGGCTGGGGCTGGCTGGGCCATTGGGCCTCGGCCCATTAAGGCGGTGGGACACAGCCCAGGCAGGCTCCCCACTGTCATTCCGAGCTCCATGTCTGTCTATCCAGCGAGTCCCAGGGTAGCCCAGAGGCATGTGCAAAGGCGAATTTTCCTTCTTAGGACAGGATCCTTCATTTCAGCTTTTCCAAGGACAGTGTGTGTCAGATGGGTCCAGGCACTCCAGAGGGCTCATGGTCAGTGTTCCTTCAGCCTAAATGCAAGGGATATGGTGACAGAGGGCCACACAGCAGATGCTAAGCACACACAAAATGCACAGACCCTACACAGGGACAGCCCTGTGCCCTCCCTGAGATGCTTGCTGATTGGTGGGCCAACTACGTGCCCTTCCCATGGCTTCTCAGTGGCAGGGAGCGAGGAGGAAGGGGGAACAGTAGCTGGAGAAACTCTCTTGGCTGGGAAGCCACAGCTCAGCAAACGCCACCAAGAAGGCAATTTCCTCAGAGTCCCCTCACTGGGAGGCTGAGGAGACATTCACGGAATCACACCCACACAGAGGCACTTATTAGACAAGGAAGGAGAGTGACAATGTGTGCCCAAACCAGGACAAGGGGTTAGCTCTCTTCTTCCTGTCAGGCTGCCTGGAGTTGCCTTAACTCCAGAGAGGCCACAGTGGACTTACGGAGCCTGGATTCCTGCAGTCGGCCCGGGACAACTCAGTTCCTTGTGTATGAGGCGGATCAGGAACTGCACCCAAAACAGAGAAAAGACATTGTCACCGTGTGAAGACAGAAGCAGAGGGCAGGTGTGGCCCTTTGAGGCTTGCTGGACTGCATGGCTCCTCTGAAGCACCCACAGGCTGATGCCCCATGGAGACACTGTCATCAGAGTAGATACCATGCCTCATCTGGCCTGAGGTGAAGGCTTCCTCTCACTAAGCCCTCGGGATAATCCAGATGCCTGCCCCAAACCAGGATTGCGGCACAGACTTCAAAACCGAGCCAACCACGAGATGCCTCAATGGAAACAAGACAGAAAATGAGGGGAGATGCCTATGAAGGGAATAGTGACCAGCAGAAAGGGGACAGTGACCAGCAGAAAGGGGGTTGCCCACTCCCAGTTTCTGCCTCCAAGACGCTGGGGGCTTGTGTGGTGTGAGCAGAACAGGAGACTAACAGTCACAAGCCTGACTGTTCCGCTACCCAGGCAGCAGGAATGTGGTCCCTTAGCATCTCTGAGGATGTGAGCTCAGGTCCCTGAGCCCTCGGTCCCTGACTGGGAAGGCGGTAAAATTGGCTTATTTTAAGGAAAACAAACAAAACAAAAAACCACCAGAAAGAGGAAGGGCCCACCCGAGCTTTAGGGCACTTATTTGCGTATGTATAATTTGAGGAATCCTCTCAGGCAGCCAAACTCTAAACCGTTTTCGGTGCTGGGCTGGGCCTGAGTTTAGGGTGCACAGGAAAGCCATATTCCCAGTCTTATATAGTCAAGGATGACCTTGACCTTTTGATTCTGATGGAGGAAGGTCATTGGCTAATAAAGGAACTGCCTTGGCCCATTTTATTGGTTAGAACATAGGTAGGTGGAGTAAACAGAACAGAAGGCTGGGAGGAAGAGGAAGTGAGCTCAGACTCCACAGCTCTCCTCTCCGGAGCAGACGCCTCAGAGAGACGCCATGTCCCAGCTCCTACCCAGGATGAACTTAGGCTAGAATCTTCCCAGTAAGACCGGTGCTCACAGATTAGAGATGGGTTGATCGGGATATCAGAATTAGCCAGTAAGGGCTAGAGCTAAAGGGCCAAGCAGTGATTAAAAGAATACAGTGTCCGTGTAATTATTTCGGGGCATAAGCTAGCTGAGCAGGCGGCTGGGGTGTTGGGGACGCAGCCCCGCCGCTGCCCTTATTACTACATGATTCTACTGCCTCTACCTCTCCAGTGCTGGGGTTGCAGGTGTGCAATGCTGGGGTTACAGGTGTGCAGTGCTGGGGTTACAGGTGTGCAGAGCTGGAATTACAGGTGTACAGTGCTGGGGTTGCAGGTGTGCAATGCTGGGGTTACAGGTGTGCAGTGCTGGGGTTACAGGTGTGCAGAGCTGGAATTACAGGTGTACAGTGCTGGGGTTGCAGGTGTGCAGAGTTGGGGTTATAGGTGTGCACTTTGGATTACAGGTGTGCAGTGCTGGGGTTACAGGTGTGCAGTGCTGGGGTTACAGGTGTGCAGTGCTGGAGTTACAGGTGTGCAGAGCTGGAATTACAGGTGTACAGTGCTGGGGTTGCAGGTGTGCAGAGTTGGGGTTATAGGTGTGTACTTTGGATTACAGGTGTGCAGTGCTGGGGTTACAGGTGTGCAGTGCTGGGGTTACAGGTGTGCAGTGCTCACCATCTGCTTTAGAGCCCCAACAGGCCTGTCGCCACTATCATGGCACCGTTTTATAATGTGGGCATGAGGGCTGGAGAGAAGGTGCAGTGGTTAGGAGCCTTGGCTGCTCTCCCAGAAGACCTACATCAGGAGGCTCACGACCATCTGCAACTTGAGCTTCAGGGGGTCTGATGCCCTCTTCTGGCCTCTGCACCCATGTATACACTCTGCACATGTATATACTCAGGCACATGCACATACACATACAATAATGAATAAAACTTTTAAAATGTGAATGTTGCAAGCACAGAGAGGCTCAGTGACCTGTCACGAGCCAGACAGAACCAAAGTCAAGGATCTCCTCGCCTTTGACTCTCAACAGCCTACAAAAAACAGCCCCACCTGCTTCTGACTTACTCCCACCACTGGAGACAGGAAAAGCCTCAGTTCATGTGTGCTCAGTGAAGGCAGCATGATACACATTGGTAGGGACTGCAGGAGTCCACGGGAAGACACTCCGCTAGCATCTGTCCCACAGCTCCAGTGCTAACTGAAGGTGCATGGGTTAGGAGCAAGGCGACCCACCAGTAAGGCACAGGCATCTGCAAACATCAGCATGTAGAACACGTTGCTCCATCCGGAAGGGGAGATGAGCCCTGCCAGGAGAGGACCCAAAGCTGCTCCTGAAACAGACACACAGATGCTGGTTAAGGAAGGCTAACGAAAGGGGAGTCAGACTCAGTGCTGAGAGAGCAACTGCTATAAGCATCTTCTGGAACCCATTCTAAGGGTAGGTGTTGATGTCTGAAATGCCCACTCCGTCCGACATGCCATCATGATAAATGAGCTCAGTGTGGTGGCGCATGCCTTTAATCTCAGCACTCGGGAGGAAGAGGCAGGAGGATTTCTGTGAGTTCAAGGCCAGCCTGATTATATCGTGGGTGCTAGGACTACATAGAGACCCTGTCTCAAAGAAACAAAACCAAACAATAAGTACATGGACTTATGTAAAGAAGCCTGAACCCAACATACAACTCCAGACACCCCCATGCTCAGCAAATGTCACTGAATAAATGTGTCAGAAACACAGGACTTAGACCCTGCTGATGTCAACCAACTGATTTTGACCACCACAAGTCAGGGAACTCCCTGTGTTTGAGGGGGCTGCTGACCAGTTATTTGCAGAGGACAGTGTGCAAAGCATGTCTGCATAAGCGTGCACTTGCAAGTGTATTCATGCATGCAAGTTTGTGTGAGTGCATGTGTGTGCACGCATGTGTAGAATGAGGCGTGGGGTAAAGAAAACTCAGATCCTGTGAACTCTTTTTGCATTATATTTGTGGGATTTTTTTTTGCAAGTCTAAAATTATGTTAAATAAACTTGGAAAGCTATACAAACAAAAGCCATCTGCAGAAGAACGTTTGCTGCAGGGTCTGGTATATCCCTCACAGGGGGTGGGTGAATCTGACATGAAGAGGGTTTGTCCAGCAGCTGCGTGCTAAGGAGCTTGGGGGACGGCCTCTGGGTTACTGGCCTCTGGGTTACTGACCGCAGTGTAGCACCTGAGAGTTGAGGTGATTCACTCACACTGGCTAGTCCAGGGAGGGCAAGCACACACATTACTCTGTGATCTGGGAGGCTATCTGATAGACTTTTTCCACATCTCAGCAAAGGGTCAGGCAAATGTCAGCTCCTCATGTGAGTTTACTCTGCACTCCCCCAACGCCATGGAGTGGACCACAGCTGAGATTTCAAAAACTGTAAATCCACAAAGTCGAGGGCAGATGAGAGGAAAACACATTTTTGTTGTGGTTTGTTTTTGTTTTAAAAGACAACAATGGCACAACCTGGGACTTCTCCCCACAGCGAGGCTGGCCAAGAACCTGACATGGGGGAGCGGCTGCAGCTGGCAAAGGGCCATCATCCATTCCCTCCACTACCTCAGGTCCCTTCTCATCAGCGTCTCAGTAGCATCCCACAAAAGAGCAGTATCTTGACCTCTGGGGACAGCAGACACTAGGAAGGGTATGGAGAACAGGGACCCAGCGTGAAGACCATCTTCCAAGCAGTGACCCATGCTCCAGCAATGGCAAGAACACCAGCACTGAGCACTTTATGGACAGGAAGACTCCTGCAGATTCTAGGCTGATCTGTGAAGAGCCGGGGGTGCTCTCCAAGAGAAAGGACTCCATGCTCACACTAGTTTAGTGGTTTATTCTTACTAAGATACAAAGGGGCTTAGAGGATCCACAGCTGAGGAAGACCCAGCTGCGAACACATCCAAATTGTGAGGAAGGAAACCCAGGGACAGTTAAACCAGAAGAAAATCCCCAGCTGGGCAGTGGTGGCTCACACCTCTCATCCCAGCCCTCGAGAGGCAGAGGCAGGAGGATCTCTATGAGTTCAAGGCCAGCCTGGTCTACAAGAGCTAGTTCCAGGACAGCTAGAGCTGTTACACAGAGAAACCCTGTCTCAAACCACCATCCCTCACCCCACCCAACAGAGAAAAGAAAATCTCCAGTCACGGGTAATACTGTCCGAGTGCACGTGGAAAACTAACTGGAATCTTACACAATTCTCATTTTTGTAGCTGGAGATCAGTTATCAGCAAAGAATTCTCACCTAACACAGTGTCTGTGGCACTAAAAGGGCATTGTAAAAGAACAAACAACATTAACGAGGTTTGAGAATAGGACAGCTGAAATAAGAACACAAAGGTTGAAGGAGAAAGTCAAGGACATCTGAGAGAGAACAAGAGAGGCAGGAAGGACAAACGGAGGAAGTAAGAAGCAAGAAGGAACAATCTGGAGACATGATGTTTCACTGATGTTTTCCAGAAAACAAGATAGAAAATGGTAGCCAAACTCAGCAAAGAAACAACGGTGCCCATCCCGCAAGATGCAGGACCTGCTTCTACATGGAAGGCTGCCAGGGGCAGTGTGGTGGGTGGAGGGTGGGTAAGAGGGTAACCTGAAGACCCAGAGCAGGAAAGCCACCCACAGAGAAGCGGAGACCAAGAATCTAGCCCACGGGGCTCTGATGTAAGAGGGAGGAGGAGGCAGTGCAGGGGACGGAGAGGAAGCAGTCTATGTGGCTTGGTGGGCAGCTGTGTGGCCTGTCACCAGGCTGCTAGATGTTTGAATATGGCAGTAAGAATGGGATTGAGAAGGTGGCGGCGTCAGGGCAGGGACAATCAGGACAGAAATAAACAAGAAGCAAACGGGGGCAGTTAAGTCAGGGAAGGAGATGCCAGGTCTGAGGACCCACGGGCTGACTTCCTGGCAGAGCCAGTGTGATGGGTGGGGTGTCCAGGGCAGAGTGTGGGAAGAGTCGTGTTTAGTTTTCTTGGTTAGCAGATACGAGATGGGGTCTAGACTGATAAGTGCAGGAAGTTCACATATACAGTGAGCCCAGCAGCAGCTGAGAGGGCTGGGCAGGCAGAGCCGGGGCCTGTCACATTGTGTCATAAAAGCTCTTAGGATTATCTAGCCCCTGGGGCTACATTACGTATGACTTTGATAAAATAAGACCTTGAAAATACCCATGACTCTATGTAACTGTTCTGCACACACATGTCATGAGGACAGCCTTGGGTCCCACTGCGGTGTCACTCTGGACCCTGCATACACGTGAGCCATAAAGCACTCCAAGCATGGGAGAAGGTGCTGGCTGGTTTGGGATCGGCTAAGCCGTGACTTTGCCTATGCCCGCACTGACTAATGGGTGCAAACACTTGACAGGCTCTTGGGGCAAACACTTCCCCGTGTAACGCTTCTGCTAGAGTGGCATGCCATCCCTCGAGCCTACTCTTGCTTCGTCTTGTGGGGAGCGTGTATGAGAGGCACAAAGCTGGGACTCAGTGGAGGACCAGTGTTCATGCTGTTTCCATGGTGACTGGCTACTGGAGTCCCGTGCTCTTGAGCAATCAGGGAAGCATGGGGGCTGGGGTCCAGGAGTTCAGCCCATCGGATTTCAGTGGCAATGCCGTAGAAACCCAGGTGGGCACGGGCTTTGAGGAGGGGCAGTGCACGGTGCGGAGGGCGGAGAAGGCTCACTGGCCTGCTGCCCTTCTGTTTTGAACACGGTGCTTTCCTCCTCCGCAGCTCAGCGTGTGGCAGCGAGTTTCACCTCTTTGCCCAGGCAGCCTCTCTCCCCTTAGCCTAGTATTTGAGGCAAACGTCAAGAGAGAAGCAGTTTTTTCCACCTCCTTCCTGATTTGTCTTTCTCCTCTGATCCTCTGCTTTACTGTAGTACCCAGGGGGCTGACAGGACTCCAGGTTAGCTTTAAGCATGGTGTCCTGGGAATAGCAGACTTCTGTGGACAGAGTGAGGAGGGGAGACTTGGGGGCAGGCATGTATCTAAAGTTGCGTGAAGTCTCTCTTGGGATGGGTGAACTGGGAGAAGGTGGACCACTCCTCACAGAAAGGGTTGTGCTGCTTCTCCCTCATGTCCCAGACAAGCTCACTGCGGGGGCCAAGAGGGACCCTGAAAGGCATCAGAAGAGCGACCACACATGCCACCCGAGACACCTGTATCACCTCCAGATCCAGCAGAATGAAGGAACCCATGCCGAGGACTAGCTGGGTCTGACCTTGGTGGCCAGTTAAGCCGAAGCCTGGCTTTGCTGACAACAGTTCCCCCATGCCTCACAGAACAAACCAAATTTTCGCAGGAAGAAGCCCTGGAAGCAGCCATGGAGGAGGACAGAACAGAGATGAGGTTTCTGTGACTCGAGCTGGCAGTCCAACCCTGATGAACCTCTCTGCCATAGCCCTGATCCTGGGGAATCACATCTGAGAAGCCCAGCCTCCTGAACAGGAGACCTGTGAGTCTTTGCCTGTGACTACAGCTGCCTTGGACCAGAGTCAGTGCAGCTCAGGGATGATGCCACTCAGGCGGGAGCCTTAACTCCCATCTACAGAAGGGCAGCGAAGGGTCTCTGCCCTCCGTAGGCTCAGGTGTACTTGGGGGGGTATGGTCCAAAGGAGAAGGCTCCTGGGATCTCCAGGCTTGGTATTTTACCAGATCCTAGCTGTCTGTGCTCTGAACAGGACCAGTTAAGATCTGCAATGCCCCCATGTGCTATAAAGACTTGGTCACCAGCCTCTGGTGCTGCTGAGAGTTGGTGGCACATTTGGGGCACAGCCTAGTGATAGGAAGCTAGGACACTGGGTGTGTGCCTACCCCTCCTCTCTCTCTGCCATGAGGGGGAGTGGTACAGTGTACCCATAATGCTGCTTTCCTTCCCACAGGCACAAACAATGGGCCAACTGGCCAAGGGAATACAATCTTCAAAACCGTGAGCCAACATAATCCTTCCCTCTACTGAAGCTGATCGTCTGTGGTATTTTGATACAGTCACGCAAAACTGACTAACACAGGGATGAGTTGAACACACTGCCACCTTTTGTCACACCAGAATGTGCTAACACGTCTCTTCAGAGACCTCAGCAAGGTGGGTGTGTCAGAATCGTGTGCTTTCCCATAACATAAATCAAAACACGATCCTGTCTTTCCTGGAGAGACAGTGATGACAAGTCAGAGCCTCAAGTCTGCCAACCGCTGGGTCAAGTTAGAGCCTGACAGTACATTCGCTCCCACCGAGGAAACAGATCCAGCCACCCACAGCCATCCCCTCTGAAGTCATGTGCTACAGCCTCCACAGCTGACTCCCCTGAGCATCCAGGAGCAGTCGGTCCTGACGCTGGCATCAGAGCCTTGGGTCCCAGCTAGTTAGGAGCAAGGGTTCCCTCCTTCCCCCACACAGGTCTCGGGGAGGGGAGGGGACAGGACATTCTCTGCTTCCCCCACGTGGGTCTCAGGGAGGGAGGAGATGGAGGAAGGGAACATTCTTTTTTTTTTTTTTTTTTTGGTTTTTCGAGACAGGGTTTCTCTGTAGCTACGGAGCCTGTCCTGGAACTAGCTCTTGTAGACCAGGCTGGCCTCGAACTCACAAAGATCCGCCTGTCTCTGCCTCCCGAGTGCTGGGATTAAAGGCATGCGCCACCACCGCCTGGCTTGGAAGGGAACATTCTTTGCGTACCTACAGACCCAGTGCCGTCGATGATGGCCGTCACGGTGGACAAGGCATGGGAGTTCCCTTTCAGACTGTTGTGAGTCCCCTGGGAGAGTGGAGGAAAAGGATGTGAAACACACAGATACGGAGTGAGAAATAAACTCACTCCCGATACATGCGCCTATCACATAGAACACTCCTTAGGAAGTCTCCACCCTCCAGCACCCTGAGCAAAGCTCTGAGGGTTTCAAAGAGATGAAAACCCTTCACCATACCTGACTATGTTTAGTTATTTGCGACTCTCTTATTCAGTCTAAAAAATACAGTTAGGGGGGCTGGAGAGATGGCTCAGTGGTTAAGAGCACTGCCTGCTCTTCCAGAGGTCCTGAGTTCAATTCCCAGCAACCACATGGTGGCTCACAACCATCTGTAATGAGGTCTGGTGCCCTCCTCTGGCCTGCAGACATACACACAGACAGAATATTGTATACATAATAAATAAATAATTAAAAAAAAATAAAATAAAAAATACAGTTAGAATGCTTCCTCTGCTTCTTCCCCTGTGTGATGACCATTTTATTTGGTCTGGTATGGATCCTTTCAGAGTATTTCACAGGTACTTAGCTGAGTCTGCACACTCATGCCCACCCAAGGGATAAGCTTCCTATGCGCTGATTGAGAAACACCCCTAAGACAGGGCCCAGGCAGAGCCAGCCTGATGCTGGGACAGATGACACAGGGTGCAGAGAGGGTCTAAGCTCCACTCCTGGGCCTCTTTGCTGGGCACTCTCTGTGGGGTACTCAGGGACAGGATTTACACCTCTCGCATGAGGAAGAACCCTGAGCGAGGGTGGCAAGGGGCAGCCACTAGAAAGCTCTCAAGATGCAGGCTATCCTGGCACGGCCGTGAATGAAGCTTTGCCCACTGAGGCAGTGTTGGCCCTGAGTAGGGGCGAGCAGCGCGTTACTCACCAGGTCTGCGGAGACGGCGGTGGTAATCAGCGCATAGGGCCCGCTGACTAGGGCCCCACTGAGGAGCAGCATGGCTGTGGAAAACAGAGGGGGCTCAGAACAGAGCTGCCTGGCCCAGCAGTCCAGCCCCTCCCCGGGGCAATCTCCAGGGCACAGCACAAATGGATCCTGCACCCGTGCCTGGGGATGCATTTCCATGCTTCCCCAGAGCCTCAGAGTCCCCCGTGTTCCGAGGACCTAAGACTCAAGTTCCCTGGTCTTCATGGACAGTCACTGATGGTACTGGGCGGGGTGGGGGGGTAAGAGCTTGAGTGGACCAAGGTCAGGTCTATGCCACAGCCTTCTCATCCACACAGGGGACTGCCTCTCTTCACCACAGACAGGGATGCTGAACTACATGACCCCTCCCTTCAACTGCATGAACTCATTTTCCCGAAGAGACTCTGGGTCCATGGGAAACCCCACATTCACGGGCAGAGAGCTTTCTGGTCACTTGTGATAGGACCTTCCTCTACTCCGTCCAGTCCCCACGGCCGGCTCTGGTCACTTGCGATAGGACCTTCCTCTACTCTGTCCAGTCTCCACGGCCGGCTCTGGTCACTTGCGATAGGACCTTCCTCTACTCCGTCCAGTCCCCACGGCTGGCTCTCCACTTCACACATGGCTTCCAGGGCTGTGGCTAATGCCCCACCCCGAGGCTGAACAGGCTCCCTGAGCATCTCCTCCTCTTGACACCCAGAGCACAGCACTGCTGGACCAGGTGCCCTACTTATCCATACTGTCACACGTATGTGCACTGTTCAGGTCCACGTCCGGAAACTGGACCCTGGCCTCTCCCCAAGAGGGACATGGGGCCACACTGCTCAGTCACCTCAGCTTGATGCCTCTAGACTGAGTTTTACCTTCCCTGTCACGAGGTCGTGTGGACAGACACACGTGAGAGGATTAGTGACAAAGTCTCATCTTACTCACCTATGGTGGCTTCGAGTCCCATTTTGCTGACAGAGGAGAAGACGTAGAGCTGTGGGAATTAAGAACGAGAAGATGGCTCAGCACGGGCAGCTGCAGGGCTGCTGGAAGTCTCCATGCTGAACACTTAGCCTTAGGGAACTCACAGGGTGGGACTCTGTGTGACCAGGGCTGGTGGGCAGGATACTGAATAATTCCCAGCTCCTCTTCTGAGGTCTGAAGCTACCTGTCTGGGCACTGTACCCTGGGAGGCTGTGCTCCCAGCAATGGGGCCATGCTGCTTGTAATGTCTTTTGTTTGTTTCAGACAGGGTTACTCTGTGTAACAGTCCTGGCCATCCTGGAACACGCTTTGTAGACCAGGCTGGCCTTGAACTCACTGAGATTCACCTCATTCTGCCTCCCAAGTGCCGGGATTAAAGATGTGTGCTACCACTGTCCAGTTCATAATGTCTTAAGGATTGCTTTACAGAGCCTAAGGCCTGAGAGGCCTCAGAATTCAGTCACGCTCCAGGGACAGAGACAGCATTGGGGAGAGAGGCAATGTGGCAACAGAACGGCCCCTCAATCACAAACAGCAATGGCGGGCCAGTACCACAACTGGCTCTGCATATCCACACCATGGGGTGATGTGTCACCTGCCCAAGGTCACGAGCTTCTCAATGCTTAAAGAAGGATGGGCCTGCCATGATGGGCTCACTGAGCCTAGAAGGGAGGGACTGCACACAGATTCTAAGGGACAGGCAAGAGCGTGGCTGGGAGGGGGGACAGCAATGGGTGTGAGCGATACCCCAAAGATATGAGCAGCCCATGAGAAACTCGGGGTGAGGGAGAAGCGCGGTGTGCACAGCCCAGGAGTTGAGGCAGGCCAGCCTGAAGGAAGCCCTGTGTTTCCAGTCAGGGACAAGCTCAACTGCTAGGGATGCCGCGCTCAGGCCGGAGCAGTGGTGGCTGGTGGAGAACATGAAAGTGACTGCCTGTTGACAGCGGGCAGAGCCGGGGCTCACCGTGGGCGCCGCCAGCAACAGCATCAGGCCACAGGTGGAAGCTCGTTTTTCCAGGCGGTCGGAGATCACACCTGCTAGGATCCCACCTGTAACAGAGAGGGAACGGCCTCAGGAGCTGATGCCTGGCACATGTTCCCCCACACGTGTTCTCCCGAGGAAACCCAAGTCACAGGAACAGCAGCAACCTTCTCCGAGTCTGTCCCCAACTGGGCAGCAGAGAGCGGCCACTTGGGGCCTGCCTAACAGGACTCATTGTGTGAGGGCCATGGAGTCACGGGGTAGTTTAGGGTCAGGCTTTAAGGTGGCCCTAAAGCCCCTTTACCCGGCATGAACTAATGCCACCACCTCCAGGGTGTGTGCATGTCACTTCTGAGGGCAGCTGGCTCAAGATCACTGGGTCACACGGTGCCCTCCCAACAACAACACTAACTTGAACATGGCTGGATAGATTGTTTTTTGAGACAAGGTCTCACTATGTAGGCCAGGCTAGCCTCAAACTTGCCCTTCTGCCGCCACAGCCTCAGGGTACTAAACCACAGGAGTGCCACTCACCCAGATTTGTTGTTAGGTTTATACATGTGTGTGTGTGTGTCTATATAATTTATTTTTATTTTATGTGCATTGGCATTTTGCCTGCACATATGTCTGTGTGAGGGTGTCAGATCCTGGAGTTATAGACAGCTGTGAGCAGCCACGTGGGTGCTGGGAATGGAACCCAGGTCCTCTGGGAGAACAGCCAGTGCTTTTAACCTCTCAGTCATCTCTCCGGCCCCCTCTTGTTAGGTTCTTGACAGAGTGGAGCGAATGGTCTGGAACTCACCAAAGATCCCGCCCACGTCAAACAGTGTGGACAGCTCCCCCGCTTTCTTGGCATCCAGGTGATCTGTTGAATGACCAGCACATGGCCTAATGAGGACACGTCCTTGGGGATTATCCCAGAGGGACCCATGAAGGACTCTCTTCCACGAGTGGTTTCACACCACAAGAAATCACCTGAACTCGGATTTAAAAAGGAGGTTGGCTGACGCATCTCGCCCCAGTCTGGCACAGCCTGGCACTCCCTGGCCATCCTTGCACCCTTCGCTTGCCCACCAACGGGGGCATCGGTTTAGGAAGCTCTCCGGTGTGCAGGTGGTTCAAGGTCAGGGCAATGGCCAGGAACACTCGGTCAGTCGCACAGTGAAACTGAGCACGTGGTACCCCTGCACTACCCGATCCCAGGGGGGACTAGAGCCTTCTTGTGCTTCGGCGGCAGAGTACCCTTCATGTCCCTTTCACTTCCAGCCGATGGATACTGACCAGGAAGAGGAGACAGCTGGGAAGCGCTTGACTCCTCAGGCCCATCTCCCTCAGCCTGAATGCCACCTGCAGGGAACTGGTTTTGGCTCAAACCCAGACGCAGAATGGGCATCCAGAAAATTCAACACTCCAGCTGAGACTTCCTCCTAGACTGTATTCTGTACTTGAGATGAAGTGGGGTTGTGAGGCAGGGCTCTGGGCCCTGAGGGAGCCCCTTGAAGCCTGGTCACTCACCCTCTTTCCTTCTGCAGCTTGTCTTTGTTAGCCATGCCCCGCAGAAGGTCCCCTCACTGCCTCCCCAGCTTCCTTGGCTGAGATGACACTCCTTCCAACTCTGAGCCCTGGTCAACTTTGTTATGGCCTTATGATACCCTTGAAATCTGACTCCCCCATTCTAAAGGCCCCCTTCCTGTACTGTCCCCAGAGCCCAAGGCCCTGGGTGTATCTACAAAACCCTGTTGCTTTTCCTCCCTCTCCTATTTCAGCACACCCTGTGACCCCCCCACCGCCCCATCAGTATAGAACTTGCAACAGCCCTGAGTTGGTCCCCAGGAACTGCTGATCTCCTGTCACGTTACGTACAAACGACACACAACTATCTAGTACTATTTTCCTGGAACATCCTATCGGATCCACAGCTTCAGGTGTTCCTGGACTCTGGGAACCTAGGACAGGCTGTCAGCCCTCGCACAAATCAGAACGCACCCCCTGAAACAGTTTCTAGGTCAGATTTCTCAGGCTGTCTTATCTCAATCCCCAGAGGCCACACTCCTGCTTGCTGGCTGCTGTGCTCCAAAGCCCAACGTGGCCCAGATTGAAAAGCAGGCAGCTTCTGAGAACTGTAAAGGGGTCGGGATGTACCCGGTGAACCCAGTGAAGGTTTAAAGAGCCACGAAGTGTGTGTGTACCCATCCCATTGGCTGAACCACGTCGTCCCTCTCCACTCGCCCCGTGTGGTCCCTGTGACAAGGCTCTGGGCGGTCAGTGCAGGGATCGGAACCGCACTTCCAGCCAGCACTCACCTACATTGGTGATATACAGCGGGAGCCAGAAGAGGAAGGTGTAGCTGACCAGCTTGGCGAAGAGCAGGCACAGAGAGAACTCGATCACGCCCTGGAAGAGGGTGGGTAACTGTCAGCTCCAAGCGTGGGATTGGCAGTGTGTGTCCAGGCGTGACTGGGTACAAATGAGTATGCCCCTGCAGGCGTGCGTCTACAAGCCTGGTGCAGGGGAGGGCATGATGGGGAAGCAAGCCCCGGGAGATCTGAAGCTCACACTCGCCTAGCTGCCCGGAAGGCAGAACCCTGATGTCCACATCCAACAAGAGCCAGTGAGAATGTACGCTGACGAGCTAGTCATGCCAAATGGTGGCCAGTGATCTCCTCCTGGGGGAGGAGGGATGCTCATTAAGACTCGGGAACTGGGCTGGAGAGATGGCTGAGTGTGTAAGAGCACTTGCTGTGCACGCACACCCGAGTTCAAATCCCCAGCACCCACGGAAAAAGTCAGGCACAGTCATGTGTGTCTGTAACTCCAGCACTGGACGGTGGAGGTGGAGGGAGGCAGATCCCAGGAACTCACGGGTCAGCGATCTAGCCAAACAGGCAAGTTTCCAGTTCAGGGAGAGACCCTGCTTCAAAGTAGTAAGGTGGGGGAGCAACACCCGACATCTTCCTCCGGCCTCTGCAATGGGTGTGTGCACCTGCGTACTGCGTAAGCATCGCACACATACACGCACACCCACACACTCGCACACTGAACCCCATCACCACCACCCTTAGCGTTTTCCAGTTGTTAGCATGGCATGAGGAAGGGAGCGTGTGGTCCACCATTAGCCTGCTACGTGCCTGGCGTGCTCTGCACTGGGATGAACTCATCTCACTCCATCCTCAGATCAACAGATGGCATTGCACCAGGGAGGAACCCAGTGACAGGCAGACAGAAGCCCATGGGGATGCTCAGGCCGACCAGTTGGGCAGGAGCAGGGGGAGCGTGAAAGCTGGGCCAGGCCTCCAAAGTCTGTCCTGTCCACACTGCCCCATGGCTTGCATTTGCATGCTGGTCTGCTCCCCAGCTGATGCCAGCAGAAATACTGGGGCAGCAGCCTACAGCAGTAAGGTCCCACAGAAGGGCTGCTAGCCAGTAGTAAGAACACAGTCTTAGAAACGAGGTTCATTTAAAATCGCCATCTTCCGCTGGCTGGCTGTGAGACTTGTTCAGGAAGCCGGTGCCCAGGCCCGCGCCCGAGCTGTGGAGATCGGCCAGGGCTCACACTATAAACTGTGAGATTACTAACTCAGGGCATTGTGGGAGCCAGCTGACACTAAGGGCCAGAGGGGAATCAGGCCCAGCCACTTAGGACCCTAGCGCATTGCGGGGTATTCTTCTGTAGCCATGTCTG
This sequence comes from Microtus pennsylvanicus, assembly GCF_037038515.1. Lineage (NCBI taxonomy): Eukaryota > Metazoa > Chordata > Mammalia > Rodentia > Cricetidae > Microtus > Microtus pennsylvanicus. The sequence continues at coordinate 7,743,072 of NC_134585.1, read as the reverse complement.
GCCCTCCCTGTGGGCCACACTGGGCACTTAGACCCTCACTGTGCTGGGGAACAGAAGACTCAGTAGGGCCACAGAACAGTGAGCACAGGGCACTACACGGGAGGCACCCTCCGCCCTCAGAGCCAGAAGGCAAACGACTGGGAAGATGGAGAGTCAAGAGGGACAGAAGGCATCATGGGCTCAAGGCCAGAACAGCCAGCTTTCCGTTTTCCAAGGGAAAACATTTGTCAAATTTAATCTATCTATGAAATTTCAGAGTGGAAAAATTAATTTCAAAATGATGGGAATAGTAGAAAACAAAGAGATCACACACCGGACGGCCACATTCACCCCAGAGTGTTAGCAGCTAACACAGGACGGGAGGGCCTGACCCACAAACACACAGGCCACCGTTCTCCGACAAGCTCCCTGCGGCCCAGCGCTCTCCCGCGGCATGCAGACTCACCGGGATCCGCAGGGCTCCTGTGAAGCTGATGGCTGCCATGTTGCCGCTGCTGTCCCCAGGGAGGACGACGATGTGACTTGGGTGGAGGGAGCTCTTCCCATCAGACAGCAGTAAGCACTGCAGCTCTGGGTCCTGGACACAAAAGCAAAAGGAACAGACGTCACCAGGGGTGTCTGGCTGAAGCGAGGCTAGAATTCTAAGCAAGTAAGTCACTTGGTTTCCTTCCAAAAAGCCTTAGGGACACATATGGGTGACAGTGTCAACCCCAGGGTCACATGAGCTGTTAGTATCCACCTGGCTAATGAAATGCCATTAACTCATAAAACTCCTTGGTTCAGAGATAGTAAAAAACAAACAAACAAAAAACCGAAAAATAAACCCCACATGTGGAGAAAGACCAGTTGGTTAAAGCTCACCCATTTGGATGATGTATCTTGTACCCAAACATCTGGAAGATTTTGGTAACAGAAGATTCTCAGCATCTCTTAATATAATCAGATTATATTTTCATTATGATCTAATCAGATATGTCCAGCCTGCTACACAGGACCTGGCATGTATCCAAAGATAACTCAGGAATGCTCCTAACACAAAATTATAAACATACTTAAAACAGTAAGGTTTTTTAAGTGTGTGTGTGTATTTGTGTGGTTTTGTTGTTTGTTTAACTCAACCACACAGTTCTCTGCCTGACCCTTGCAGATGACAACATGGATGAACATGCCTGAAGGGATGGTTTACATATTCATCTCCATCTACAGGATGTTTTATGGAAAGAGAGAAGCTGAACTCTAAACCGGCAGTGTGATCACTGAGCTGTAGAACGAGGTGATTTCATGGCCTTGCTAGTAATTCATCACAGGACCCTGGACCTCGCATGGAGTTCACAGAGTTCACAGTGGACAAACACTGCCGGAAGCGATGATACTCTAAAATCTACAAGCCAGTTCTGAGATTTGTGCCTTCTGATACCGGGGAGATTCCTAAGGGACAGGAAATTCGTGCCCACTGAAGCACAGCAGAGAGATCCCAGCTCTGCATGGGGTCTTTTTTTTTTTTTTCGAGACAGGGTTTCTCTATGGCTTTGGAGCCTGTCCTGGAACTAGCTCTTGTAGACCAAGCTGGCCTCGAACTCATAGAGATCCGCCTGCCTCTGCCTCCCGAGTGCTGGGATTAAAGACTTGCGCCACCACTGCCCGGCTTCTGCATGGGGTCTTAAATCAGAGCAAGGGCAATGTAAAAAGGCTTTCCCTGTATGAACTGTGAGTCCTAGGGGCTTAAAAAGGAGTTTTCCTGTGTACTTCGGATGAGGTGGGATCCAACAGCCACTGATACATTTTATTTGCCTTACTGTAACACATGTAAGGTGAGTTCAAACTACAGTAGATTTAAAAGAGAGAGAGGGGGGTGGGCTGGAGAGATGACTCAGCAGGTAAGAGCACTTGCTGCTTTAGCCAAGGACCCAGGCTCAATTTCCTGCATTCAAATGCCTGTGGCTCTAGCTCTAGGAATCCAGTGCCCCCTTCTGGCCTCTGTGGGAACTGCACACAGAAATCACATAAACAAGCAGGCACTCAGGCACACCCGTAAAAAGCTAGGTGGCAGGTTTGACGTGCGGACACTCATTCAGCACTGTGTGTGAGCTTGAGACAGACACACCAGCCGGGCCAGGTTCACTGACCAGGAGGACATTCTCACACTGACCCTGTGTTCCATACTTGAGAAGGAAGATGAAAAGCACAGGTGTGAGGGTCACATTCCACCCCTTACAGACACAGGGAACAGAGCATTGGCACTCACACTGGGAACTGGCTCTCCTCTCATGAATCAAGTCTGGCGCTTAGCTTGGGACACTCCCCACTGTTTCTCTGTCGTACTTAACATTGGTTCCTGTGAGACCTCAGTCCTGGACTGGCTGAGCCGCAGAACTCTCCGGACAGCTCCAGGCTTCAGGCTAGTTTCTGGGGACCTAGCAGAGACCTGCAGGACTTCACAGGCCCTTTCAAATGGAAAGAGGCCTGGCCAGGGGCAAGATGCAGCAAGCCACGAGGTAGTGCAAGGGCAGAGAGTCCACCTGGCCAGGAGAGGGGCCCCGTCTGTGACCTGGAGAGCAAGAACAGTTCCACCACAGAAAGCCCACCTACAGGGAATGCCTGGGAGTGTAAAGTGTCCTGTGGCGCCACCTGCTGGGCTAACTTAAAAGCTGCAAACTCAGACTGTTCTAGAAGCAGGCACCAGTCCACACTCACGTAGACTTTGCTGGGAGGAAGGACTGTAAAAGTAAGGTAGTGGTATGTCTTCCAAAGCAAGCAAAAGGGACTGCTATTTCCTTTCAGAGTGAACAAGGGGCTGCCAGCTAACAAGAGACAAATCCTGGGCGGAGGTGGGAGGGTGGGAGGGATGGCAGGGGGCAGGGCTCCGGCCTCAAACACTCAGGAAGCAGGTTCCATGTGTGCTCCAGCTTGAGGGGCTGCAGGATGAATGAGGATTCCTCAGCTGAAGCCCTGCTCTTGGCTTATGCTGCCCAAGGGCAAAGGTTGTTCCTGCTTGTGTGTGTGTGTGTGTGTGCGCGCGCGCGCGCGCGCGCGCGCGCGCGCACACACACACACACACACACACACACACATACACACAGAGGCTACTGCTGTCGCTGAAATGCCCCACTTGGATGTGCCTGTAGTCACACTGTGGGAATCCTGTCCTTGGTGAGGTCTGGGCAAGGAAATCACAGGCGAATGGCTTGCCAATCTGATGCTCACGTGGGGTCTGGAGAGTGTCTGAGCCCTGGCCAGTCAGAGACACCAATGAGGTGGGGATTATGGCCACCTCAAGGCAACCATCATCAGCCCACAAAGCCCAGGGGTTCCCTGTCCCGTGCAGCCCCACGTGGCCTCTGCATTGAGCCTTGTGCCTGGCATGAGCAGCCGTGAGTAGCACCTGGAGTCAGGCTAGCCCACCCTGGGACAGGGGACAACCAGGGGCTCCTGTCAAACTCAGGGGACACCCCACTACGCATCCTAACCTGCAGCAGGGGCTTGCTCAAGACACCACGTGTGCAGGGCCAGTCCCCACCACAGTCAGCTTGAGTAAGGCTACCGAGCTGCCGTGCTGGCTTCTTGGCGGCAGTGAACAGACTTGCAGAGGGGAGAGGGAAGCCACACACTGAAGCCAGAGTGAGCCCTTCCAGGTTAGTCACTACAAAGAGCAAAATGTCAGCCTTCACAGTCACTGCGGAGGAGTGTCACGGAGGTGTGAACCTTAATCAAGATGTGATATTGAAAAATAAAACTCAAGCGAGCCGAGATTCTTGTAGGCACGCCCAACCTCTCAACACTGAGACACAACACTGTCATCTACAAAGCCCATATTCAAGAACTGTGCATTGGGCTGCATTCATGGCTACGCTGGGGTATGGTGCATGCATGCGGCCTCTAGGCTGCAGGGTGGACAGATCTGTAAGCATTTTGGTTAACCAGTTGCAGCCCACACGCTCCTTAAAGTGCAAAGACCAGGGTGTATGGAATAGCCTGTGTCTTGCTTCTCCCACTTCAAACACCATAAATAAATTTCTCTGAGCGATAAACAAAGTGATAGCATGCTTAGTGCATCGATCCTTCAAGCAACCCAACTTCAAAATGAAAAGAAAACGACTATAATTTCAATGACTATCGAGTCTAAACTACTCCAGAAGGCTCAGTCGGTGAATCGTCTGAGGAATTGAATCCAGAGAAGTACATGAGGGGAGGGCAGGGAAAAGGGCCGGGCATGGGCGGAAGCTGGGGTATAAATCAGGAACTTAGCACCTTCATGCCCTAGCGTCTTTCTTCATCTAGAAAGCGGGGGAAAGGTAAGAGATGACCTTTTATGACATGGGTCACCTTTTCTTAGGCCTGTGACATGAACTCCTTACATCACATTGTATCCCTGCTCACTGCGTGCTCCTCCTGCTCTGTGCTCCAGGACCTGCAGGACCCACCTGCCATACAGCTGTGCTGCAGTGACACCTGCTGGGGCCAGCAGGGACAGCACCTATCTGCCCCGCCTCTCCATGTGGAGAACCACTAGCCAGGCCTCTCTGCTCACTTCCCACCTGCACCTAACTTTTCAGCCCTAAGGACCTGGAGCGGTGGGCTCCTTGGGCTACAAACAGCTACTGGATGAGAGAATGGCTTTCAGAGTTGACTGAAGACACGGAAGTTTAGCTGACTATCCAGAAAAAGCCAACACAGGTACCTCAAAGGCCCTTCAGGAATACAAGCAGACTCAGTGGCTGTCTGAGACGTGACTAAGGCGCAGGGCCAGTCATTCGGCCCACTGGGCAGGGAGACTGGTCCTGAGTCCCTGCAGTCGTCACAGCAGGCAGAAGCCATGTGTAACTCACCAGAGGTCCATTCTTTTCGCTGTGTGTGCTTTGCTTCTGCAGTCTAAACCTGTTCACGCCGTTCTCCGAGACTCTGGAATGCTGGAAGAGAAGCATTTCATCAGAGGGTTCATTAAGAATGTTTGTACTGCTGGGTCCAGGGGTAGGTTGATCCCGAATTTCCTGAGAAACCGCCACACTGCTTTCCAGAGTGGTTGCACAAGTTTGCATTCCCACCAGCAATGGATGAGTGTACCCCTTTCTCCACAACCTCTCCAGCAAAGGCTATCATTGGTGTTTTTTATTTCAGCCATTCTGACAGGTGTAAGATGAGGGGTGCAGCCACACACTGAGACAATGGGGATGTTCTATCGGGAACCCACTAAGGCCAGCTGGCCTGGGTCTGAAAAAGCATGGGATAAAACCGGACTTGCTGAACATAGCGGACAATGAGGACTACTGAGAACTCAAGAACAATGGCAATGGTTTTTTGATCCTACTGCACGTACTGGCTTTGGGGGAGCCTAGGCAGTTTGGATGCTCACCTTATTAGACCTGGATGGAGGTGGGTGGTCCTTGGACTTCCCACACGTCAGGGAACCCTGATTGCTCTTCGAGCTGATGAGGGAGGGGGACTTGATCGGGGGAGGGGGAGGGAAATGGGAGGCGGTGGCGGGGAGGAGGCAGAAATCTTTAATAAATAAATAAATAAAATAAAGATTAAAAAAAAGAATGTTTGTACTGGGGCTGAAGAGAAGGCTCAGCGGTTAAGGGCACTGGCTGCTCTTCCAGAGGACCCGGGTTCTATTCCCAGCACCCACATGGCGGCTGACAACCTTAGTAACTCCAGTTCCAGGGATCTGATGTACTCGTCTGCCTCCACAGGCAGCACACGCACATGGTTCATATACATACATGCAGACAGATACTTACAGACTAAAAGTACATTTTTTTAAAGGAACACTTCAATCACCATAGAAAAATTATGAGGGAAAAATGTGGCAAAAGCCCAGAAATATGCTGTTTCATGACGTCGTAGGACAACTCCAAACACCCACACGGCACCGTGTCATGTAAAGCTCGCAGTTCAGTGTTCTGTGAGTCAGAGCCTTGATTCCAACACTGACCTCAATCTCAGAACACTTCTTCACCTTTAGAGACAGGAGGCTGTCACTCTGTGCCCTCCCCAGCACCAACCCACTGACTCATTTGTCCCTTCCTCTTCCGAACGCTTTGTTCGTGCAGCAGACTGTCTGCTTTGCTAAGGCTCGTCTCACGAACGACTTAGCAGTGACCTCCTTGTCTATTCCAGATGCAGGTCCCTCCCCAAACACAACCTGCAAGCATTTTCTCCCATTCTGTGCGACTGCCTCACTTTGGATGGTACCATCTGAAACACAAAAGTCTCGAATTCTGATGAAGTCTAATTGACATTTTTTCCCCTGTAGTTCTGCTATGTTATGGCTGATCACCCCAAAGATTTCATGTGTTAAAGCTGAACCCCTCTTAAAGCTGAACCCCACTGTGAAACATTAAGAGGGTGGAAATATCAGCTGTTATGTTCACGGTCCCTGCTCAGCCTGCCGGAGAACGCTCAGGACGGCTGAGCTCTGGGAGACCCAGGGGACTGCCTCAGAGATTAGAGGTTTGAAAAGGAGAAGATTAAAATGTATCGTGGCCTTTCAGTCAAGCTCATGTATATGGGAAGAATCAGGCAGACTCGGCCAGCCCTCCATCACACACAGACACCAGTAGGTTGGGCCTGGCCTGGTCCCTGTATGTCTGGAGCTGGCTGTGAGGAAGAAGCCACTTCTAGGTTCTAGGACAGCTCGCTTCCCCAGGTGTGGTCACAGCTGTTCGAGGGACAGATGTTTCCACATGGAAGCAAGTGTCCAGCTTCTACTGCATCTAGAGGTTGTCACCGCCCGCCCGCCCCCAGGTCACAATGGAAACATTGCGGGCTCTGTAAGCTTGGATTGGCTTTGAGAGCACTTTCAAATTTCAGCCACAGCTACTCTGCCAGAATACAGTAGTCTTCTTTGCTTACTTTTGTTTTGGTTTATAAAGTAACAGAACACCCCCATCCCCTACCCCCCCCCCCAGCCCACGGCTGTTGAGCCTCAACAGGAAAGGGCTCTGGCGCCCTCTGCTGCACGGTTCAGGCACTGCCCCCAAAGCTGAGAACGCGGGGGTTCCTGGCTATACACAGAAAGGTCCTAACAGAAAGGTGACATTTCAAAGGGGACACAGGTTAACGGGGATTGTATGTTGACAGAAATGGGGGCCACTGAGGGATGTCAGGCCAGGCTGTGGTGACATGTTTCAGGTACCCTCTGCAGGTGGAGCTGAGGCCTTGGGAGCTGGTCAGCCGGAAGGGCTTGGTGGGTGGTGACGTGGGCTGAGAGAGATTCTTGTCATGGGTGAAGCTGTGGCCAGTCTCTCCCTTCTGGCAGTGTGGGCTGCAAAGAGGACTAGGCTGTTCTGGAAGGGTAACAGGAGACGGAGGAGCTCTTACCGTGGGCAGGGTGGAGGAACACTTGATGTCCTTTGGATCTGAAAGAGCAAAGAGGGAGACAGGGTAGCTGAGCATGGGCGCCCATGGCAAATGAACCCACCCGGGGCCCTAGGCGGTCCTTAGGGCGCTGTTGGCAACGGAACCACTCTTCACCTGGCATTCCTGCTAGGTGAGTGAGTTCAGCGTCTCTCCTCACAGAAACAAAAGAGGGGACTATGCGAGCAGACGGGTGTGTTTCATGACTGTAACTTTTATTAGCCGTGTGTCCTTGAATGTATATAATAAGGCTCATTTGAAGAGAACAAAACCCCGACATTTAGAGCTGCTCTCACTAAATAAATGGAAGTTTAGGGAAGAAAGACAGCCCAGGCTAAGGGGCTGGCCGGGGAGGTGAGAGTGCAGCCCTGTTCCCTTCCCATTCTTCCGCTGATTTGTGATGGGCATGTGGCAGCCCACTCCAGGAAGTGCCAGGCCATGGGTGTGGTGGACAGGACTTTGAATATGGTGTGGTAAGTCAGTCTGAGCCAAGGACACGGTGGACCCACGGAGCGGTTAGACGAAACACCGAGGCCTGAGGCTGGTACCAGAACACTGTCAGAATAGCTTCTGGAACGGGTGACGAACTTCTAAGAAATAAAAGTGTGTGAACCAGACGCTTCCCAGGAGAAAACAGAATGCCAGTGTCGCGGAAAGGAAGGGAGGGGCCACGAGAAGGTCCTGCTGTCCTGCCAACTGAAACCTATCCAGTGGCCTCTTGGGCCTTGGGTGGTCACTCAGCTTCCCGAGCAAGCAGCAGCTTGTTCCTGAACCCTGCATACTTTAGAGAGTATGTGTGAGAACAGCCTTGGGGCCTGACACGGTATCTGGGATGCAGACAGCACTTCACGGGGGACATTCTCTGCCTGCCACCCAGGGGAATGTCCCAGTTATGACAGATGAAGACTCAGGGGACAAGAGGGTCTCAATTCCAAGGCGGGGAGCAGGGCCAAGCTCAGGTCTTTTTGTAAAAGGGTAGGAGGTGGAGGTGACCTCAGGCCTGGTTGGCACAGCACAGGGGAGCCGTCCTTATGAGGAGCACAGCTCTGTCCAGACCGAAGCGGCACACAGTTGAACACCAGACCCTGAGACAGTCTTGTATTGGATGGGGAAGGGGAAGGGGCCGCCAAAGCACCATGACCAGGCCTGTGACCTAGGACATGTATGGAGACAAGCCACTGCAGTGAAGTGCCCAAGAGAGGCAGGAGCAGGGGTGGGAGGTGGCTGATGAGGCAAACCAGTTGGTGTCAACTGGGGCCCGCATCTGGAGGGCACAGCATGGAAGGAGGAGGAGAGACAAGGAGGCAAGCAGCACAGTGAGCTTTTAAAATAGGTAATAGTTGGTTTTCCCCGCACTTGGCAGTGACCACCAAAGGCTGATATATTACATATAAACAACCCAGGAACTGGGAAGGCGTGCCCACTACAGAGGCCAATCCTGAGACCAGGCTCGGGGCCTTAGCTTTGTCTCTCTCTGCCCTGGCACTAGGATACCGCCAACAGCAAACTACCTTCCTGTCCTGAGCCTAGGACTGGGTCGGCAGGAGGCACATACCAGCTCGAAGGAATGGTCCTGACCCACATCGGTTCTAGCCAAGCTTCCAGAGAAACAGGCAACACTAGGCCTGTGGCTTCTGGCCCAGTCAGCCTTCTGCCAGGCTGGGTTGGCCCGAGGAGTGGAGCTTGTCTGCCCCGGGAATGAGGAAGAGCGGCACCAAGGTCATGGCAGTAACAGGGGAGGACAGTAGGTCACCTGGGATGGGGCACAGGAGTCAAGCAACCTAACAGACAGTCCTCTCAGTACCGGCCTGTCCATTATTAGCAGGAGTGGGTGCTCGTAAGAACGAGGCTCTGGATTGGTGAAAACAGGGGTTCACTGTTCTGGATAAATCTGTCCTAAGTGGGGACAATGCCCTGTCCCCGATGGAGCTGAATGGCAACATCTAACCTATCTAGCCGCTGCCACGTCCTCTGTGCTTCCTCCCATCTTCCTTACCCCGAACAAGCTCCTCCAGCAGTTAAAGAAGAGAACACACACCCTGGGGACCTCTAAAGTGGGACAGGGCAGACGCAGGGCCTGGAGCCTCAGTGAGGACGAACTGGCACTCTCCAGGTAGCTGGTGGAAGATGACTGCCTGGGGGAGGGGAGGGGACAAGGCCCAGGAAGACAGGTGGCACCGTGGCCTTTCCAAGAACTCCAGTGACTTGCCAGTTAGTTAACCGGGTGCCTCAGGACAGCAGCCACAAGGCCCTGCCTATGCCACAGTGCACTTGCTGGGGCTGGTCTGCCAGCCTGCCAGCCTGCCACTTCCTGGGACTCTGAAGAACACTGTGAAATGGGGCAAAAGCAGTGTCCCTCATCATCCGTTCTGCTCACAGACCGCACATCTAAGTTCCAGGTCTGAATGTTCCTTTCTGTTTCCACCTACCCAGAGGGCCGAGAGGGCCACACCTCCCGAGCTCAGCAAGATGGAGGTCACTGAAAAACTAACAAGACTGATTTGAGCAGGGAGGGGTTAAAAAAAAAGGGAGAACCAGAACCCACGAATGCAAGTTCATTTCTCGGGTGAGAGCACAGCATGGAGGCCAGGGTGGGGGCGAGGTCAGTGTGTGCAGACTATGGGGACTGGAGCCCTGAAGATGAGGTCAGAGCACAGGCTGGGGACCACATGATGTGCGTTCATCTTGCTTCAAGCAGTAATCTAAGAACTAAACGGCCAGCCTACCTATGAGACCAGAGCCAAGACGAGGGTCAGCACAGCCTGGCTCCTCGACTGCAGCAAGGCTGCTCAAATCTTTCATATGCTGGTTCTCGGCTTTAAATGTTACTTTCAAAATTTGTTAAATCAGAAGTCTAGGGCTGATGGGAATAGAACGTGGACTTCGTTTTCCTTGAGACACTTTACCTAGTAAGATATGGCTTTAAGCCACACCATGGTTTTATGACATTGCCCGAGAAGCATTTTATCATGGAGTATACAAGCCGGTAAAGTCCATGTCAACAGGTGGAGGTGGCTGGAGGGAGCAGGTGCGGCCACGTCGGCTGGGCCTGTGCCCTCAGGTGTATGTTCGAGGAGGACCTCAGACTCCCTGGTGATGCACATACGTGGTACTGAGGATGGGGATCGTGAGATGAAAGGAAAGGAATTCCCACGGGGTGACCCAAGAAACTGGGAAAGAGCAGAAAAACTGAGCAAGACTAGGAGAGAATGGGATTCTGGGAAAGTCTGTGCAGGGCCGGGGTGAAGACGGGCACCCACGACACTGCAGTTCACACTAACTCGCCCTGAAGACTAAAGCCCAGGTGGCCATTCCTAGGGCCGTGTATACTTACGTTCAATGAGAAAGAGAAAGCACACTAGCCCCATGGCTGCCACGATGGCCCCGGGCACGATAAATGAGAGTCCCCAGCATGTGGACACCCAGTAGCCGGCAATCAAGGACCCCAGAATGTTGCCCACGGAGGTGTGGGAGTTCCAAATCCCCATGATCAGGCCTCGCCTACAACATGGCACAACGGGACAGTGAATGAGTGGTACAATCATGTCAAAATGGGATCTGCACACAAAACTGGAGCAAGAGTAAGGCAACATGAGGGCTGGGGCCCAGAGGAGTCAGCATAGACCCACAGGGGCTCCTCTATAGGTGCCAGGCTGCGGCTGCTCCAGCATGAGAGCTGGGCCCAGAGGAGCCAGCATGGCCCCACAGGGGCTCCGTCTATAGGGGCACAGAGGAGCCGGCATGGCCCCGCAGGGGCTCCGTCTATAGGGGCACAGAGGAGCCGGCATGGCCCCGCAGGGGCTCCATCTATAGGGGCACAGAGGAGCCGGCATGGCCCCACAGGGGCTCCATCTATAGGGGCACAGAGGAGCCGGCATGGCCCCACAGGGGCTCCGTCTATAGGGACACAGAGGAGCCGGCATGGCCCCGCAGGGGCTCCATCTATAGGGGCACAGAGGAGCCGGCATGGCCCCACAGGGGCTCCGTCTATAGGGGCCCAGAGGAGCCGGCATGGCCCCGCAGAGGATATAGGTGCCAGACTGCGGCTGCTCCAGCATGAGGGCTGGGGCCCAGAGGAGCCAGCAAGGCCCCGCAGAGGATATAGGTGCCAGACTGCGGCTGCTCCTTGGAGACCTGTGCTTTCATTCTGCCTCAGGCTGCATCAGCCAGTAGTCTACCTTCGCTCAGAAATCCTGAGTCTATGATTCAAAGAGGGAAGGGGGGCTTTTCCTACAATTCCTGGAAGGCTCGGAATTTAAATCTGGGCCTCCACAAACATGGTAGTCGGTTGGCTATCATGGTGACAGAAGCTCACACTGGTGCACACGCCAAATGACTAAAACAGGCTTTCTAAATTGGGCCTCTGAGTCCATCTCCCGTTTTAGCTTCTCCATCTTGGGTGGCGTCTCTATGGTTACTTAACCCCAGCTACGCTAGGCAGGGACCACAAGTGACTGCACTGTAGTCTGATCGCTAGAGCTGGGCCAGGCCTGCTAATTATGGACCGGGTGACCTCTGCCGACCCACAGCCAGATGCAGACTCCAATTTAAGAGGCCCGAAAGCCCAGGCGCTCTATGTCACCCAAGTGTGAGGGAAGCTGAGGCCAAGGGCCACACAGCTCTCAGGTGTGGAGTCCGGGTCACACTACCTGCCTAAGTGGCCAGTGGGGAGGCTGTGCTCTGTAGGTACATGGGTTCTGAAGGCTGTAGCCCCACGGGGACTGTAAAGCTGAGAGCTTTCAGTACATTGTGTCCAAGAGGAGCCTCATTAAGGTTCCTGAAATAGACTGGGGGAAAAAAAAAGCCTTGAAGCTTGAAGATAATGTGGTCCAGTTTCTATCAGAATCTAAAAAAAAAAAAAAAGAAAAGAAAAGAAAAGGAAGGAAGAAAGAAAGAAAGAAAGAAAGAAAGAAAACAGAAAGAAAGAACTGTTGAAGAAGGGGCCATGTTTTTCTCACCTTCCTTTCCCAAACCAGTTGCTGAGGCAGGTGACGACGCTGGGCCAGCCTGTGGTCTGCACCAGTCCGTTAATGATCTGTAGGAGGGAAGGAAGACTCATTGAGGGGAGATGCTGGTCTCTCCCCATCCTCCCTGTGCTGGGACTCACACAGAAGCGACAGCACTCTATGTCAGTCTCCACACCAATGCTGAGAAGGAAGTTTTATATTTACATACAGATTAGCTATGAAGTACATATGTAGCTCATATACATAAAAGATACAGAAACACGGATCTATTATAAAGTATATATAGGCCAGGAATGGTGGTGCATGGCTGCATCCTAGCTGCTAAGAAGGCTGATGCAGGATGACCATTCAAGGAGCTTGACGTCTGCCTGAGTAACACAAGACCCCATTCCAAAGAATAAAATAATACACACACACACACACACACACACACACACACGAAAAGCAAAAAAAGTCAACTCAAGCCTTACATGGTGGCTCAAACCTATAACCCTAGTACTTAGGAAGAATGTTGTGAGTTTGAGGCCAGCCTGGGCTACATATGAGACATGGCCTAAAAAATGAAAAATAAAGCCAGGACCCTCAGCCAGGAACACCCTGACAGGTCAGGCTCAAGCGTTCCAGACTCCTTGGAATCTAAACATTCTGTAAAGCAAGAACTTTCTCTTCACAGACTGGTTTATAAACGGCAGCAAACGCAGCCTAGAAATGGTATGTCTTCCCCCCTACTGCCCATGGAGAAGGTTCCCTCTCAGAATTCAACGGAGCCTTGATCCAGCTCTGGCATGCTTTCCTGCTCTCTCCAAGCAGGTGCTGGACCAAGACCAGGAGGCTCAGGTTGGTGTCGTCAGAACTGAGGCCCTAGCCCGGTGCAGGCTGACTCACTGGACAGTGGATTCTCCGGGAGGCACAGAGAGGGCGGCAATCCCCCCCCTCCCCGCTGCTGCTGCTTCTGCATTGACAACTGGGCCTTTGCTAGGGGAGCATGCTGCAACCCCAGGGACTTGCTTTCCTTCTCTGCTAAGTCTGTATGTCATAGTCTGAGGCTTCTGCAACCAAGGAGTCAAGGCAGAAGGACCAAATGCATTGTCGGGCCTACAATGGCAGCATCCATACCAGATGGCCAATGTTCTCTAACCAGGGTAACAGCCAGAGACACAACACTCGCCCTATTAGATATTATAAATGATCTAGAGACAGATCATCTACAGGAAGATGTGCACGGGATCTATGAGAGCCCTGTGCCGCTTAAGACACGGGACTTGAGCAGCCATGGGCTTCGCGAGCTCAGGAGTCCTAGAGATGATTTCTCCAAGGATGCCAGGGGTAACCAAGCTCAGGCAAGAACAAAGAAGCATGCTTGTCATAAAGCAGCTAGGCTTTCTCAAGCTCAACGGCATGGTCATTAAAAGCCAAACTAAACAAGAGCTGCTTTGGTTTCCTATCACACCTCCCCGCCCTTGGCCATCTGGAGAAGTCAGGCAGCCCCATTTCCTTTGCTAGTCAATATTTACCCATGGGACTGTGGGAGAGAACAGAAGCCAAGAGGGCCACAAAGGCTGGGCTCTCAAGGAGGGCAAGCTGCGCTTCTGGTCCCACCCCTGTGCGCCTTCAGCACCTCTGCCCCGGGCCCTGCAGTTGAAGGTCTCATAGTTGTGTTCTGCTGGCAGTGACTCCTACCCTGGCCACCCCGTGGCCACTCTGGAGTGATCATTAAAGCTTCACACCTCATTGACCTGCCACGCTGACAGCTCCTGAAACAGGAAGTCGCAGTCCAGGTGCCAAGGGAGGAGGGCGTTCCTAAGTCAGCAGCTGGAGACATGACCTTGGACGGGCGCTGCTCTGCCCCTCGCCAGCTCCTGCTTTGAGACCCGAACCGTCCGGGTCCTCACAGTGAACCTGGAGCAGGCCCTTACCTGGGTTACCACGTAGAATCCAAGGCTGTGGATGTTATAGAAATAGCCCAAGCCGAAAAGGGCTGTGAAGGCACCGCTGGCCAGCATCCCGAAAGTCAGGTAATACCTAATCGGCAGGCGTTCCCCTATTATGCCGCTGAGGGAACAAGGAAAGAGGCAGGCATGAGGAAACAGCACAGCACACGGCCAACAGCTACGACTAACAGCCACGGCCACGTCTCCCGGATATCCTGTGCCACGCTCTTTGCGTCTGGACCTCGGAGTCCCACCATTTCCCAGGAGACTGGACAGAATGCTTCTCTGTGGAGCTCCCTCCCTCCCGTGAGACCCCTTAGATCCACCTGTCATAAAAATCACCAACCGTCAAACAATATAAAGCACCCACTTGGGGCTCGCATAAACACTGCCTCACAAAGCAGGGCTTGCCCTGCTTGTTAAGCCTCCTTTTATAGCAAAAACACGCGGCCAGTGTACTGAGCTATTTAAGATGTCAATCATTAAGCTGTAAAGGGGGACTTGAAAAGGGGACCACTGTGACGCCCATCCAATGAACGGTAACCAAGAAACCTGTGTGAACACACCCACTGGGTGGGTCAGCGAGGACCACACTCCCCTGCCTGGCCAACCACTTCCTGCCACAGCCACTGCTGCCTGACTGAAAGACAGGTTTTCTTATTTGGTGTGTAAGGCCCATCAAGAGGGCCAGAGCCCCAGTGCTAAGAGTGACAAAGAGGCCCAGGGAGCTGACTTTCTGGAGTCTCACCTTCCTGGGCTGAAGGGAAAGTGAGCTACATCCACGTTAGGTTGGCTCTGAAACTGTTGCAGTGATGAGCAGACAAGGCTCCAGATTCACAACAGGGCGGGTCGCCATCACCATGACACCACGCTCTACCGTTTACCCACAGCATCACCAAGGACACACATGATTTCAGCAGATACAAAAGGCCCTTTGTGATCTTTCAAAACTCCATGTGGGCCGGAGAGATGGCTCATTGGTTAATGGCACTATGTTCTGGAGGACGGGGGAGTTGGTTTCCAGCACCCATGTCAGGAGGCTCACAACTACCTGTAACTCCAGCTCCAGGGGATCAGATGCCCTCTTCTGGCCTCTATGGACACCTGCATGCGTGCGCGCGCGCGCGCACACACACACACACCTTCAGAAAATCTAAAAAATTCACATGCCACACTTCCTTCCACATAAGCAGTCCAGGACTCTAACAAGCAGAGAACATGGGCAGATACCTGCCTGCCTGAGAGCAGCATCCTGGCCCTGGAGTATGTGCCATTGTTCCCAGGTCCTCTCCAGAAGCTGCTTGCCAGCAAGCTTTCCCTCCTGCCCTCACCAAACAGGAGCCATGCAAACGACCTTTAAACAGGCACAGTGACAATACACCCGGCTAACATGTTCAGCTGAGCAGAACTTAACCACAGGGACTGGAGAGCATTCTAGAGCTCGGGTCTATCTGCTGCGCCTTGCTCACTTCAGGGTTCAGGAGACATCTCAGAGGCTGCTAACTTGCTGAGGCCCAGGACAAGGGGCTGAATCATGTGGGCTCCCAAGAGCGTTTGTCACTGGCTACCACTGAGAGGTGTCTTCTAGTATGGCCGCCTGGTGCCACCACCCGACACCTCCTTCTGATGGAATGGACACCACCCCATATCATGTCTGACTCTCAGAGGATTCACACCCACGCTGCACCTGCTGATCCTGCCAGGCAAGACCTGGGTGCACCCCTCTCCATGTTTCTAGTCCAGCTAGAGTCATGTGACACCCACTGTCAAGACTTCAGCGGTAGCTGCCCAGTGGGGTTGTGCTGTCATGCCGGCTTGTCGTGGCACAAAGCCTAGCAGTGAAGTGGCAGGTGTCCTTGCCTCCCTCCTGAGATTTCTGTATGGACCTCACATCTAACAGAACCCCATTTCAATAAACTCACTGATGAGTGGCACGAGAAACTACTTTTGCTGATAAAGATGCAATGAGAAACCCACTTTATTTACTAATCCGGGTTCCCTGGGCTGGGCATCTTTGGAGTGAGGACGGTGCTACGTCCTGGAGTGTTTAGCCGAGTCTTTCATATCTGCCCACAGGATGATGCTGGATTCCCCTCCCCTAGCTGTGGCAGCTGCAGATGTTCCAGACACTGCTGTGTTCTCAAAGTGGCCCCAGCCTAGAGTCAAGTTTAAACATCACTTTCTAGTAACTGAGGAACCCCTAGCTCTCTGCACACTGCAGAGTGTTTGGATGCAGTAAGATAAATGAGGAGCAGTTGCCCCCCAGGAGAGTGTGTGACTGGCGTCCCTACCTCAGATACATCCCAATGGCATAGGCACAGAGGAAGGAGTAATCCAGGGCTCCAAGAAGCTGCTGGTAGTTGTTCTTATCTGTGTGGGATTGAGAAGCAACAGAAGGGCTCAGAATTACTTAGTAGGTTCTAGAGTTGGGCTATAAAATACATGTCCTATATTCTGAAAGTCCCTCCGAATGGGAGGCACTCTTAATTAAAAACAAAACAAAAAAACATGGCAGCCCAGCTGCTGGCCAGCTTCTTGTGAAAGAAAACAAAGCCCTCTTTTTTTTTTTCAAGTTGTCCTTGAATGTGTCCTTCAGACTGAAGGTAAACCATACTGGCTGTGGTGGGCTTGCCTTTGCGTTTCAATGTCACCTGGTTGGCCCGTGGCACCCTCATCAGATTTTGCGTGGCAAGCCCTAACCTCCGAGTATGACAGGCACACACTGCAGGGTCTCGTCTAGAGATTTACCCAGCACAGACATGCTTATTTAAGGGGTGTCCCCTTTGTAACGTAGGCATTGAAGACCTGGTGGTTGCCAAGTAATGTTTCCTAGGGGACAGTTGTCACTGAAACACATACTTGAGGACAGTGGCACTGTCCTGAGACCAGCCAGGCTGTAGGAGCCGGGATGGATGGCTGTCAAGATCCCTAGGCAACAGGGCATTTGACTAAACTCACCGAACGGAGCCCAGCCACAGTCGGTCTCAGTCACGGTCACGTTGTTCAGGAGCCAGTGGGTGGGGCCATGCCTGGTACTGCTACTGGGACCATTGAATCTGGGCTCAGCTTCATCCCCGGCAGCACACTGCTTATGGAGTTCGCCCTACAGAAGAAAGGGACGGTGGGGCAGATAAAGAATTTATTGGGATGTCTCAACCAGGTAAAGTGGCTTCCCCTCTTCACAGAGCAATGGTTTGCTGATCAGGAGGCCTCTGGTAGGCGTCTGAGCCCACAGGAGCTCCTGCCACAGACAGGTGGCTCCAGCGGTATTTTGCAATAACTCCAGCTCCCACCCACGCAGCCAACCCAAGCACCATCCGGCCTCTAGAGGCCTAACAGTAGAGACAGCATCTGGCAAGAGAGCTCCAAGCTGAGGACCAACTGCCAGACATCCTTGACGGGCTGCCCCAGGGAAAAGAAGGGATTAAGTGCTGATGCTGACACCCGAACACTGCAGAGGAAGGAAAAGGATGAGTTTTTAGGAACTGCTGGAAGAGGACCGAGTCTCCAAACACGGCCCAACACAGGCTACGTGACTTCATCTCCATGAGTTCAAGCACAGACGAGAGACACTCTCGTGGATGAATCTTATGGCTACTTAGAAGGGGATAATAGGGTCTGGCATAGGCAGCTGGAAAAGCTCCACCTTAACTTAGATGCTGGGTACTCAGGTATAGAGGCAGCGACAGGTCAAACCAGATGCTTAAGATGAATGCATTTTATTGTGCACAGATCATTCATACATATATGTGCGTGTATATATTACACATATACATCTACATCATATATATGATATGTATATATAATACATATACATGCACACGTATATGCATATTTACACAAATACATACATTTATCAGCAAGTCAGGTGGCAAACAGTGCATCTCACCAGGACCAGCAAGCTGTATTAGGATGGAGGTGCTTGACAGGTGGCGGAGACAAGAAGTGTGAGGAGAGACTCTGAGGATAAGCACACAGTGTCCTGCCTTGGTTTCCCCACCTGCACAAGAGGCTGCAGCTCACTTAAAGAACCGAGATTGTGAGACTGAATACCACACTTTCTACACAGTGTGTGGGATGGGGCCGCCCAGAGACGCTAGCCACACTTGCAGTAAGAGTAGGCCAGGACCATCTCCCGGGGAAACTGAGAAGTATGGAACTCACTTTTTCATATCTGTGAACTCACACTTGTCTTCTGCACTAGATTTCATAAAGGAGCCATGTCACACAAGACTCAGATGAAGCAGCCAACCAGGTATAGGTGAAGGTGGCAAGGGGGACCTTCTGGTCAGGGGGAATTCTTCCTGAGAGTCATAGGGGCCTGGAGGCTGGTACAGAAAGTTGGTCTTGCTGTAGCATCAGGCAAGGAGACACTTGGCCACCATGCAGGTGGCAGGCTCGTCCATCTCCATCAGGACAGAGTGGCTATCGTGAGGCAGGTTATCTGAAAGGCTTCCTTGGTCATCCTGGCTGGGCACAAGGCACAGCATGGCACATCAACAAAGCTTTGTGCATAGCTCTGTGCTGTTAAATGCTGACTTAAATGCCATCCCAAAGCTCACCACTTTATAAACTGATTACCTTCTCTCAAGCTTCCACTGGTAGCACTGACATGCCAAAGAGGCTCTGACCTCACTTGGACCTTCCCCCACTCAAGCTCCTGGCTGCCACTGCCAGGACTGCTGAGTGTGTGTGTGTGTGTGTGTGTGTGTGTGTGTGTGTGTGTGTGTATTCCAATTCTACCACCAAGACCTCAGTTTTCTGACTTCCCTACTATGTTCTTTCTCAAGGACACCACACCCAAAGGGGCCTTCTCCATTGCTGCCCATTGAGGATAGTTGCAGGCTGGGAGGGTAACCTGCAGGACTAAGCGAGCATGCTAGCCTTGCATGGAAGTGAGGAACATGCATTCTATAGGCCATACTCAGAATAGAATTCTGGGACTTGACCTGCCCGGGGAACACCATCCATGGAAACCAGAACAGATTAGAAATGATACGAAATCTTCCATAAGCCACAGGAGAAGTTTTCCGGTCCTGCCCAAGATGAGCAGCACCCAGCACCCAGCACCCAACACCTGGTTAGTTAGGATCACAGGCTCTTGGTCATAGACAGGTATGGGCTGGGACCACAGACTACTGCGGCTGCTTGTAACTGACTGATCTCAGTCACACCCCCTGGCCACCAATGCTGAAGCCAATGTGACAATGGCTGGAGTCCCAGGGTGGCTGAAGGATGGACTTCAAACAGAGAGTGCCACCCAGGTCCTTGCCTGCCCCTGGGGCCGGCATGTGGAGACTGATTTCCAGGGTGCTAGGGCACAGCTCCAGCAGCTAACCTCCAATCTCACTGGACACCATATTCTCATACCTCTCCCAGTCTTTCATGTCAGAGATGCCATCTTTGCCTCTCCTGTAGCCCCTCTGGGAGGCTGCCTCCAAAGGATGAAGGACTCAGAAGATATTTAAATAAATGCATTAGTTTTCAGTAACATTGCTCTATTTTAATATTCCAACAACATCTGTTCTGAAAACCGGGTGTTCGGTGGGGGGCACGGCAATTAAGCAAAATGAATCCACGTGGAGTGAATTCTTACATGGGCTGCAGGGAGACATACTAGGCTCCCACGGGCTGATTGCCAAAGAGGCATTTTGGGGAGGGGATGCGTCCGTTGAGGAACACGGTTGTTGTCAAAGCAGCCCTTTGCAAACATTTACAGGATTATCTTTCAACAAGCTACACAGAAAAATCTATCAGTTTGTTACAGCAATTGGTTAATAAGAACTGATCAGGGCTAGGAGATTAGCCTCGTCAGTTAAAGTATCTGCCTTGTGAGCATGAGAGCCTGAATTAGAACTCCGGAACCCCTGGGGGAGGGGCTGGGTATGGCAGTGAGTGCTTTTAATCCTAGCACTGGGGAGGCAGAGACAGGCGCATCTCTAAGCATGGACGGCTAGCCAGGTTAGCCCACTTGGTGAGTTCTAGGTCAACAAGAGACTTGGACTCCAAACAGGATAAAACATGACTTAAGAATGACACCTGAAGTTGGTCTCTGGTGTCTGCATGCATGTACATACCTATGTGTGCATTTAGATACACACGAACATGCATGCTCACACACTCTTTCCCACACACAGAAAAGAACTGACCAGTCAAAAGAGTGTGTCAGGGCTGGTGCAAACAGCTCAGCAGGCCAGGGTGCTTGCTACAAGCCTGGGGAGCCAGGTGGAAGGAGAGACCCAACTCCCACATCTTTTGACCTCCCAGTGCACACTCCCCACACATAAAGAAATAAATGTTCTTAAAAAGTTAAAAAGACAAAAAGGACAGTGGATCCTAGCTATAGGTGTCCTAACTTTTTACTAAAATGTTCCCTGGGAATCTTTGCGTCATGGGCACTTGGGAGGCGGAGGCGGATATCCAAGAGTTCGAAGCCAGTGTGCTCTACTTGGTGAGTCCCAGGCCAGCAAGGGGCACATCCTGAGACCTTGTCTATAAAGGAAACTTCAGAAAACAGCTTCCTTGACAGCTCTGGCCCTTATGACTCCTGTTTTCTGTTTGCCCTGGGGTTCCTATCGTTTTCAGTTCTGTGCACAAAGAGAACTGTCTACACACACTCCAGGGACCCTGAAAAAGTAATTCTCTGAGAAACCAACTATTTACAGGTTCTGCTCTGGCCCAGCCTGGAGGAGAGCCCCCCAAAGTTCCCCTCCATGCAGACACAGACTCCATCTGTCTACCTGCCAGGGAAGACATCTGCCTCAAATAAAGATGGCTACAGGTGGAGGATCATGGGAAGGGACAACATTGTCCTCCCAGCTCCAGGTTTATCATTGTGTTTTTAAAGGAACTTTTTTTTTTTAAATCGGAGAAAAATAAACGTAGTCAGTGATGATTCAGGACAAGTGTAACCCTGATTGACCCCGCAACACTTGAAGTGAGTCATGATCACTGGCGAAACCCAGCTCAGTCTCAGCCGTGAGGTCCAAGTCCAGTAAGCAAATGTATTCCAGCTTTGTTAACAGCCTTCTGGGAAATACAGACTGCAGATGGTGACTCACTGGGTCCCTGATAGAATCATTCCCGTCCCTGGGGCCATTTGTGTCATTTACAGTGGGAGCTGCAGCGAGGGCATGCTTCCTAAAGTTCAGTAACGTCTACATCGTAGGTGCAGACAGTCTTGTCTGTATCAAGAGGCAAAGCAGCCTGCAGGACTCGGCATAAGGCTAATCCATACACAGGTGCCCTGGAAAGTCTGGGCGGTAAAGGGAATCACACGAGATGCTGACCATATGCAAGTAATCAGCTGTCTTGGAGACTCCAGGCCAGCACTGTCAGGAGCAGAGACCCAGGGCTGGAGAGATGGCTCAACAGCTAAGAGCACAGACTGTTCTTGCATAGGACCCTGGCGTGGTTCCCAGCACCCACATGGTGGCTCACAATTGTTCATAATTCCAGTTTCAGGATATTTGGCACCCTCTTCTGACCTCTGAGGGCCCCAGGCATGCGTACAATACACATACATACTGTTAAGTCTGGAGAGTAGCCTCCAGCCCCTGGCATCCATCCCAGCCCCTCCTGGTCTGGGAGTTACATTAGTCTGGACTCCAAATCCCAGCATACCACTCCCACAGGGTATTTAAGTAGGCTCCCAGAGGAGAAACACGTGGTTCTGGGTTTGCATGTGCTCCCTGCTTTCCTGTCTCCCCGCTATGTGCTCGGCCACCTGAGAGCCTTGTATTTAATAAAATGATGGGCATTTTAATTAGGTTTGGTCTGATCTAATTGGATTTCTTTGTGCTGGGGGAGTTGCCCTTCTTAGGATTTTTTCCCTAACACATACATGTAGTAGGCAAAACATTCATACACATAAATAAAAATAAATAGACCTTAAAAAGTAATAGAGACCCTGGGACCAGAGGACCAATGTAGAAGACACTAACAAGAGTTCACTTACTCCCCATGACACCCAAGGGCTGCTGTGAGGTCGGCATTAGACAGTTAACACAACAGACCATTGGTTACGGAATTCTGGCTCAAACCAAGACCCCTCCTCAAGAAACTCAGAGGCTCCAATGGAGAGTGTGACCTTGGACCACTTTCACACCCTTCCTGGCAAAACTCCTCCCGCTCACCAGGTAGAGTCCAAGGGTCAGATCCTGCCCCAGAGACCCTCTGGTGGCAAACCTGTCACCAAACCTGTCTCACAGGCAATGACTCTTTGGTGACACCCCACCTTCAACCTGGTACTGGAAGTGGTCCCTCCCTTACCGTGCAGGCCCAGTCTTTCCAGCTGAGTCCCCAGAAGCCCCAAGAAGGCTCCCTGACCTTGTTTGACCCCAGGTCTTCAGTGCTCACTCAGGCCCCTGTGTGGGGCCACTCAGGAATTTCTCTAAGCAGGAAGAGTCACAGAGACAGCATTCAAATTTCCAGGGCTGGTCACTGGGGCCTATGTCAGAGCCCTTGTCACATGTCATACCCGGGAGCTTTTAATGCCACTGACTGTTTTCCTACCCCCTCTCTTAAAGGTTTCCAAGTGTTTTGTTTCCACAGCAAACTCCTGGCTACCAAAGAAAAACTCTGGAACCTTCTTAGTAAATGAACAAACACGCTGGAGAAGGCGCCCAGGCTCAGCAGGCCCCTACCTTTTCTCCAATGCTGGGAGCCCTTCGAGGGCAGCTAGCTCTGCTCAGCTGGGAAGGTCACAGTACCAGAGTCCTGGACTAGGTCCCACTGGCAGATGGAAGGCAAGTGCGTCACAGAGCGATAAATAGGTGGGTCTTGGCCCGAGGAAGCAGCCTTGTTTCTTCTACGTTAGTCAAAAGCTGTTCACTCTTGAGACTGGCCCACAGGTAAGGTGGGGTGAGAAAACACCCGCTTCCTCCCTAGTTCTGATGTCAATAGAGAGGACTTGAGGTCCAGTGGAACACCTGTCCCTGGCCCTTGCCCTGCTCTCCTGTGTACACTCAGTGTGTGAGCCGCAGAGAGGGCCCCGGAACCAGGCAAGGGGTCAAACTGCACCAAGCGTTGCAGCCGCTTGGGAAAGCGTTTAAGACGGGATTCGCCAGGAAAGAAAACCAGACAACATAAATATTTAATTAAGTTTGGGGATTCTGGAGCTGTAGTCAGATGGAGGTGTGCCCCTGAGGGGATAAAGCGTGAAACACTGTAAAGATCTGAGTTTCTGAAAAAGGAAAATAAAGCAAACCATGGCAAAAGACCCTGAAAGGAAGATGCTGGAATAAGCAGTCTCTAACAATCTCCCGGCCCTCATCCTTCTGCCCTCTGGCTCCCGGAGTCCCCAGGCTTCAGGTAGATTACTGGAGAGCCCCATGTGTGATCCTGGAGTCCCCAGGCTTCAGGTAGATTACTGGAGAGCCCCATGTGTGATCCCGGAGTCCCCAGGCTTCAGGTAGATTACTGGAGAGCCCGTGTGTGATCTCTTACCTTCACGATGCTGATGGGCTTTCGGGACAGGTGGAAGCTCGCATACAGCAGGAATGTCAGCAGGAAGATGAAGGCCCGGTACCTGGAACACACGTAGCAGACAGGGCATGAGAGGTGTCACGCTCCGTCGTCTGTGCATTAGCCACGCACCAAACCCACTCACAATCTCATGACAGTCTCAGGACATTAAAAACACGGCTATCCCTGATTGTGCGAGACCATCGAAGCCCTGCAGGAGCTGGGGGATGCCAACATCTTCGGCCCCAGCCTCTGCTCTATCACTCGGTCCCAACAACAAACAGTTCTCGAGTGGATTCCTCCTGGGGGCTCTGTAATTCAAGGCATGTTTGCCAGCGGTCTACCCAGTAACAGTATCAGACACCATGGGTTGTCCCCTACATGGCCCCCACAGGCCCTGTCTCTCGTTGGGTTCATTTGCTTGAGAATGCAAATGCACCAAAGAAACTCTTTCTTGCATTTGCCATTTCCTTCAAAGCCCACGGAGCCAACCTGCTTGACAAGAACGAAGACACACTGGGGGGACAAGTCTCTCCCTGTCTCTGACTACAAGATTTCTGAAACCATGAACCCCAAGAAGTGAGTCTCCCTAGGATGCTCATGCCTGGAGAAGGGAAGGACTGAAGCCTGGGCCAGTCAGGGGAAGAGATCGGCAAGGAGAGTTGGTGCCTCAGGGAATGAAGCTGCTTGCTACCCAGCCTGATGACCTGAATTTGAACCCCAGAACGAAGAAGGAGAGAATCTATTCTGCAAGCTGTACTCTGACCTTCCACAACCTATCATCACAGGAGCAAACCCACACCCGTACATGCATAAACAAAAGGAATAAACAGATGCTTTTTAAAAAAAAAATTAGAGGCTAAAATTAGTGTTTCCAGACTTAAACAAAGGCCCTGGTTGAGGTGGAGGAAGGAGGGTGGTCACTCTGTAGGAAAGAACCCGCATGTAGAAACCAGCTTCAGAATACAGAATCCTCTGAGCTCTCTTCTCCCTGGGGAAACCGAGTGGAAAGTCCACAGGACACTCGTCCCAGCCCACCAGGTGACAAGAAGAAAGTAAACCTGTGAAAAGCAAACAGTTCATCCCAGCACTCAGGAGGCAGAGCTGGAGCTGCCCCAGCGAGGGACAAGCTGTATCTCAGTCTGTGAAAGCCTCCCTGGGACAGAACAGGTTCTCTTCGTTCTTTGGCCAAAGCTGCTAACTTGGCCCATGCGCTGAGCCTGAGGCTGGTTGTGAGCCGCCCACTGACCTCTGCAGCGCCATTTCCAGCTCCCAGCCAGGCTCTAGCTCCTCCCCAGACACAAGGCAGGACAGCCTGGGCATGGGTTTCCCTTCAGAGGCTCTCATTTGGACTCAGGAGCCTGGACACCTTCCAGTGACCACTGCTTAGGGCTGCCCGACTAAGGCTCTACAGAAGTCGAGGGAAGGGTGACTCAGTGGCCTCAGGCTTTCTGTCAACCCCTAGCCGGAATTGAAACTCCCCTATTGTGATGATAAGGGAGGAGGAGGGCCGGGCCCTGACAGACTACATTCCTCAGTCCTCACTGGGTTTCAGTCAAGATGAGATGACCAGTTGCACTTTCCACCAGGCCCCTTTTCAGGTGGCTGGGGAAGGTGGTACAAAGCGTGCAGGCAAAGGGGCTCTTCGGGACAGCCCATGCTCCTGCTGGTGAAGCCACAAATGGACTCTTCACAGAGAGAAAGCCTCCTCCTGAGGGTTGGAGTCAAAGGTCAATGAAGAACAGGCAGGATTTACCAAAGGCTGAAAAGGAAGCCTTTATCTACAAGTGCCGTGCTGCCCAGCCTACTTCCTCAATTTCCAAAGTCACCCTTCTTCCTTCGGCCTCAGCTTCCTAGAGGACCTGAGGTGGGGGAAAGGCAGTAGTTGCAGACTTCCAGGAGGGTCTACAAGTAATAGCTGCTCTCAGCTAGTGGTCATCTGTCCCCGCTTGGTCTCTGGGAGAAGTGGGTGGGTCCCATGCTTTCACGGAACAACAATCCTGGTCTATGAGACTGAGGTCCCTCAGGATTCCTCAGGAGCCCTTGTTCTGCTTGGTCCTTTATTGTCATCCTTTTATTTTGTTTGTTTGTTTTTGTTTTTTTAAGACAGGGTTTCTCTGTAGCTTTGGAGCCTGTCCTAGAACTAGCTCTTGTAGACCAGGCTGGCCTCGAATTCACAGAGATCTGCCTGCCTCTGCCTCCTGAGTGCTGGGATTAAAAGTGTGCACCACCACCGTCACCCATGGCTTATTGTTATCTACATCACCATTCACAAAGCTGAACCATTTTGCGTGGACAGGAGCAGGGCTTCTGAGCATCAGTTCGTCCAGAAATAATGTCCTGATGATGTCATGAGTTAGTATGAGGTCTTGTCAGGTTCCGATGGCTCTGACCCAAGGACTAGTGTCCTCTTAAGAAAAGAAGATGCTGGAAATGGGGGTGCATGCCTTTAATCCCAGAATTTAAGAGACAGGTGGATCTCTGTGAGTTTGAGGCCAGCCTGGCTACATAGAGAGACCTCTCTATTTGTACTTTTGGTTTTATGTGATGCTACAGGTGGACCTGGGGAGGCGAAGTAAACAAAGAGAAGCCGACAGCCTCAGCATTTTCTCTCCAGTGCCCGCTCCGCTTATGCGGTTATGACAAATAGTACATGTCAATACAAGAATCGAGCCTGGGTTAACCCTGAGTTTCTAGCAAAAAGTGCACATTCTATCAATGCCAGCTTAGGGCCCGGATGCACTCCCAGACTCTCCTCAGGGGTATCTGCTGTGGTTCAGACATGCCCAACTATTTGACATTGGAATATAACATTTATTTAACTTGAGAGCCATGCAGAAAAGTTACAATAACCAAAATTCACACACACACCCCCCCACACACACACCCACACACACCACACTCTACCACCACAAAACAAACAGACAAAAATAACCTTCATGGTTTAATTTGAGACAATTTATGATTTTGTGTTGGACTGTATCCATTGCTATCCTTGACTGCCAATCCTATGTACAGAAGGCTCTTGTGTTGAACATCTGGTTACTAGCTGGTGCTGCTGCTTTGGAAGGTGGTTAAACCTTTTGTGGAGTGGTCTTAGAAATAGATGTCTGGGGAGTGGGTCTCGAGGCTTACAGACTGGCCCTACTTCCTGTACCATGCAGATGAGAGCAAAGCAGACTCGTGTTTCTGTCACAGTAGCCCACAGCAGCTTCCCTCACTACACGGAGGGACTGTATCTTCAAGACATGCACAAGAAGCCCTTCTGCCCTTAAGCTGCGTTTTTTTTAAAAGATTTTTTTCATTTATTTATTATATATACAGTGTTCTGTCTGCATGTATGCTTGCATGCCAGAAGAGGGCTTATAGATAGATGGTTGTTTGCCACCATGTGGTTGCTGGGAATTGAACTCAGAACCTCTGGAAAGCCGGTCAGTGCTCTTAACCGCTGAGCCATCTCTCCAGCCCTTAAGCTGCTTTTTTGCGGGTCATAGAGATAAGACAAATAATTAATACAGTGTCCTTGAGTGTCACGATCCTCAGAGAAGCAGCGGCATCCCAGCCGCTGAGGTATCGTCTGGTCTTGGTTGGCTGTCACTTGCCTCTGCCACATAGGGACTCAACAAGTGCTTTTTTGGGAATTACTCATCAGGGTGGCTGGTTTAGAAATGAATCCTAACCCTTTCTGACCTCAGAAACCACGCAACCAGATACAGAAGGAAGGCCATGACTTTGTCAGCGCCTCGATCAGGAGACAGATGTCATTGTGATTGACACTGGTCATTTAAGACACCGCCTGCCTTGGCAACTGGACTGATTTCCATACTAAGTAGAGACTAAGAATCTTGTAGGAGCATGCACGAAATGATGGAGATGTTCCCAGCTACCAGGCTCCTGATCCTGGAGGCTAGCCCTGAGGAAAGAATCACGGTCCTGTCCAGTGGCTCACAGGTTGGGACATCTGTGAGATGCATCAGGGTACTTTTCTCAGTTGGGGGGCCACCATCTACTCCTAGGATCAATTATTTGAAGTCTCAAGTTGTTCTAGATCTTGTCAGCAAGCAACAGTTCCTTCATGTTTCATTCATGGCTTTGTTTCCTGGCATTGCATGGCATTTCCGCCCAACTTCTGCTGTTCCTGCCAGCCGAGGCATGAGTGGGTCTCTGAGGCCCTGGTTCCTGTCAGTGGGAAGGGGCACACACAGAAGACCCCGAGCCGGGTATGCAGACCAGCCGCACACAGAAGGAGACCAGGAGCTAGGTGTTCATACCCGCTCTGGGCCTCTGGGGTCCCTTCCCATTCCACCTCCTGCAGTGTGAATTCGAATCGGTCTTAATTATAAGAACCTGAGTCAGATCTCGGGGTAAGTGCTGAAAGATCAGGGAAGTAAAGGAGCCAGCCATTAGAGACATCTTTTACCTCTACCGAATCCTCGGGTTGAAGGGGGCAAGATCCTGTGTCCACAAATCCTCAGACTGAATGGCATGAGCTCCCATCTCCTCCTGCCTTATATTCCTCTCTCTGCCCAGCCATATTCCTTCCTGTCTCCACCTCCCTAGTGCTGGGATTAAAGGTGTGAGCCACCACCGCCTGGATCTATTTCTCTTTTAGACTGGATCAATCTTTTTTTTTTTTTTTTTTTTTTTGGTTTTTCGAGACAGGGTTTCTCTGTGGTTTTTTGGAGCCTGTCCTGGAACTAGCTCTTGTAGACCAGGCTGGTCTCGAACTCACAGAGATCCGCCTGCCTCTGCCTCCCAAGTGCTGGGATTAAAGGCGTGCGCCACCACCGCCCAGCAGACTGGATCAATCTTGAGAACTCAGGTCTGCCCCTGCCTCCTGAGTGCTGGGATTAAAGGTGTCTGCCAACACTGTCTGGCATCTATGGCTAACTAGTAGCTCCACACTCTGATCTTCAAGCAAGCTTTATTTGTTAGATCACAAACAAAATATCACCACAACCTCCATATATCTAGTCCCTCCTCCTCCCCCACAGCATCTTCAGCCCCTTTCTTCCCCAGCCCCACCTGCCAAAAAGGCACTGTCTGACTTTCTAGCCAAGAACACCTGCATATCCAAAATGAGACAACCCATAAAACAGGTGTTTGAACCTTTCCATGATTCAAGGTCATAAAAGACAGATAGGCCACGGGACATTTTTAGACTGAAGGAGGCAAATCCCGCAAGATGGCAAAATGCAACATGCAGATTCTAGATGGAACAGGAACCATCAAAGATCTTGCTGGACACTGGACATGGTATTTTAACATGACCACTGATTAAAGTCTTAACCCAGGGCCTCATGTTGACCAGCACTCCACCAATGGGCTACATGCCCAGCAAAAGGCAAAATCGACATAGAAATATCTAAAAAAATAAAAACTGTACAGTGCCTATCACACCCATCTACGTAAAAGTAGGAGGAACAGACTAGAAAAACAGTAATTTGTAGCACACAAGAGGACACCACAGGTCTACAAGACAAGCTAAACCGTCTCCCAGTACGAGCGTGTGAAGGGTTGTGACTGGATCCCTAGCTGACCTCAAGGGAGAGCTATGAAGAGGTTCCCAAACCCACCCTGAGAGCTTCTGGAATTGCCCAGCAGACCGTGTGAGTGGGTGAGTGGACCAGAACGAGACTGTGTAGACAACCACCATGCTGAGCAGAGGGAGAGCTGAGCTTCCCGAGAAAGATCACAGAAAACCTCAGTGGCACAAACTGTCTCCACAGAGGCAACCAGAAAGGCAAGGTGGCTCCTCCACTGGTGATAGGCATTACGGGCTCCTGTTGCCTGTGCTCTGAAGGACTTTCTTTTCTTTTCTTTCGTTTCTTTTCCTTTCTTCGTTTCAAAAAGCCATTTGTTTTCCTGCTAAGTGCCCTTTCCCACGTCTCCTATCAGAGATGATAATAAGCCCCAGATTCTAAATACACCATGGGACACACATGTCTCTCTGAACTTCCATGATCACGCGAGGAAAACCCTTTTTCTTGCTCACTTGTCCACTTAACTTGCTAGTACCCAACAAGCACTCAACATAAAAGGGGAGGAGCAGGGCTGAGGTCTCAGCTCGGTGCCAGCGTGCTTCTTTAGCACAAGGCCCTGGGTTCGTTATCAGCACTAGAGCTGTGGGAAGTCCTTCAGCCAATGGCCTTTGTTATGCTAGCCCACTTTGGGCATAGTCCTGTGTATTATAAATTGAGACGTAGGGATGAGCGGGATTCCCTTGGCTGCTGGATTCAGCTCCGGTTCCCCCGCACATGCAGAGGACTGTGGGTCTCTACTCTTTCTGTGAGTTTTCCCCATAATAAATAAACCTGTGTTATACTCCATTCTGGGCTAGTGGGAAACTATTTTATATTGTAACACACCACAAAAATAAAAAGAGCTGGGTGGTGGTGGGGCACACCATTAATCCCAGCCCTCGGGAGGCAGAGGCAGGAGGATGGATCTCTGTCAGTTTGAGGCCAGCCTGGTCAACAAGAGCTAGTTCCAGGACAGGCTCCAAAGCTACAGAGGAACCTTTCTCAAAAATAAATAAATAAAAAGAGAAAAGATGAGTTTTTCCTTCCTGACAGATTAGGAGTCCAAACACTGTCTGTGATGTCACCACCAAAGCACAGGACTCTTGAGGGCCACCATGCCAAAGCTATGAGAAAGCTTGACATCCATGCTCCATACCGAAACATGGGTGAAAAAGCCACCCAGTGCACCCTGCCGCTCTGCCCCACACATCACCACGCCGAGCTTACCACTGATCCCGGGAGAAGGAGATGATGAAACGGATTCCCACGGGGAGTCGAGCCATTTACGTCGCCCCTGACCTTGGAGCTCCAGTCCTGAAATCAGATGCTTCAGGAAACAGGTTAAGGTTCTTTTCTTTTCTTTTTTGACAGCCTTGCAGTTCACACAGCCTGGAGAGGAACAGCAAGCATGTCCTACTGAGTCATGTCCCCTCTTCCTTCCATTCGAGTTGGCCAAGCTCTACGGGAGAAAGACATTATTAAGAATCTGAGGTCCTGGGTGGTGGCGCTTGCCGCCTTTAATCCCAGCACTTGGGAGGCAGAAGCAGGCAGGTCTCTGTGAGTTCAAGGCCAGCCTGGTCTACAAGAGCTAGTTCCAGTGTAGGCACCAAAGCTACACAGAGAAACCCTGTCTTGAAAAAAATCAAATAGATAGATAAAAAAGCTGTGGTCCTGATGCTCATACCTCTGAGACACTGGCAGGGAGAAGTCATTCTACAGATGGGGAGAGGCCACCCACAGCTGATCAAAGTTACACTTCTGGTACCAGAGGAAGCTCCCACCATGGATGCCCTGGGGCAGACCGCTAAAAAGGAGCTCATGGGATGTTCTAATGATTCCTGAAGGGAAGTGGACACTCAACGCTGCCTTCAGGGCTTCCAGAAGTGAGTCTGGCCAGTCTGCCCCAAAGCGTACATCTATTGTTTAGTTACACACACAATTATCAGAGCACGGGGTGGAGGCGGGCACTGCTCCATTACTGCTCACTAGGACTCAAGTGAGCCTTAGCCAGAGAGGATTATGGGCCTGGGCAAAAAACTGCAGAAGAGATCAATCGTCAGTTGCTTAGGCTGTGGTTCTGCGATTGAGCCTGCCACACCTAACACTGGGGATGAGCTTCCCAGCAGCCGCTGTGGATCTCTCTCCCGTGCTCACGGCAGTAGCTTGGAAAATGAGCTTTCTCTGAAGGCTGGGCCGCTGAAGGGCAATGCTAGGTGGAACAGCACAAAGCCAGAGAACTGAGGAGGGGCCCAGCGTTGAGGTGGGTCTCCCAGCCAGATTCCCCATACCACCCTCGGGGCATGTTTTCTCCAAGGCATCGTATTTTTCCAAAGTGGAATCTACTTCTCGGCCTCAACAAATATCCTGGAGGTGTAGCTCAGTGGTGGAGTCACAGGACAGAGACTTTGGGTCTCAAACCCCACAGTTCACTTGCAGACAACCAACAACCTTGAAGACAGTTTAGCCCAGAAACCAGCGCCACAACCCTCGTGGAGGTGCAGAGGCCCTTTCTAACCAGCCAGGAGAGCTCCACCTTTCTCAGGGTCCCATGGGGCCTTAGCAAGTGTCACCATTCCTGACCCTACACAGACCTACAGTGAAGTAAGCCTAGGCCCACTAAGTCTGTTCCCTTAACTTCTCCAGCTCAAAAATGAGGGTGATGACCTAATGGTATCATCATTGTTATACAAAGCCGTGATCTCAGGAAGGCCTTGGCACAGGGCCTGGTACACAGCAGACAGTCCATTAATACCAATGTGGGTGGTTCTGCTGGCTTCTGGGAGGGCAGGATTTCCCTGTCATATACCCTAGCATAGAATAGGAGCAAGGCGCTCAGCTGGAGCCAGCCTGGTGGTTTATACCTGTAATCCCATCGCTCGAGAGGCTGAGGCAGGAGGACCATTTTGAGTTGGAGTCCAGTCAGGGCTACCTAGCGAGTACCAGGCCAGCTAGAGCATAGTAGCAAAACCCTGCCTCTGGATTAGATCAAAAGTTGTAGGAGTCTGCCTCAAATCTCCATATGTAAATGATTATCTTTCAAAAAAGGTTTGCTCAAAAGGAGTTCTTGTTGGGCTTCGAGTGCACCGGTGAATTAACTGTGATGGTAGCTTCGGGTTAAAGGATTTGGTTTCAACTGTACAAGGCTTGAAGATGGATAATCAGGGTCTAATTTTTTCCTCCATCAAAATACTGAAAATTCACCCTTTGCTACCAGCCAAATCTATGTGTGTTATCCAGCAAAACCTAGTCCAACAGCAAAGTTCCAGAAGGTCTAAAGAGGAAGAAAACTCCTGGCTTCTCCTGATGTATGTACGTGTGAGTGTGTGTGTGTGTGTGTGTGTGTACATGTGCTATCCGTGCTCACAGGAAGTGCACCTTGGGATTGACAGATGGTGATTCCACATTTGGGGTGCTGAGAACTCAGATTAACAAAGCCTCCCCCTTTTTTTGCTAGCCTGGACAACATCCTCAAAATCTGTCCCCTCAAAATCCCCGGTCAGGAGGGCTACTGACATACCCTCCTGGAGCCCGAGGCTTAGCTTTTACTCTAAGACATCCTCAGCCTGTGGGTGGCAACCCTCGCATATCAGATGTTTACATTGCAACAATGGTAGCAAAATTACAGTTAGGAAGTAGCAACAAAGTAACTTCATGGGAGTCACCACAACATGAGGAATTGTATTCAAGGACCTCAGAGTTAGGAAGGGTGAGAACCACTGCTCTAAGAGGAGAGACCAGCTAGCCCAGCTAGGAGTCTAATCCCAGGCCTTCCATTTGCTTGGGAGCACCTTCTCAGGCGGAAGTACACTTCCTCCAGCCCATCCCTGCACAGAGGGGGAGCGCCCAGAGGGAGAGCACCTGGCTTGGCTGACTGGCTCTGGCATATAGCCTAAACACAGAAAAGTAGTTTTTAAAAGTCACCTCTTAGAAGCACCCCATTAAACTTCAGCCCATTAAAGAAAAGGATAAGAAGGCAGTGTTATCAGACAGGGAAGGGACAACAATTAGGAACTACTGCATTGTGACACAGCATCCCTACCAGGCTCAGAAGCTGTGCAGACTAGCCCTTCCCAAAGAGCCTGGCCAAGGGTAGAAGAACAGACACAGCTATGAACTGTCCTTCCAGCCCCAGGGCACAGAGCCACCTAGAGCCACCCACCCTTCAAGGAGACTCAGAAGTGGCTAGAAGTTAGCAAAAGAAAGAGTAATGCCTCAGGGTTTTCTCCAAGGGGGGGGGGCGGCAAAAATCATAGCACCCTAAGGCAACGTGTCAAAATGAGGGCATTTAAGGACAAACCTGAGAACCAGACAACTCCCTCCAAGTTTCAAGAGTTTTTGTTTTAAACCAAGACAAATTACAGCCTCTCCAATTAAGCACTTTCTAAGCCTTTAAAGGCTCCATTTCCCACAGGAGATAAACAGAAACAGTTATTTTCACTTGTCCTGGGCATAAATACAAGTAGGAGTCAGAATTCTGTCCACCACTGCTCTTAGCCCATTCACAAGGAACAACGCAACCCATGTGTTGCCCAGGAAACTCGACCTGTAAATCTACTCTCTAGACCACAGGGTGCAAACCTGATTCCCCAAGAGAGGGAATTTCCAGGTGTCCTCTAACCAGGTACGAAGAAAGAAATCAATGTGCTAAGCCAATCTATTTACCAACTCGCCCAAGTTCACGCAATTTAAGTTCCGGGGCCAGCAGCCGGGCAAGCAGGTAACCGGGAGCCCAGGTGCAGAAAGCTCTGAAGACCAGGAAAAGGCAGTTTAGGAATGCAAACCTAGACAGAGGTAAGGAAGGGTCTTCAGATCAGATGTAAATCTTTACCTGTAAGGTCACCAAGATCCCAGGGTGGACCCGGAGTGCTGGAAGATTGGTGCATGCGCCTGGGAGACTTTCCGGTGATTTAAAGCTTTTATTACCGCCAGAAGGTTAGCTGTCACTGCGTTGGTCACTGAGCCCGAGCTCCAGGAAGCAGTTCTTTAGCAAACAAACAACCAGAGAACCCAGGGTGCTGGCTGCGAGCTTTCCCAAGGGCTTTGCGAGCCGGCTCCTCCCCGGTCGCACAGCCTCCTGGCCGGGTGGTGAAGGCTACGGGCACGCCCACGTCCCCAACGCGCGGCTGCAGACAAAGCGCCGGGTCTCCAGCAGCCGGCTCCCCACAGCTGTCACAGCGGCCCGGGACTGGGAGGGGACCCGGCAACACAGCTAGGCGATCCCAGCCCCGGGCCTTGGGGAGCCTTCTGCTTCTTCTTCCCCGGGAACTCGGCGTCGCCCGGGATCGCCCGGCTCTGTCGCCCAAGGCCAGCCACTCTAGGATCCTTTACTTCAAAGACTTCCCTCTAGGAAAAGCACTTGGCTGGTCCGGGTTCTCCAGCCACAGCATACGGGGACAAACGGCGGAGAGGCCGAAGCGGGGGCGCAGGGCGCGGGGCGCGGGCCCGCTGGCAGGTGCGCGGCCGCTGGCAGGTGCGCGCCGCTGGGGAGGGTCCTTGTCGCCCCCGCGCCTACCTGCGCTCGGCAGCCCGCGCGACGCGCTTCCTGCTCTCGACTTCCTGGAGCGGCTGCCCTTTCACTTTCTCAACCCTACGGGGCGCCGGCCCGAAGCGCTCCTCCCTCTCCCGCGCGCCCCCTGACCCCAGCCCCGCGCGCGCCCAGGGACCTAGAAGGCCCGGGGATGCTCGGCTTTGGCATCCTCTAGTTGTCCCTGGGTCCTCACACCTGCCTCTCATGCCCTCCCAGGTTCCGCAGGGTGCTTGGCCCTTACTGGCATTATGCCCAGCAGCCAACTGCCAGATCCTAGGGACCTTCAGCACTACCAGGCTTTTGTCCCCAAGGCGGACCTTAATAATGCCAGCAAAACGGACAAGTTCTGGTCTAAAGATTTGCTTCCTCGGAGCCCTGGACTGAAGATGGCCTTTCTCGGCCTACCACATTTGGTCAAGTGTCAGAATCAAAAACACTGGCGTGCTGCAAATGGAACATGCTGGTACCGCACCTGTGCCACTGTGACAAACGGCTTGCAAGGTTAGGCCCAGAAAGGCAGCATCCGGGTCATGGAGAGGTGTCCGAGCGCATAGCTTCCTTTTCAGTCCCGGATAATTATTTTCCAAACCTCTCACCTCCAGCCAAGTATTGACCCTGGAAGTCAGGGAGGGCCTGTTTATTTCCAAAGAACACCTGCCTCATACCTCTCACTGACAACCAGGCCTGGCATCCAAGACCAGCCCTCCTGCTCAGCCCTCTTTCTCAGAATAGCACTTGCCTGGAACGGCAAAACCAGGCAGGAAACCTACTTCTCAGCAACAGCCAGGCATTCGGATAAAACCGTGTCTGGACAGAGCCTGGTCCCCAACCCAGCACCCTGCAGCGCCCTCTTCAGGCTGGCTGGGTAGAGAAAGCCTACAGCTTTACCCCTGGGGACCCTCAGTTCGCTGAGTTGGGTAGGGCCAAGCCATTCTCTAGCTATGGGCTTTTGGAAAGTGTTTTGTACCCTTGAGTCAAAGTTGCCTTGCTGTCTGAGCCAGCTGCACCTTGCTGTCCCACACTTCACATGGGAAGTGGCCCGGGAACTCTGGCTGGTCTACCCTCGCCCTCGGGCTAGATGTCTTCTCTTCTCTCCCTAACTCTCATTCCTTGTGAGCACTGTAACAACTCAGGATGTAGGAGGGTCCCTACATCGTCTTCTGTGTACCAGCCCTGGCTGTCCTGGAACTCTTTTTGTAGCCTCGAACTCACAGAGATTTTGGGATTAAAGGCATCTGCCACCACTCTTGGCTTCAACTATGCATTTAAAAGAGTGGCTTTGTCCCATCACTGGGAGGCAGTGCCAGGCAGATCTCTAAGAGTTCGAGGACACCCTAGTCTACAGAGCAAGTTCCAGGAGAGCCAAGACTACACGGAGAAACCCTGTCACAAGAAGCCCCCCCCAAACAAAAATGGTCATTTTGTTCAGTGGTCTGTAGAAGAGAGATTGGACAAATGTTCTTGCTTCTAAGATCCCTTGACAACGTCTTTCAGCAGAATATCTTTATTATTTTTCTCCTATCTGTAGGGTACGGGAGGTGGCCACAGAGAGAGGGGGTTCAGGGGACTCTGGATCCTAAATGGATTGGGGCTTATATAAAGTCTGGAATCAGTTTTGGGGGCCTAAAATGTCACAGCTCTTGGTGGCAGTCTCCTCTGCAGCTGAGCTCTTCTCCGGGCCCAGCCTGTTGCTGTAGCTCCCTGCATTTTAAATCCTACCGTTAGAACGAAGCCAGACACGTGGGAGCAGAAAACTGACCCCTACGGAGTCATTCCTGCCACAGAGCGTGTGCAGATAAATGTGACAAGCAAATTGGGCAGTTTTTACAAGATGTCCCTGAAAGGATCAATAGCCTTCAACTGTGGTTTGGTAAACCGTGTGGCTCAAATCAAGAGGTTATGCTTTGAAAGTTCCCTCTGGGGCTCTGTGTGATGATTTATGCGGAGTGAGTCCTTTTACCGCACACAGTTTGCTAATGCCTTGGTGGGGCGGCGCAGTGACTCATATCCTCTGTCTCAGACCCAAGTGGTCTCACCAGGGCTTCCAGCCTAAGAGGAGTACGGGGTGTGTGTGTGTGTGTGTGTGTGTGTGTGTGTGGAGATTTCAGAGGAAGCCCTACCTCCCACCTGCCGAACCGACCCTCCTCCTTAGCTGGTGGCTATCCCCGGCTTCACCGGCCCACACATCATCCTTTGCATTTACTGTGGTGGTCATGGGAAGGTTTGGGCCCTGGGCTCGCTCATCTGCGCAACTGTTCCTTCCCACTTTGCCTATTGCTTCAACTTCTGCAACCGAGAGCCTTCCTTTTTTAAGCCTTTTAAAGCTGAAACCCTCTCTAAGAACAGCCCTGTCTAAGTCCGTGACAAATGCAGTAATTTTACTGTCACCCAAGACCATCCTTTCTGGACACTGCTTTATGACTCCAGGGTGTGGTGGCCCCAGCAGAGGAGGCACAGGATTTGGGATCTGGGTTTCCAATTCAAACCTTGACTCCAAATTGCTCCGTGCTTGTGGGACTGTAGTGCGGATGGATGAAGGGGGCCGTTTGAAGACAGTTTCCTGCTTCTTCTATTCATCTGCGAATCCTAGCCTAGCTCTGGCTTGGCACACTCTAGAAGCTATTGACTGAACATGGCAAGGTTTCCATGGGAATGGTGGATCAGCGTTGAATGCTTATGGCCATGCTCATGGCTAGGAAACAGGTATGTGTGAAGAGGACACACGTGACTAGCGGAGACGGTGTGGGGGAGGGGAACTCCATATAGTCTCTTTCATCAGCTTATTTTGTTGGCATTTCCAGGAAACGGGGGTTGAACCTCCCACCACCACCTTCAGTAAGTGCTGTTCAATAAGGTTTGGTTCTTTTGCACAGTTACAATGCATCATTTCTTAGCCAGCCTTCCGGGACGAATGAATGAACGTCTGTTCGGGGGAGTCACATCTATAATACCAGCAATCAGGAGATCTGAGGCAGGAAAACTGCCCTGGGTTTGAGGTCAGCGTGGGTACAATGTGGAACCATGCCTCAAAAAACCCAAAAAAGCAAACCAAAACAACAATAACACCACCACCACCGCCGACAACAACACCAAAACCAATCAATCCAAACCCCACAAAGCCATGTTCTATTGGGACATATCCACACTGAGCCAGGCCAGCACCCACAATCAACATCACTGCTGTGCCCACATCAGCCCTTACTGAGTATGACATACTGGGAACCTTTTTTAACCCTTACCATTCTCAGTTAGCTCTCTGCACCTTCTGCCTAAGCATCAGATGTAAGGTTTCGCCTACTGCTCAATGCTCCCGGCCATGGTGATCATAGACTCTAATCCTCTGGAACCGTGATCCCCCCTACACACACATTACATGGTTGGCCTTTTTTTTTTTAATTATTTTTTTGGGCTGGAGAGATGGCTCAGAGGTTAAGAGCACTGACTGCTCTTCCAGAGGTCCTGAGTTCAATTCCCAGCAACCACATGGTGGCTCACAACCATCTGTACTGAGATCTGGCGCCCTCCTCTGGTGTGCGGGCATACATCGAGGCAGAATGTTGTGTACATAATAAATGAATAAATCTTTAAAAAAATAAATAAAATTATTCTTTGTCATGGCAACAGAAAAGTAGCTAAGATACAAATTACAATCACCATGAGATGCTTTCTTACCTTTTAGACCAGCAAAGAAGGAACATGATCCCTAGGAAGCCAGAGAGCAGTGAGTCACGCCCTGTGACGGGAGGGGGGATGGGCTTTGCCATCCTAGGGGCCAGTGTAGTGACGGTATTTAGATCCCGAGATAGTTCATCTTCATCAGCTTGACTGGGTTGAAATCATCTAGGAGACGTGCCTCTGGGCTGTGTGGGTGTTTCCAGACAGAGTCAGATGAGGAGAGAGGACCTGGCCTGAATGTGGGGAGTGTGGGTGGTCTAGGGTCCCAGACAGAAGAAAGAAGGGAAAGGCCTCTGAGCACGTCACTACAGACACGTGACCCCAGCCCCTCATGCTCCCACTGCCATGCTTTTCTTCCATGAGAGATTCCTCCTTTGCTAAACCACAGCGAGAAACTCCTCCTTCCGTCCAATGGCTTGGGTCAGATGTTTCCTCACAGAGCAGTAACTAACAAGCCGTAAAGATTCCCCAACTCTGGCCCTTTGAGGCTCAGTTCTCTAAGATTGGATTCTTTGTTTGTTTGTTTGTTTTTCAAGACAGGGTTTCTCTGTAGCTTTGGAGCCTGTCCTGGAACTAGCCCTTGTAGACCAGGCTGGCCTCAAACTCACAGAGATCCGCCTGCCTCTACCTCCCTCTGCTGGGATTAAAGGCCTGTGCCATCACCGCCTGGCTAAGATTGGATTCTTGAGATGAAGACAAGATTCGTGTGTTCACACACTCCCATGAACTCACATACTAGCTCATCTACTGGGACAGCGGGTTCACAAGTGCCTACTGGATTCTGCGTTGCTGGATCATCGGCATACATGAACATCTTTGCGTTCACTGCGTTGCTGGATCATTGGCATACGTGAACATCTCTGCAATCATTGCGTTGCTGGATCATTGGCATACATGAACATCTCTGCATTCATTGCGTTGCTGGATCATTGGCATATGTGAACATCTTTGTGTTCATTGCATTGCTGGATTATTGTCATACGTGAACATCTTCTTCCCTCCCACGGTGTAAGTTAAATTTCCATTTAGCAGAATAATAGTAATAGTTCACCCCTGGGGCCTGGAAGCTCTCTACTCATGGATTCTTGGTCAGATTTAAAGTACCACGCACTCCTTTCCTTCTGTGGAGTGGTAGCGTGGGCCTCAACCCAATCAGAAATCCACTATCAGGTCACTCTTGCACCCATGGGCATATCTTGCTGCATTGGTCATTACCGCAGTCCACAGGGTTCACAGCCATAAGACTATTGACGGCAGTCCAACCCCTACCCCAGCAACCTGCATTCAGTGTGTAGCTAGCAGGGAAGAAGCTTCCTGGTCAAGACCAACTCAAATTCTCCCTGTCCTGTGACCAGCGAACATCTATTCCTTTCTCTATATCAAGTAGCACATAACTCAAGCACTTAAGGACTTAAATGCCTCATTTCTATAGAACCCCTTTAAGTTTGTGTAGAAACTCTGGGTCATTTAGATCCTCGTTATCTCTCCAATCCTCACAACCTTCTTGAGGCCTGGGGAGGGGAGCTATTCTGGGCAAATAGCAAACCAGCCTCTTGGTTTGTTGCTTCCTTCTCTGGCCCTCTGTCAGGGAACCCAGTCTATTCTTAGGCTCTGGTGGAGTCAGCCATATGTACACATGACTTTGTGCCACCACCATGGGCCGCAGGAAGGTTATTTATATGTGGTATCAGAACCGGGGTTGGGGGGTTGTGGCTCAGTAGAAGAATGCTTGAGTTCTGTGTTCAGCAACACACACATACACTCTCTCTCTCTCCCTGTCCCCCCTCCACCAACGTCAAAAGCAGAACCACTATTCAGTTAGTAAGTGGTACGCTCATTGAAAAGTGAAGGACTAACACACAGTCATGAAGCATGGTGTTTGGTAGCGCTTTCAGGGTGTGAATCACTGCAGAGATTGCCACGTGGCTCTCTAGTTTCTTTCTCATTCCCTCTTATCTCTGGCCTAGGAGGCAACAGACACTCTGCAGCAGTTAAGCAACCGAGCAAGCTCCTGGAAATGAGCCCGACACGAGAAAACAAGATGGCAAGCTGGGAAAAGAGAAGACGAAACCTTGATCTGCTCCTCTCTGTCTCTTTTCAAAAGGGCTGCATTAGGTTTAGTTTTGTCT